>NC_053491.1:140583982-140915232 GCF_905171775.1 Rana temporaria
CTCCCGGTACCTTCGCAGCGTTCTGTTCCTGTTCGGAGAGGAGGGGATGTACAATGTTGGCGATGTCATTCCTGGGGTCATACCCGGACACACTGCCCACTGCAAGAGGAGCCCATGGAATGCGGGGTTCTTCGGAGGGGGTCTTTTTGTGCCCATAAAGTGTGCACCACACACCTCGACCTGGATGAGGAAAAGTTTGAGTGTGAAGTCCAAGTGAACCACCTCCCTGCCCGGGCTTTGTTGGACTCTGGAAGCATGGTAACCCTGGTTCATCCTAGAGTGATTGGGAAGATCGGTCCGGTAAGAAAAACTTTACGGGTGGTATGCATTCACGGGGACACTAGAGAGTACCCACTCATCATGTTGTCTATCTCCTCAGCATGTGGCACTGTTACTCAAGAGGTGGGGGTGGTAAAGAACTTGGTGCATGATGTTATAATAGGACGAGACTGTCCATTGTTTACAAAACTGTGGGAACAAGGAGAACAGTTCAGAGACTGGGGAGAAACTAGCCCCCCTGTTCCTGCTGCTGAGAGGGATAACCCTGAACTGCCAAACGTTAATGTGGACCCAGATGGGGAAAATGCTAATGATTGGGTTAATGGTGATGAAAGTAGTGTTGATACTATTGAGGATGTCAAGATATGTGGTCCACAGACCTACCAAAACACTAAGGGGGAGGAGCCTTTCCCACTTCAGGTAATGCTGGGGGAAGAGGATGAGGAAGTGGCCTCTACCCCTGCGCTGCCGGATTTGGGTGTTCCCCATGGGGCATTTGGGACTGCTCAGATGCAGGACCCCACTTTGGCCCATGCACGGGAACAAGTGGTAGTAGTAAATGGGGTTCCCCAAGAGCCAGGTGCGAATGAGAGGTGGCCACACTTTGCAATATATAATGAATTGCTGTATCGGGTTACCAAGGAGAGAGAAAATGTGGTAGAGCAATTGTTGGTACCCCAACAATATAGACGAAAGGTTCTGGACCTGGCCCATAACGATGTGTTAGGGGGACACCTGGGAGTTGAAAAAACGGAGGCACGGATCACCGACCGGTTTTACTGGCCAGGTCTGAAAGCAGAGGTAAAGAGATACTGTACCTCTTGTCCGACCTGTCAGTTGACCGCTCCGGTGACTCATTTTCGGAGCCCTTTGGTCCCTCTGCCCATAATTGAGGTCCCATTCGAGAGGATAGCCATGGATATAGTGGGTCCCTTGGTAAAGTCAGCTCGAGGTCACTCCTACATATTGGTGATTCTTGACTATGCCACCCGATATCCTGAGGCGCTACCCCTGCGGAATACCTCCTCAAAGGCCATTGCCCGGGAATTATTCCAGATGTTTACACGGACTGGTTTCCCCAAGGAAATACTCACAGACCAGGGTACCCCGTTTATGTCAAGGGTTATGGCCGATGTGTGTAAGCTGTTCCGGATTAAACAGCTACGCACATCGGTCTACCATCCCCAAACGGACGGGTTGGTGGAACGCTTTAATAAGACCCTTAAATCTATGCTCAAGAAAGTGGTACAAAGGGATGGGAAAGATTGGGACTGCCTGTTACCAGCTCTCCTGTTTGCTATCCGGGAAGTGCCCCAGGCCTCCACGGATTTTTCGCCCTTTGAGTTGGTATATGGGCGGAGACCTCGCGGACTTCTTGACGTGGTTAAAGAGGAGTGGGAAAGTGAACCTGTTCAGCATAAGAGTGTCCTGGAATATGTCTCCCAAATGCAGGAAAGGATCCAAACCGTGATGCCGCTAGTCAAAGAGCATTTGCAAAAAGCCCAAGAGGCTCAACGACGGGTCTATAACAGGGCTGCTAAAATAAGGCACTTCCAAGTGGGGGATCGAGTAGCGGTGCTAATTCCCACTGTGGAAAGTAAGTTCTTAGCCAGATGGCAAGGACCCTTTGAAGTTGTGGAAAAAGTGGGAGAGGTCAATTATAGAGTCCACCAGCCACGCAAGAGGAAACCGTATCAGATATATCATGTCAACTTGTTAAAGCCCTGGACAGACAGGGAACCGGTGACCTCCCTGGCTAGTGCAAGGCTTGAGCCACAGGTTGGGGTGGAGAGTGTCCAAGTAGCAAATACCCTATCTAAATACCAAAGTCAGCAGGCAAAGGAGTTCTTGCAGAGAAATAAAGAGAAGTTTTCAGACTTGCCGGGGCTAACTAGTATCATAGAGCATGATATTATCACGGAACCTGGAGTCAAAGTTTTTGTCAGGCCCTACCGCATCCCAGAGGCTCAAAGGAAGGCCGTTTCAGAGGAAGTAAAGAAGATGCTGGACCTGGAGATCATTGAGGAATCGCAGAGTGAGTGGTCGAGCCCGATTGTGTTGGTACCAAAGCCCAACGGGACTCTGCGATTCTGCAATGATTTCCGGAAGCTTAATGAAGTTTCACGGTTTGATGCCTACCCCATGCCCCGGGTAGATGAACTTATTGAGAGACTAGGTCCAGCTAGGTATATCACAACATTAGACCTTACCAAGGGGTATTGGCAAATCCCATTAACTAAGGCTGCTAAAAAGAAAACTGCTTTTTCTACTCCAGAGGGGAGTTTTCAGTACAAAAGAATGCCTTTTGGACTGCAAACTGCTCCAGCCACGTTCCAGCGAGCAATGGATAGGATTTTACGACCTCATCGGGAGTATGCCTCAGTGTACTTGGACGACATAGTCATTTTTAGCAGAGACTGGGAGTCACACTTGCCCAAAGTCCAGGCAGTACTGGACTCTCTCTGGAAAGAGGGGTTTACAATAAACCCTGAAAAATGTGCTTTGGGAATGGAGGAGGTGAAATACCTGGGCTATATTGTGGGTAGAGGGGTGGTGAAACCTCAGGTCAGCAAGGTAGAGGCTATAAAGAGTTGGCCCCGCCCCCTCACAAAAAAGCAGGTACGTGCATTCCTGGGCATGGTGGGATACTACAGGAGGTTCGTACCCAACTTTGCCACATTGGCGGCTCCATTGACCGATCTGACTAAGGGTCGGAAATCGGTCATGGTGGAGTGGAATGCAGACGCTGAGAAGGCTTTTTTGGTGCTCAAGTCAGCACTGTGCCAACACCCTGTCTTGATAGCGCCCAATTTTTCAGAAGAGTTTGTTGTCCAAACTGATGCTTCCGATGTAGGATTGGGAGCTGTGTTGTCACAGGTTGTTTGTGGTGAGGAACACCCAGTAGTCTTCCTCAGTAGAAAGTTGACACCAGCGGAGAAAAACTATGCTATTATTGAAAGAGAGTGTCTGGCCATTAAGTGGGCTCTGGATTCCCTCAGGTATTACCTCTTGGGGAGGAAGTTTAGGCTCATTTCTGATCATGCCCCTTTAACATGGATGAGGCAGGGTAAAGGGACTAATGCCAGGATTACACGTTGGTTCCTGGCGCTCCAAGAATTTAAGTTTGTAGTGGAGCATAGGCCCGGGAGACGGCATCAAAATGCAGATGCCCTCTCCCGAGTCCATTGTTTGAGCTCCACTGTTGCCTCCACCTCCTTGGCGTTGGGGCACAGGGGGGGGGATATGTACAGGACGCCATGGCTGGGTCCTGGAAGGATGTTATATTTCCCCTCTGTTTGGACTGTGGTGCCTTTAAGGGAATGGAAAGGGTTAACGCACCTGTGTAAGGAAGTAGTTTAAAGCAGACAGGAAGTGCAGGTGAGAGTGAAGGAGTGTAGGAGAGTCCAATGCATGGTGAATGGTGGACAAGGAAAGCTGTGGAAGCTATGAAAAGCTGTGAAAAGCTGTGAAAGGACTTGGCAGTGTCCTGCCTAAAAACCTGCTACTGAAGGACTTACCTGGAAGGACTATTTAACTGCGATAGCAGTTCTGAGCTGTACAAGTCGGTGAGACTGTTATTTCTTTTGTTTTTGCTGCTGGAAGCCATTTAAGTTTAATAAACCTCAGTTTTGATTTAAGAAGCCTGTGTCCTGCGATCAAGCTGGTCCCCCAAACATTACACCAAACAAAATCCCCCCCCCCCACAAATAGAGCTTTATTTTGGTGGCATTTAATCATCTCTGCGGGGGGTTTTTTTGGCAAAAAAGAAGAGCGACAATCTGGATTTGTCCACATTATGGTGGACAAATCGGACACTTGACACATTTTTGGGACCATTGGCATTTATACAGCGATCGGTGCTATAAAAATGCACAGATTACTGTGTGTGTAAACGTCACTGACAGGGAAGGGTTTAACAGTAGGGGGCGATCAAGGGGTTAACCGTGTTACCTAGGGAGCAATTCTAACTGTGGGGGGATGGGACTGCCTGGGTGAGGCCGATCGGTGTTCCTACTTAGTATGAACAACAGATCGCTCTCCTCACAGCACAGAGCTCTCTGTCTGTTTACATCTCGGTTCTCTGTTCTGTCTGTGTGGAGCCATCGTGGGTGTCATTGCGACCACCAAGGGACACGCTCCGGCGTCGCAGGCGGGCCCTAGTGGTCAAAAGACAAGCCGACGTATAGCTACGATAGTTTGCCCAGGAGAGCCAACTTGCGGTGGCTGGTGACCGAACACATTACAATCTCATTTAGATCCATCATCAGCGCTGTAGTGCAAGGGCCTGTCTGATTTGATACAAATTGAATGGGATTGTTCAGATGGTTCCTCTTATTCCATAGTTTTGATAAATCTAGAGGAAATTGTACAGTGTATGGTCATCTTCATAATCGCACATAGAAAGGAGTGGACAGAGACACTCTGTCGGGCACAAGTCACATCTCTGCAGGCTTTTTTTTGTCCGTTGGAGTGTTTCTGCTCATCATGCCTAAGGCAGACCATTCACTTGAATAGGCTGCCCTACATCTGACAAAATGTCCCAACGAAGCCGAGCGTGGCGCTTTTTTTTTTACCACACCTTTTGGTGCACTTGCAGCGCATTTGTTGCATGGCAGACGTGCACCTGCTACCTGTGCTTTGGATAATATTAACATTTAATGGCAATGCAGTGCATTTTCTGTGCAGTTTGTCATGCGTTCAGAAATGCGCAGATGTGAATGGAGCTTCATTGTTTTTGTTTAAATTTTACAATTTGACTTTCAGGTTCCATTCACACTAGGGTAGTTTTTTTGGTAGTTATTCCTGCGAAACGCATAGGGCAGCCGATTGATTTTAATGGGCTGCCCTACATGCAGCAAAGTAGAAAGTAGCTCATGGGACATTTTGCCGTATTTGGGTTTGTGTGTTTTGCTGTGTTTGTTGCTTGTTTTTTTTCATATGACAAAAAAACAAAAACAAACATTATTTGCTTCGGTTTGGCGTGACATTAAGAATTAATGGCAGTAAAAGCGTGACTAGTTCATTCAAGGTGAATAAAAATACAGACTGACTGCAGTCTTTGAAAATCTAAAGGGGATTTTACGGAAACAATATACTAAAGAGGACACACCTATCGATCCAATCACTCTGTATCCAATCAGGCAGACCCTTGCACTACATAGTTGATGGTAGATCTAAGGAGATTTTACAATCAAAATTGTATAGTGTAAGGTGGTGGGCTTTACACACTTCCAGGGACTGGCTTGTTTTCAACAATATAGCTCTGCTCCACAATGGCTGTTCTATGGTCGTTCAGCTCCTGCACACTCTGCCAAATGAACGATCTATGCAAGACGAGGTCCCTCTCCTGGAGGGAGAGGGCAGGCACACTGTGTGCGTTAAAGAGGTCAGCTGGTGAACAACTTCCTTGTAATTGTTTTTCTGTCCCAAATTTCAGGACAGGCAATAGAGGACTGGAGGCAAGGCAAGGCCTGCCCTAAAAGACAGAGAAAGCTTTTATCTTTTCTGCAACAGTGGTACAAAATTGGTACAGCATTAGAGCATACAGCACCTAGACAACTGCAGATTTAAACAGAGGACAAGATGGCGTGGTCTCAGCAGACAGAAGGGATTTGTTAAAAAAATAAATTCTCTCCATTCTCTCTCAAGAAAAATAAATAAAAGTATCTACTTACCACAGAAATGTTTAGTGTTGCCATATGTGGCTCTGTACCAGGATGGCAAACATAAAGGGTGTGATTGCATTGAGTCGCAATATTTGGCGTATAGGTCACAGATTTAACATCGGTCAATCCTTTAGCCCATGCAGAGGAACTCACAAGCCACATAAAGGCAAAAACGATTGTGACTATAAAATCCTAGAAAAGAATAGTAGCAGGTATAAATATTTTTGCTCAAGTACAACCCTTTACAAAAAAAAAAAAAAGAAGCAAACCTTTGGCCAGACTATGGACATTCATTTACCAAAAAAAAAAAAAAAAAAAAAGAGAACTATCCCTGACTTCTCCATCTACTTGTACTGTTATTAATGAACCAAACATCATAACAAAGACTCTAAAGTCCAGTTTACTCAGTTATCAACAGCTTGGAAACACTTGCTGTGTTTACACATTAGAAGGCTGGCAAGATTCTGCTCTTGATAGAAAATAGCTTAGATTTCTGTGCCACCGTTACAAAATTAAGATGAATTTCTCCATAATTCCTATAACAACTAGGGTGTGGAAGGGCTTGTATTAAATTAAAATGCTTTTACAACTGGTTTTGAATATACAAAAATACTTTAGTGTGCATGATTTGGGCAAAGGTTCTTTTAAATATCTATAAAATAGCTTTTGGGTGAAAAATTGGTTAATTATGCTATTCAAAACAATTGTCAAATCCCATACATCTTCATCATAGAGCTGAATTTTATTTTTTTAAATGCTACACAATTGCAACTTTTCCCTTTTAACTCAAAAGAATAGTCAGGAGCTTTCAACACTGCCCCTGGGTCTTAAAGCGGGGGTTCACCCTGTTAAAAAAAAAAAAAAAATGTTTTTTTTTATTATTCCATTACTTTCGGCATCGTAGCGCGAGCTACAGTATGCCGGTCCTAAATTTTTAATCCCCGTACTCACTGTGCTATCGTTGATTGAAGAATCCGGGGAATGGGCGTTCCTATGGTGAGAGAAGGTGATTGACGGCCGGCCCTGGCACGTCACGCTTCTCCGGAAATAGCCGAAATAGGCTTGGCTATTCACGGCGCCTGTGCATAGCCTGTGCGCAGGCGCTGTGAATAGCCGAGACCTACTCCGGCTGTCTTCGGGGAGCGTGACGTGCCAGAGCCGGCCGTCAATCATCCTCCCTCTCCATAGGCACGCCCATTCCCCGCGGGAGTCGGATTCTTCAATCAACAATAGCACAGTGAGTACGGGGATTAAAAATTTAGGACCGGCATACCGTAGCTCGCGCTACGATGCCGAAAGTAATGGAATAATGAGGTGAAGGAGGGTGAACTACCGCTTTAACACTGAAGACATTATAAAAAACAGTAGGTTCAAAGCCAAATATGCATTTTTTTTTTAAATTGTATTTTGGCAACTTGAACAAAAACGTTTGCCTCATAAAACTTGAAAGAATAAGACATCCGGATTTTAAAAAAAATACATGCATTTGTAAGAATTACCATAGCATTGCAATAGACCAGACCATCAGAAATCACAGTCTTAACAGCACTTACCAGTGGGAACAGTCAAACTGTATCCATGCAGCAATAAGGAGAACATTGACAGTTAATTTACTTGAAGTAACACCACCAAAACAAAAACAACCACCCTTTAAAACAGCTGTCAACATACATTTAAGAACCCCACACAAAAGTGATGTTGAAGCAGGGTTCTTTCACCACTCTATTGTATTCAGCAGGGATTGCCCCCTCTTCCTGTCAAAATACACTGATCAGCACTGCAGCCATTGGCTGCATGTGCAGATTGAATGCATATTTTCCAACAGGGCTGTTTCAACAGAAGCTGGTTAGACTGGCTTCTGTTGAACAGGCAGGGGTACACACAGGCTGAAATTTGGTCAAATTATGATACATGTGTATTATGATGACTGCTGTGCTCTGATGAAGAGGCCTCTGTAGCCTTGAAACGCGTCAGCCGGCAGTTACACACCTCGTTCCCCCCCCCCCCTCCCCATCAGGGATTGTGGCTCGAGGGGTATTCATCACCATACCGTTGTTGACAAGCCTTTTACACCATCTCGTTTGTGAGTAGTTTTATGTTTTTTTATTCATTTATTAAACTGTCAAACGGTAATGCAGGAGGCTGGTGCGGCTTTTTTCTTCTTTGTTCTATGATACATGTGTACCTGGCTTTAGGAGGATCTTAAAAAAAAATAAAAAAAAATAAACCCGATTTCTACTGAATTACAGAGCACCGCCACTTCTTTAGCAATGCCTCCTGATTAGAAGTAGGATAGCCAACTGGTCACAATATAGAAGCCCCAGACAGCAGATAAGAGGCTGCGCTGAGATCTTGGTGGGAAGAATTCAGGGTAATTGACAGGGTAACATCACTGCTATACTGAAACAATAGATGAAGGCGTAACATACTTAAGGCCCCCTTTCACACTTGTGCTGCTACAAAGCAGGGCTGTGGAGTCGGAGTCGGAGTCGGGGGAAATTTTGGGTACCTGGAGTCGGAGTCGGCAAACAATGCACCGACTCCGACTCCTACTAAATTTAGATTGGAATTAAAAAAAAAAAAAAGCAAGTTTAAATGTCCCAATTCACAAAAAGTTATAATTAATGACTTCTCTACTGTAAGAATAAAGACCAATGCATGCAGTGCCTCACGTAACCGCAAAACGAACACGTTAAGTGACCGTGAAGAAGCATGCTTTTCATGTGCTTCACTATATGGCACGCAACGCACAGAGCTGCAATACTTATACTTTCCATAGTGTTGTGTTCTGCTTTTACAGGGAACGCATGTTAGAGAACCAGTAAGTGTCCAAATAAAAAAATTCCAACAGGAGTTTTATAAAGCACTAAAAGAAGTTGAAAAGTATGATCGCTCATCAAAACTTACTGTTGAAGAAGCCATCCTTGTTTATCCAGAGATCGTTAGTGATGTGGCCAGAATAGTTACTGCAATGCCACCCACCCAAGTCAGTGTCGAAAGATTATTTTCAGCCCTAAAAATAATAAAGTCTGACTTAAGAGCCTCTATGAAAGAGGATCTGGCAGAGGCAATTCTCTTCCTTAGAACTCTACATTGAATTGATTTGCATTTGCCAAGCCTAGAACTACATTTCAAAATTAATATAAACCATTTCTAGGTTTTGCAGATTTTGTTTTTGGTTCATTATAGATAAGCTTTGTTTTTGTTCTAAAACAACCAAATAATGTGGTTTGTATTTTTTAACTGGTAAAGATCCTGTTCCTGATGTTTATGCCTGCTGCTACTATCCAGCCACTTGATTGTTTTCATTGTGTTTGTCTTTTGCTTAAACTGTGCAATACAGTAGACTGTTGGCTTCCCAGCCAGTAGTCCTGTGGTAGGTTGTGTTTCTTTCCCTCAAGGAATGTATAAAATACATTCGCATATTAATACATACAGAGGAGTCGGAGTCGGGGAGTCGGAAGTACATAAAACTGAGGAGTCGGAGACGGAACATTTATCTACCGACTCCACAGCCCTGCTACAAAGTCACGCAATTTTGACAAGATAGTCATACGTCTGTGGATCCGACTTTGCCCTATGACTTGAAGTTCAACTTCAATGACCAGGGACGCGAATTTGATCCCCTAATAATTAGGGGGAACTCCACACCAATTTTTATCTTTAAAAACCCGGCACAGGTTCCCCATTCATGAGCATACCAGGCCCTTCGGTCTGGTATGGATTTTAATGGGAACCCCCACACCGAAAAAATGGTGTGGGTGTCCCCCCAAAATACATACTAGACCCTTATCTGAGCAAGCAGCCCAGCAAGTCAGGAAAGGGGGTGGGGACGAACGAGAGCCCCACCCCTTCCTGAACCGTACCAGGCCGCATGCCTTCAACATGGGGGGGGGGGGGGTGGGTGCTTTGGGGCAGGGGGCCCTGCACTCCCCCACCCCAAAGCACCTTGCCCCCATGTTGATGAGGACAAGGGCCTCTTCACGACAACCCTTGGCGTTGGTGTCTGTGGAAATCGTACCCCTACCCATTCATCTGGAATAAAAAAAAAAAACACCCCAACTACACAGGTTTTTAAAAGCAATTTATTAGGCAGCTCGGGGGGGTCTCTCCGATCCTTGTCCTGCTGTCTTCTGGTCGGGTGGTTCTGCTCTTTTGCTAGCTCTTGCCTGGTCTTCAGTTGTCCTCTTCCCTCCGCTCTTCTTCCGATGTTGACTTGACACTCTCTCCCGCTGCAATGCTGTGTGTGGTGTACAACGACTTATATTAGGCATGGGGTGGGGTCACCTGGTGATGTCAAACGGTGACCCGCCCCTTATGTCACTACCCGGGGCATGATGGGACGGTAACGTCATAAGGGGCGAGGTCACCGGATGACATCACCCAGTGACCCCAGCCTCATGCCTATACAAGTCGTTGCGCACATTGCAGCGGGAGAGAGCAGAGGGGAAAAGGACAACGGAGAAGACCAGGCAAAAGCTAGCAAAAGACCGGGCAAAAGCGTAGAAGAACCTGGCAGAAGACAGCGGGGGGGGGGGGGGGGGGGAACGGAGAGCGTGGAGAAGTGGCCGGAGAGACCCACAAAGTCGGAAGAGACCCCTGAAGCTGCATACTACATAATAACCTGTGTAGTGTGTTTTATTTTTGACTTTTTATTCCAGGTGAATGGATAGGGGGCCAGGATCTGGGGGGCCCCCTTATTAAAACCAGTCCCAGATTACGATAAGCCCCCCACCCACCCCAACATCCAGGGTTGTCAGGAAGGAGCTCTTGTCCTCATCAACATGGGGGGGGGGGGGGGAGAAGGTGCTTTGGGGTGGGGTTGGTCGCTCGTCCCCCACCCCCTTTTTTTCTGACCTGCCGGGCTGCATGCTCGGATAAGGGTCTGGTATGGATTTTGGGGGACCCCCCCACCGTGTGGGGGCTCCCCTTAAAATCCATACCAGACCAAAGGGCCCAGTATGCTCATGAAGGGGGAACCCATGCCGGTTTAAAAAATTAAAAATTGGCGTGAAGTTCCCCTTCATGCACAAGTTGCATGCCAAAGTCGGATCCGTTAATACAGGATCCGACTTTCAACCGACATCAGAAAAAAAAAAAAAATAGTGCAGGAACTACTTTGAAGTTGGCATGACTTAAAGGTGTGCCAATATTAATAATAATCATTGAAAATCAGAGAATGACTTGTCATGCGATTTTGCAGTTCAAAACCGTGGGACAAGACGTATAAGTGTGAAAGGGGCCTAAGAAGGGAGAAAACTGCAACACATGGAGACAGACATGAGCAGTTTGGCTCTATTTGGAAGCAGCCGTGAAGATCTGATTTCAGTGACCTTGCTGTAAAATGTAAAAGTTAAATTTTCTCCACAATTACCACACAGGTCAGTGAACATGATGATTTAAAAAAGGATTTTAACTTGCATGCAAATTCCATATCTTAGATTACAGTACAGAACACAGGCAATATTCATACACCATGGGTTATAGGTCCATACCTTCAGGTGATTTCACAGTAGCAAACATTTGAGAATGCCTCCTCTATATCTCTAGCCCACTGCAAGTTTTGTACCAAGCAATACAGAGTAACATAGTTTAGGGGGGGGGGGGAAGCCCATGTCCATGTCCTGTAGGACAGGGCTCGACAAAATCCAGGCGCCAGGTCGCAATTGCGACAAGAAATTGTGACCTGGCGCCCGCCGGTAATTGAGGCCGCAGCCTCAATCGTGCAGCGGGGGAAGTGGGGGCGCACGGAGGCACAGGATTTTGCGTCTGTGCGCCCCCAACTTTCCCAAGACGGCCGGGAATTCAGGCTGCGGCTTTGTGAAGTCCCAAGCTTCCTTCTGTGACCTGGCGCCATCTGGTGGTGGCCGCTGGCATTACAAGTAAAACCAGTTGTGTAATTTTTCACTGCCATCTCCTTCCCTCTAATTAGAACCCCCAAACATTATATATATTTTTTATTCTAACACCCTAAAAAATAAAATAGCGATCTTTGCAATACTTTCTATCACACCGTATTTGCGCAGCGGTCTTTCAAGTGCACTTTTTTGGGGAAAAAACACTTTTTTTTAATTAAAAAATAAGACAATCAGTAAAGTTATCCCAATTTTTTTTTATATATTGCGAAAGATAATGTTACGCCGAGTAAATTGATACCCAACATGTCACGCTTCAAAATTGCGTCCGTTCGTGGAATGGCGACAAACTTTTACCCTTTAAAATCTCCATAGGCGACATTTAAAAAATTCTACAGGTTGCATGTTTTGAGTTACAGAGGAGGTCTAGAGCTAGAATTATTGCTCTCGCGATCGTGTCGATACCTCACATGTGTGGTTTGAATACCGTTTACATATGCGGGCGCTACTCACGTATGTGTTCGCTTCTGCGTGCGAGCCCGTCGGGATGGGACGCGTTTTCTGGGTCCTAACTTTTTTAGCTGGCTCCTAGATTCCAAGCAAAATTTGTCAAACCCTGCTGTAGGATATGGAATTTAGAGGAAAGTCAAAATTCCTCTGATCTCAAATCGTAAACTACAGGGCACCGGCAACTTATTCATACACCATGGGACATCCCAAAGCAATAAATAAAAAAGACTGGGTAACTAGGCAAATTAACTGTGCCAATATATAATGGTGACAACAGAAGCAGCAACAGCCACAGCCAACGGGCCGAAATACCCAGGGTTCAGGGTGCCACTGCAAGAACCTTGTGGCTGAAAGCTGCATCCACAGGAGTATTGGACATCTGGTAAAAAGTAAAAAATAAAAAAAATAAAAGTATGAACAGAAAATCAGGTGGGCTGGAAAGTGCAAGGTGTTTTTTCACCTTGATGCATTAAGGTGAAAAAACATGAAGCTTTACAACCCCCTATAAAAAGTCTGCCAAAAGCTGCCCCTTTAAAGTGCTAGGAGCTAGACTTTGGTCCAAAGCCTGTTTGAAAGAAGGCCAGAATGCATGGCACAGAGTAAACTCTGGGAGTGATTTTTCTGTTTGTACAGGTATGATAGTAAATCTTCCTGGAAGCAGCTTTTCTTGAATCACAGACTCCGAGACCCCACTATCCTTTAAGACCTGGGCGTCAACAGTCAGCCAGAGACCGATGAAGAACGGAATAGCAACGGACTTGGGAAAGCTGATCTGGCCTGTTGGGAAGAGTTCAGGGATCTTTTGCGAAAGAGTCAAGAGTATGGTTTGTGTACCAGGTACTTCTGGGCCGTTCTGGTGCTGGAATTTCCGCTTTCCTTTTTTGTGGAGCAGGTGATGAAGAATGCTCAGTGGAGGCAAGGCATAGCCTGAACTGAGACCAGTGGAGAACTAGAGCAATAGAAGGAAGGTCTATGCTGGGGGGGGGGGGCGGGACGACGACGACGACAGCCTGACAGTTCTGAGCTCTAAGATGTTGATGGGGAGATTGTCTTTTCTCTTGACCATGTTCCCCAACAGTCCAGGATTGCAATACTTCTTCCTTGCGCCTGTTGCAAGAATCCAATTGTAAGGAAGGAAATATTTTCCTACTAAGAGTTGCAGTGGTAATCCATCAAGGAGTTTCCAGAAAGCTGATGACAGGGCTTCATGTATGGTCATGAAATCGGGAACAGTGAACAAGTCTGTACCTATAGTGCCATCTGTTGATTTTCTGTTTCGGCACAAAAAACAAAGTTTAGGTACTGTACTTAGATACTTGTATAACTGTGACCTAGATTAATTAAACCCCTTTTTCATGTACATCTTCTGCCCTCTGTTCCTTAGAGAGGGGGGAAAAAAAAAAGAACAAAACACACACACACACACACACACACACACACACACACACACACACACACACACACACACACACACACACACACACACACACACACACACACACACACACACACCTCTAATTAAATGCCTCACAAAAAAAAAACAACATCTCCCTGGAAAAGGAATATGTGTGAGGTGCCTCTTACAGACTAGCTTCTGCTAGAATTCTGCACATATGTATGGAGATTACAGCCATGTTGGATATTTATCCCATGACATGTTCAAGGGAATCCAACAAAATCACGACCAATTTGCACAATACCTCAGCATATAGTTAACGCCTCAAAGTAAAAAATGGCTTCATCGTGGGAGAACCCTCTAGAACAGGGGTCTCAAACTGGTGGCCCTCCAGCTGTTGCAGAACTACAAGTCTACATGAGGCATTGCAAGGCTGACAGTTACAAGCATTACTCCCACAGGCAGAGGCATGATGGAACTTGTAGTTTTGTAACAGCTGGAGGGCCGCCAGTTTGAGACCCCTGCTCTAGAACCTAATTTTGCCCAATAGAGGCTTAATTGAAGAGGAAAATATAGCTTAAATGGCTCACGATATAAAGCATCATAAGCCATGAAGAGCAAGCGTCCACTATCCCTAAGCGATTGTTTAGGTTACAGCACCACCTATTTAGGGAAGATTGAAAATGCAGCCAGACCCAACAAAACAAAACAAAATCGAACTTAAAACAAAATCTACAAAATTTCCGGGGATCAACTGACTGCCAATACAAATGCTAGCATACATGGGAGCACACCTTAAGCAATGGTCAGATTACTTAAAAGATTATATAAAAACTTACATCTGACAAAGATTAAATTCAATAAAAAAGTTGGGCAGTCCTAACTACATTAGACACCAAACTGATTCCCCCCCTTAAAAAAAAAAAAGCCGCAAGACGAGAACAATAAAAAAGCAATTACACTAGCTATATAAACAAACAAGATCCTATCCCATAAAATAAAATGGTTTATTCATAAGAAAAAAATAAAATAAAATAAAAAACCCACACAACCCCCCCCCCCCCCCACACACACGTGAAAAAGTGTAAAATAAGATAAAAATAAAAAATAAATTCAAAAGTTCCAGGAAGGGTAGATCACATACAGTATATGCAACTACATGAAATAGTTTTTTCTCTCACCAGGTCAGCATAACTAACACGTGGAACAAAACACAAAGATGTAATCGTGTATGACCCATGTTACATGTGTAGGATGTAAATAGACAAAATGATATACAATATAATTTACATGTAGCACTCACAGTAGTAGACTTAATACCAGGGGAGGGGAGATGGGTTAGATTTATAGCCTTGAGAAGTTCTAGCTGCAAATGTATATTGGCAAACCCCACACAGTAACAGCTTGTATGTATGGGGGCATGTTCTCAATCATACAACTGGTAAAATTTCCAGATGTTGCCATATGTTTTTTTGGTAATCTAAATTAAATAGAGATGTGTGTGGATGTGTGTGTGTGTATATATATATATATATATATATATATATATATATATATATATATATCTGTGTCTATATATGTAATTAAAAATAGTATATGCAAGTAAATATATTGTAATTATGATATATTGCTCTTAGTAGTGGCTGAAGACATTTCACTCAGCGTACAGAGTATATTGTTCATTTAGAATGCCAATTCATGGCATTTAGCATATAGAAAAGCCTGTGTTAAGTTCCTAGACAATACGGAGACAGGGATTTAAACCCCTTTCTGTGACTGACCCCATGCTGGGATGTTCAATCAAGATAGCCCCACCCTGTTTAAGCCTGGGAAAGTTCACTTTAATCTGCTGCCGAATATAGTCACCAGGATTTGCATGAAAGGGGGCTGACTTATGTAGTCAGGCCTCCAATCGTGATCCTAGCTAGGCTAACCAATGGGACGTCAGCATAGAGAGATATACTCGACTGCAGAGGGAAAGGGAATGCACTTTATGGAAGCATCACTTGATGGAAGGATGACTTGATGGAGAGATGGCCTAAAAAGGATGGGTCTTGGTAAAAGGGCAACTATGGTATCAGCATGTATACTTACATGTAGCAACTGCACACGCTTGTAATCTAATGTTTTAGAGGAATATGCTCTAGATTCCTTTATGTAAATGTATGTATTTTAACCTACGGTCTTGTTTGAGACTATAGATAGGTTCTGTGTGTTAGATAGACTAATATCTTTTTCTCTAATAAATGTGTGTTATGTTAAAGCTTTCGCTCTGGACAATAGAACTCTTATTTTAACCATATATCATATACCAGGTCTTCCTGAAGACGAAACGTTGGGAGGCTGACGTCACCGCGTATTGAGGACGCACCTCGTTTGTTTGCCGGCCGGCTGTTTCTGTCTCTGCTGTTTTTAAACTTCTTAATCGTAAGTGTTCTACTTGCTCTACTTTTAATAAATCCTGACGGTACTTCACTATGTGAGTTTGTATATCTTTTATTGAGACCTGGCTACCTGATCTCTGGATTGAAAGGACTAGCTTGGAACGCATCTTTGCTGACAGCTGTAACACACTACCATGCATTAATGATCCCTTGAGGGTCGCTAAGTTCCGGTAAGGGTCAGTGTGTTTCTATGGTGGTGGTGCTTCAGTTCTACTTCACAGTGTCTGTCATTATTGGTCACTGGGAGAAAGTCAGCGTGTCTGTTTGCCATACGATTTTGCACTATTGTTTTTTTTCGTTTTTTTCTCTATCTACTGGGCTGAGTCCATTGATGTGGGAACTTCTCAACCGATCTATGTTGGATCTTCAATTGGATACATCACGGATTGCCTAGTTTGATCCATAAGGATCTATTCTTCTGGTAAGGGTCAGCTTGAACGTGTTTACCCTGATATTGATCCAGCATTAGCCACGGAATTGGATTCGTTTCATACTGATTGGACAATTTTATATATTTTCACTAATTTTGTGCGTTTATATTTTATTGGGACTATTTACACATTTGACCTTTTGATCATCGTTACAAGGTGTTTCTAGCACAATCCCTTTTTATTCTATATGGTCAATTATATATATATATATATATAAGGTTTTTTTTTAGCGCAACTCCTATTTTTCACTATTCGTTTTTATGTTGTATAACATTTTGAGTTTGCTGCTTCTTTATTGAGTTTATTTTTGGTATGCACATTTTTTCATTTTTTACATATATCATATATGTGAGATATTAAATCTTAAATATACAATTATTTTTTAACACAGACAAGGTTTGTAGTTTACTTTTACTCTTTGCAGAATACAGTCTGTAGGTCAAATCACAAGAAGTTTATGGGACTGGATGCAAAACCGCCTAACACATACACACAAGAGCACTAATGTGGCAACATTTTTTATTTTATCGTTATTCTTCTAATCCACAATCATTGAAGGTTCACATTATAGAGAGCAAATCATTCAAAGAGAGAGGGGGAGACCATTTTTCAGTTTTAACCACTTGCCTACCGAGGACGTCATATGCCTGCAGCTACAGGCATCATTCAGATATCACCGTCTTCTGCCGGTGATTCTTTGCACGATAAGAACCATCATAGCGACAGCTCCGTCGCTTGATCGTTCTTATAGGCAAGCGGGAGGGGACGTCCCCCCCCCTGCCATCCGGTGCTTCTCCGGGCTCTTCCGTGCCATCAGGGATACGGAGAACGAATCAGCCGGCGGTGGCTGGGTAGAATAGAGAGGACTGGTGACCAGATGGTCACCAGTCCTCTCTATGACCGTCAGAGGCCCGTCACGCCTGGGTACCCGGAAGTAAACAAAGCCGCAATGGCGGATGTCAGCATGAGATCTGTGAATTTTTTTCATGATCTCATGCTTTCAAGCCTGGAGGAGAGATGTGGGGTCTTATTGACCCCACATTTCTCCATAAAGAGGACCTGTCACAGTGATTCCCATTACAAGGGATGTTTACATTCCTTGTAATAGGAATAAAAGTGATAAAAAAAAAAAAAAAAAAAAGTAAAATAAAAATGTGTGTTCATATTACATATTTTTTTAACACCCCTGTCCCCGGTAGCTCACGCTCAGAAGCGTACAAATGCAAGTCCCGCCAACATATGTAAACGCCATTCAAACCCCACATGTGAAGTATCGCCGCATGCGTTAGAGCGTGAGCAACAATTCTAGCACTAGACCTCCTCTGTAACTCATAAATAGTAACCTGTAAAAAAAATTAAAGTGTCGCCTATGGAGATTTTTAAGTACAGAAGTTTGGCGCCATTCCATGAGTGTGCGCAATTTTAAAGCGTTAGGTATCTACCGGTATTTACTCGGCGTAACATCTTTCACATTATACCAAAAAAAATTGGGCTAACTTTACTGTTTTGTAAATTCATGAAACCGCCCCCCCCCCCCCCCCAAAAAGGGCATTTGAAAAATTATTGCGCAAATACTGTGTGAGAAAAAAAAAGTTGCAATATATATGAATAAAATATGTTTGGGGGTTCTGATTAATTTTCTAGCAATTTTTTTAGATTTTTACATGAAGGAGAAAAGTGCCAGAATAGGCCCGGTGGACAAGTGGTTAAACAAGGTCTTTTGCATCTTTAAATTAGCATCCCGAAATGGCTTAAAGCGATATTAAACCCCAAAGCAAACTTATTTTGCAGCTTGCCACTTCTTAGATGTGATGACTGCATTTGTTTTCTTTTGGCCCCTTTCACACGGGGCGGATCAGTAATGATCTGCCCCGTGAACCTCCGCTTTCTCAGCGGGGATCGCTCAGTTGATCCCCGCTGAGCCGGTGGATAACAGGGCGGTCCCCGCACACTGTGCAGGGACCGCCCTGTCTTTTCTCTGGTCTCCCCTATGGGGGGGGGGGGGGGGGGAATCTGATGAACACAGACCCTCTGTCCGTATTCACCCGATCCGATAGAAGGATGGAAAAGTAGGTTTTTCCTCCGTCACATTTTGGCGGATCGGATGTCAGCGGGTATATCACCGCTGACATCCGCAGCTCCATAGAGGAGTGCCCGTTCAGGTCAGACTAAAAAACTGGCAGGCGGACCTGAACGGGCCGCCCGTGTGAAAGAGCCCTTAGACTTTATTTCCACCTGTTATTCTGGCCAGCAAGTCTGTTTTTACAACAGAACAAACTGCCCCGCAAATGTAGAAATTAGAGTGTTGAGACAAACCATCTACCACTGACAGGGTTGCATACAAATGAAGAAGAAAAAATAAATAAAAAGGGTTTCTGAAACTGCTTGTGTAATGGTAATGTATTTAAATATGTTAGTATATCCAACACTCCCTCCAGACTGACAATGCTGCTCTGTCCCTTCATCTAGAGCGGGGGCACTCTAATAAAGTAGGTGTGTTTCTGGCCAAATCACCAGGTAAAAACAGGGAGGGATAAATAAAAAAAATAAACTTATGTAGCCACCATCTAATGTTTGACAAGCTGCAAAACATTACACTTATGGGTTTAACAGTGTGATGATAGCACCCATTTCCTATAGGTTGTATATATAATTAATAGGCAGTGAAGTGGTGAAACGGGGGGAGGGGATCCCCCTGCAAGGCAATGTTATGCGTTATACGTTGCATACTAGCACATGAGATACTTGCCTTAAAACAAAACCCTCCAACGGTGTTCTGTCACCACTGACAGGGCTTTCTTCTTCACCCGATCTTTCCAGGTTTGCAGGCTCTAGCTGCCTGAATGCACGAGCTGCGATGACATCACTCCCGTACATGGCACAGAGCTCTGAAGGGACTACACGAGTATACCCCTTCATTCAGAGCACATACGCTGGTGACATTCCAGTGAGCAGCAGCCGGTGACATCTCCTAAACGATGCATGTTTAGGGGGATATTCATTTTACCTACAGGTAACCTTTTTATAAGGTTTACCAGTAGGTAAAAGCACTAGAAAAGAGTTTACTACCATTTTAATGTTTGGATGTCTCAATTAGAGCTCATTAGTTGTTATAACATTAATCATTTCCTCTCACCGCTTGTCAAGCATCATGTACCATTGATTTTCATTAGGTTACCATCACTCTGTCTACTTATATCATACACAAAGTATAATATAGGGCAAACATGATTAGATCACTTTACATGTTTATTCCACATGTCCATTTTTCTTTGCCAAGGGTAGCACAACTTTCATGTACCGTATTTATCGCGGTATAACGCGCTCCTGCGTATACCGCGCACCCCTAAAGTGGCCCCCAATCCTGTGGAAAAAAAAAAGTTTGTTTTTTTTGTACTTACAGTTTTGGTGTCTTGCACAGCGTCCTTCTGCGGCTTCGGGTGTCCTCTTCGGCGGGTCCGGTGTCCTCCCCGCTCGTTTCCCGCGCCGAGTTTGAATACTGCGCCGACATATACAGAGCGCAGTACACTCGTGTATTGTCGGCAATGCTCGGCTACCCGCGCTGACGTCCTGTACGTGAGCGCGGAAGGAGACCGCCCGATTATACCCGAGTGTACTGCGCTCGGTATATGTCGGCGCATTATTCAAAACTCGGCGCGGGAAAGCGGGTATCGGCGTATACTGCGCACCCACGATTTTGCCCTGATTTTCAGGGCAAAAAAGTGCGCGGTATACGCCGATAAATATGGTAGTTACAGCAGTGACCAGATCCTCAGACTGCATATGCCATCTGTTCATGAATAGGGAAGGTTTTGGACGTTTTAGGTCTTTGTGCCCAAAGGGGCATGGCGAGATGGAGGAGTCATTCTGCACAACGCCATGGCTTTTGTGGACAGATGCAATGAGCTTTTTAACATTAGCAAGCATGTTGTGTGAAGTTCCCTCTTCATTATGGGGACCGTGTGGTAAAAAAATCTTCTGCAGCTTCTGTCATCACTGCCTCAACATCCTCTTCAATTCAGCAACCTCCAGGACTGGCATATCAGGATCTGACTCCAGTTGAAAACTGGAGCAGGAGAAGAGTTTGAGCTCTGAACAAATATTGTTGAACGCCGTAATCTGTCCGGAAAAAAAAATTAACAAAAGCAGAATTGTGTGTGAAGTAGCTTGTTGTGTGTCTGAAAATAAGCTAGACCTGAATGCTCAAACCAGCATTTAAACCGGTTCTTGCTTAAGTGCAAGAGACGCATAATCAGTGAGGTGGATTGTTGAGCAGATGTTCGTATGCTGGTTAGAGTTGGCTCCCATTTTCATGGAGTGTGGGAGATATGATAAGTGTATACTGTAACCCAGACCAACTTACAAGGACATTTGTGGCGAAAAGAGAGGAGGAAGCGCCTAAGGACCTTATAAAAGGGCACTAGACAGAAGTGACGTTAAGTTGTGTGACCAGTGGTGTGATGCAACACCTACTTATGCAGTTAAGAGTGAACTCTGAGTGGTTGAATTTTAGCACAAGTATGAAAAGCGTATACACCGACACACAGCCCTGTTTTACACAGCAACAGTCAAAACACAGAGTGACCCTGTCTGGACTTTATATTAAGTCCAGGCTTAACCTAAGGGGTCTTTGGGGATTGGGTTCTATAGTGATGGATCACAGACTTGTATAGCACCCTGCAGCTAACAATGCACTGCATTAAGTGCCAATACGAGTACTCCACATAAGATTCAGTACCCGAAGCAAAATTACAGGCCATCCACATAGCGAGGGATCCGGGTATGGCTCCCCAAAGTTTTACTAAGGTTGTACCATTACAGATGCACTACCTTAGTAGTAGTGAAGCTGGCCGGTGTCCAATCACCTGAAGGTACAAGCCTATAACCCATGGTGTATGAAAGAGTTGCCCATGTCCTTTATGACCAAGAAGAGTAAAATACTTAAACGCATGCAAATGCTCAGATACCTGAAACTGATACCTTTGCAGTAGGATTTGAACTCCTACAAAATGAATGGGCTCAAATCGCACTGCAAAGAATCACATGCGATTTGAACAGGAATATGGTGAGATTCCTTTTTGACTCACATGCAGTTTCCTGCACCGCTCCCGTGTGAACCCAGGCTCGTCATAGTGACTTTAGTACCCATACATGTAGTTAAAATAAAAAAACTTTCAGTGCAACCCTATGAATTTGTTATATATTTATGCACTCTTAATTTTTTTTTTTTTTATACATTTAATTTTGAGCAGCACTGTATGTTGCATTAAAAACTGCAGTTAACATAATAGTGTAAACAGACAAATGGATAATACTTACAATTAGTGGCGCTTTAGAGTCTTGATAAAGATGCCTGTACCCAAGATACAATACAAGGGCACCCATAGCGTAAAGGAAAGACAATACAGCAATGGCAACATAAAACTGTGCTGGAGAAGAATAGTCCCCGGTGAGGCGGAACGGTTGCCATATTCCCCCACAGATTTTCTCAATGCCTTTAAATAGAACAGTATTCAGGCTAAAAACAAATAGAAAAAAAATTAGTATTCTTTATTAAAAAACATTCAGGGGAATTACCCAAGCTTCCTATGCCATTCTGTTGGAAGTGGTGTGCACCAGTTCCTATTTCTGAGTGAATAGAAACTAGTGCAGGTCTGCACCTGAGAGGGAAAACTGTAGTGTTTGCAAAGATAAATCTGCCTGTGCAATGCTTTGTGAAACACCCCATTGTTCTCATGTTGGGTAAATAGATGCAATATAAGCAATTATGAGTTATCCAGAATATGCTTATGGATAACTCTCCCTATTTTTATATTCTTAATGGCCCTTTCACACAGTAATGTCAATTTTCACGGACTCCACTTACTCAGCAGGGACCGCTCTGTTGATCCCCACCGAGCCGGCGGATGACAAGTCAGTCTTTGATCACTGAGCAGAGACGGACTTGTCAGAGACCCGCTCTCCTCTATGGAGGAATCGGATGAAAACAGATCCACCTGTCAGTTTTCATCTGATGGATGGAAAAATAGGATTTTTTGTACTCACCCTAAAATCCTTCTCGGTCGTCCCTAGACGGACACAGCCTTCAATGTCTTGACATATGGGTTATGTTCCTGTTCATAAGAGAGGACTAGGCAGAACATGTTAGATATTTAAATACATGTTACTTTAACAGAGTTGAACAGCCCCGCCCATTGTACGGTCCCTCCAGACATAACCCTCCTCACTGCAGCATGCAGCCTCAGTTTGTAACAAGCAGTACAAACCTAAAAAGGAGGGGTGGGTGCTGTGTCCGTCCATGAACGAGAGAGAAAAGGATTTTACGGTGAGTACAAAAAAAATTCCTATTTTCTCTTATTGTCCATGGACGGACACAGCCTTCAAAGTCTTGACAAGTGGGACATCCCCAAGCAGTGTAAAAAAAAAACGAGGGGTGGGAACAGCATCAGTAAAAACAATTTAACTTCACCCCAAACAAGCAGAGCTCCTCAACGGAGGAGTAGCAACTTTAAACAGCCGCCTACAAAACCTTGCAGTCAAAGGAAGCATCTGAAGATGCATTCACATCAACCTTGTAAAATTTGGAAAAAGTGTGAACGGACGACCAAGTCACCACCTTACACACCCGTGAGACAGACGCTTTATGTTGGAAAGCCCAGGAAGCACCGTTTGCCCTGGTCGAAAGTGCCATGACCGGAAAGGGGGCGCCCGCCCCTTAAGAGCATAGGCCTGTATGACGGTCTGCCTGATCCACCGAGAAACGGTAGCCGACGAGACCGCCAGGCCCTTTTGTGGACCAGATACCATCACAAAAACTGAGTCAGACCTCCGAAAACGGAGCCGTAGCAGACAGGTACACCCGCAAAGCACATGTACCTGAAATATGCAGCGCAACCTCCTTAGGATGCGCCGGTCGAAGACACAAAGGATGGAAGTACAATGTCCTTGTTAAGGTGAAAGGCCGAAACCACCTTCGGAAGAAAGGAAGGTTGCAGGCGCAACACCGCCTTATCCTTATGGAGGACCAAGTATGGTGACTTGCAAGACAAAGCTGCCAATTCAGAAACAAGAGAGGAATCTGAGGTTTTCAAAAGGAAGGTTCCTGAAGAACCAAGAGCACCATATTCAGATCCCATGGAGGAAGAGGTGGTTTAAGAGGGGGAAGTATATGATGCACCCCCTTTACACAAGGTACCCACCAGAGAATGGGCCGCCAAAAGAACACAGCCAAAGCTGAAATCTGTCCCTTAATGGTGCTTAAGGCAAGTTTCTGATCCACTCTACTCTGTAAAAACAGCAGGACCCTGGAAAACGAATACGTCCGTGGACGCCACCCCATCTCCTCGCACAAAGATGCAGGCCTTCCAGGTGCGATGGTAGATCTTCCTGGAAGACGACTTCTGTGCTCTCAGCATGGTTGAGATAACTGAGTCGGAAAGACGTCGGCCCCTTAGTACCTGGCTTTCAATAGCCATGCCGTTAAAGCCAGCAACTGTAAAAGCAGGATGAAGTATGGGACCCTGGAGACAGAAAGTCCTCCCGCATTGGCAGCTGCCAGGGTGCATCCGCAACCAAGCGCACGAGATCGATGTACCAAGGACGCTGGGGCGAATCTGGAGCGATTAGAATAATCAGGACGCCTTCGGCCTCCACTATGCAGAGCAGCCGAGGAAGAAACTTCAATGGGGGAAAGGCATAAAATTAGCCGATACTGACCCCACGGGGCCACTAACGCGTCCGACGCGTCTGCCCAGGGATCTCTGGACCTGGCCACGAACTGCGACACTTTGCGGTTAAGGAGAGAGGCCAGGAGATCCACGTCCGGTACCCCCCCCCCCCCAGACACCCCGCCCCCCACAACCTGTGAGGCTGGCATAATCACTGTCCACTAGAAGGGAAGGAACGACTTCCCAGACCAAAGAGCCGGAATCTCAGCCACCAATTCAGAGAGACTGACTAGGTGGCTTACCTGAATCTGGCGATCCAGAGACAATGGAGATTTGTTCCATTTGGACAGGCTCTCCTTCTGCAATACTCAAGTGTGGAACTGGGCATATGGTACTGCCTCTAAGGAGGCTACCATCAGACCCAGGACTTGCATGCAAAAAAATCTCAGAAGATCGTCTAAGTAGCCCACAACGGCAATGCCTCGCTGTCTCAGCAAAACTAGAATCGGTGCGAGCACCTTGGTGAAAACTCTTGGTGCCAACGCTAGGCCAAAGGAAATAGCCACAAACCGATAGTGGTCTTCTCCTATTGCAAAGAGCAGAAACCTCTGGTGTCCTGTGCAAATTGGGACATGCAAGTATGCGTCCTTGATGTCCAAGGATGCCAGAAAGTCCCCCGGATGGAGCGCAGCCAGTCCCCCGGATGGAGCGCAGCCGAGCAAATGGATTATATGCAGAACTTCCGTACTCTCATAGGCATTTAGGGCTTTGAGGTCCAAGATAGAACGAACCCCGTCGTTCTTTGGGACCACAAACAGATTAGAATAAAATCCCTGAAACATCTCGTCCTGCGGAACAGGTGAAATTACCCCACAACTCATTAAGTCTTGCGCTTACGAGCCGGGGGGAGAGGGAGATTTGAGGGAAAGAATCTGTTCGGCGGACAGGAAAGAAAAACTATCTTGTACCCTGAAGAGACCACCTCGCAGACCCACTGGTCAGAGAGGTCAACCGAGCTGTGAACCTGTGAAGCCGCCCCCCACCCATGAGTCGGGCAGGGGCAAAACTTCATGCGGTGGTGGGTTTGGATGTCGGTTTGTTCGGCTTACGCACCCAGGGCCTTCGCCAGCCTGGGAGGGTCTACCCACGGGCCTTGACTGACGAAAACACTGCTTCTGCGTGGTAAAAGGACCCAGCTTACGCCGCAGCTCCTTCCCCTTGGTGGACTGAGGGAGGAGAGTGCCCTTACCTCCAGTGACATCCTTAATGTCATCCAGCGAGGTACCAAAAAGTCTCCCACCTTTGAAGGGTAAATCTACCAGGGCTTTTTTGGATGCTTGGTCAGCAGACCAGCATTTCAGTCAAATCAGGCGGCGCAACACTACCGCAGAAACAGAGGCTCTGGATATCAAGGGGGCTGCATCCAGGGTAGCATCACAGACATATACAAGGCCCTGGACCAACTGGTCGGCCAGTCTAACATATTGAGGAGGGAGCCGATTCTCCTCCACAGTCTGGTGCAAAACTTTTGCCCATTCAGCGAGTGTCTGAGACACCAAGGTTGCAGCCAAAATAGGCCGCAATGCAGACCCTAGCATGGTAAACATGGAGCGGGTCACCGTCTCGGACCTCCCATCAGTATGGTCCTTGAAAGCAGGGGTCCCTTCTATAGGGAGAGTGGTTACCTTGTTTAACCGAGCAACCAGGGGGAGGGGGGGGGGCCCAACCACCAGAGGAGAAGCCCATTTTTTCAAAAGGGTAACGGACCGCCAGGCGCTGAGGGAACACAAAGGACTTCTGGGGCCGTTCCCATTCCTTATCTATGAACTTATCAAAGAAAGTAACAAAAGGAAAAACTTTCACAGAGCGGTTAGATTTGTGTGACCCAAAAGGATACAGACCCCTCTGTGGAAGTCCCAGCTGCATCTTCCAGCTTGATAAGAGTCCCTCACAGCATCAATAAGTGCCCTGTCTTGCACTGACCCGGACGAGGGGTCCTCCTCACCAGGGAGGTCCTGGTCTGCATCCTCTGACATAGCAGAACCAGGATCCTGAGTCGCAGCCAGGCCCGAATTCACATCAGATCATTCCCCAGAAGATGGTGGGGGGAGGGGTGCTTTTTACTCCCCTTACGCCTGCACGCCGCATCCACCCTGGCAACAAATGATTCCAGGACTGCCAAAAGTGTATCCATGGGAACCGCAGGGGCAGTTTGCGGCCTCTGGCAATGTAGGGGAAGAAAGGCCAGATACGGACTCCATTATCACCCACTGACAGCCCTCAGGGACCAAGTGAAAAACACTTAAGTCCACTCTCCTTGCTGCACTGACCGGGGGGGGGGGGTTACCCAGGGGACTCACCACCCAGAGGGAGACCGCTCAGCACAGCTGCCCGTCCTCCTTGTATACACAGCGTGTGTGCGCGAGGTAGAAACTGAGCTGTGCTCAGTTCAGAAAGCCAGTGCTAGAGACTTCCCAGGAGAAAGACCGCCTACCCCCCCCCCACCTCACAGAAAGCGGACCCCGGCGCCCCGCCACAGGTATACTACCCCGGTCGCAGCAGGCCCTAGGGCAGGAGGGGAAAGGGAGGACAGGGGAACCCCTTAATCCCGGAAATGCCCAGCTGTTCCATCCTGCGAGGAGGAAGCGTACTTACCCGTCCTTGCGAGGACATGCTGGCGTGTCCCTGCCAGACCCACAATCGATGGTACGGAGTAGCTGTCGACACGGTCCACTGAGTGAGACAACAAAACAGCCCAGTCATGTGTGGACCCTGGAGCAAAAAATCCACCGGCCACCCCAGGAGTAATGGGGTATGTTGCGGCAGACCCAGCGCTTACCTAAGGTGTGCTCACGCTCTATGGTCGGACTGGGAAGACTACAAGGATCTATATATCCAGCCTGTCGTCCAGCTGGCAGTTGATGGAAGAATCTTAAAACAAAATAAAAAGAAAATAAGATATAAAACATTTCTTCAGGGTGCTGGGCCCAAAAGGGAGCCACCTCCTTCTCTGCTAGGCAGAGAAAAAAAAAACTGAGGCTGCATGGAGGAGGGTTATGTCCGGAGGGACTGCCCCCTGGGCAGAGCTGTTCAACTCTGTTAAAGTAACATGTATTTAAATATCTAACATGTTCTGCCTAGTCCTCTCCTATGAACTGAAACATAACCCATATGTCAAGACTTTGAAGGCTGTGTCCATCCATGGACGATAAGAGAAATAGGTTTCCATTAATCTGGATTTAGCAGAGCAGATGTCACTGCTGACATCCATCATTCCATAGAGATGCATGGAAAAACTGACAGGTGAACCTGAACTGCATGTGTGAAAAGAGCCCTTAAACTATTTGCACATACATTTATCAAACTAA
Organism: Rana temporaria; assembly: GCF_905171775.1. NCBI lineage: Eukaryota > Metazoa > Chordata > Amphibia > Anura > Ranidae > Rana > Rana temporaria. The sequence continues at coordinate 140,611,599 of NC_053491.1, forward strand.
ATGTGCAGTCTTTTTTTTTTTTTTTTTTAAGTTAACATCTACAATTTAAAAAATATTTGCACATACATTGCAAAGAGGCATCTTAAAATATCACTTGTAGTAAAGCTTGTAGATAATTTCCCCAGAAATAAATACCTGACTGAATTCCCGCTTTAAACCCCAGAACAAAATTGTAATACTTTGGCTGCATTTGTTGTCTTTCACCTTCCCTCCAATTATGTTTACCTCATTATACAGGCCAGTAACATTCAGTCCCAATGTGACAGCCCTTACTCACCATACTGTATCTATAGGACCACCAGCATTGTCACCCTGAGACAAGATTGCAAGAGATCACACACACACACACACACATTTCTTGTCCATTTTTCAGAATAACAAACATTTTTCACTCATGGTTAGTGTTTGGCTGAAGCCGTTTATTATCAAAACTGTGTTTACTCTTTAACTTGCAACAGAAACTACCCAAACGACCCAGATCAAAAGTTTACATACCCCAGTTCTTGATACCATGTATTGCCCCCTTTAACATAAATGACTGCTTGAAGTCTTTTGTGGCATTTGTGGAGGAGGCTCTTTATCTTCTTAGATTGTAAAGCTTCCCATTGCTCTTGGCAAAAAGCCATCAGTTCCTGTAAATTCTTTGGCTGTTTTGCATGAACTGCACGTTTGAGATCTCCCCAGAGTGGCTCAATGATATTGAGGTCAGGAGACTGAGATGGCCACTTCAGAACCTTCACTTTATTCTGCTATAGCCAATGACAGGTCGACTTGGCCTTGTGTATTGGATCATTGTCATGTTGGAATCTACAAGAACATCCCATGCGCAGCTTCCTGGCTGATGTATGCAAATGTCCCTCCAGTATTTTTTTGGATAACATACTGCATTTATCTTGACATCAATTTTGACCAAATTTCCTGTGCCTTTGTAGCTCACACATCACCAAAACATCAGCAATCCACCTCCGTGTTTCATAGTAGGAATAGTAGACCTTTCATCATAGGCCCTGTTGACTCCAAATATAGCATTTATGGTTGTGGCCAAAAAGCAAAATGTTGGTCTCACCACTCCAAATCACTTTGTGCCAAAAGGTTTGAGTCTTGTCTCTGTGCCATTTGGTGTATTGCAAGCGGGATACTTTGTGGCATTTGCGTAGTAATGCCTTTCTTCTGTTGACTTAAAAGCCATTACTTCACAGCCCATCTTTCTTCAAGTGCATCCTTATTGTGCATCTTGAAAACAGCCACACCACATGTTTTGAGAGAGTCCCGTGTTTCACCTGAAGATATTTGTGGGTTTTTCTTTGCATCCCAAACAATTTTCCTGGAAGTTGTGGCTGAAATTTTAGTTGGTCTACCTGACCGTGGTTTGGTTTCAACAGAACACCTCATTTTCCACTTCTTGATTAGAGTAATGCCGATTGGCATACTCAATTCCTTGGATATCTTTTTTTATCCCTTTCCTGTTTTATACAGTTCAACTACCTTTGCCTGCAGATCCTTTGACAATTCTTTTGCTTTCCCCATGACTCAGAATCCAGAAACCTCAGTGCAGCACTGGATGAGAGATACAAGGGTCTGTCAGGAGTCCAAAAACGAATTGACCTTTTATATACCCCCCCCCCCCACACACACACACACTAAAATTACAAGCAAACAGATCACAGGTGAGGATGGTCACCTTTAATAGCCATTCAAACTAATTTGTGTCAACTTGTGTGCATGTCATCAGACCAAAATCACTGGGGTATGTAAACTTTTGATCAGGGTCATTTGGGTAGTTTCTGTTGCCATTAGGATTTAAAAAGTAAAACACAGTTGATTGATAATGAATGGCTTCAGCCAAACACCAACCATGAGTGTAAGAAAAGTTTGCATCATCATTCACATTCTCTGAAAAATGGCCAAGAACTCATAAATTCTGCCAGGGCATGTAAACTTGAGCACAAATGTATATTATGTATGAATTATACACATTCATTATGTGCAACTTACACATAGGCTAGCCTATAGGTAAAATTCATGTAGGGAAGTTTACCCCTACTTTACCATATCTAAATACAGTAAACACAAGATGCTTGTTCGGGTTTACATATTGTATATCAAACCCAAAAAGTAGACAACCTCCTGTTGAGGTTTTTACTGCCATTTAGGGCTCCATTTCAGAGATTTACCTGTTTACCCATCATTTACTAGACAAGAAGTGAGGGAAAATCTGCACCAGATAGAAATAATAAAAAAAATATATATATATATATATATATATATATAAAAAAAAAATTGCACAGAGACGATAGCCTTCCCCTGCTTTTATAAAAAGGATAAACAAGGTGGCCAGTATGGTGGCCTGAATTTGAGAGAGAGGGCTATATAAGCAGATCACTCACCTGTGGTCGATCGATTCAATATGCAGTGCACTTATATCACGGGCAGGTGCAATATCATAGCAGACACTGTCCCACTTTAACTATACTTTGTTCTTTCTGCATTAGTGTGCCCTACAATTACTTTTAGTGTATTTTTTTTTACTGAAAATTTGCACTTCATAAATTTTTTCGCAAAAATTGTGTGACAAAGATTTGTCACCATCACTTTTTTCTAGGTTGTCTGCTTTCAGAAAATACATAATGGTTCAGGGTTTTAACCAATCTTCAGGCCTAAACAGACTCTTCAAATATGTGAAAAAAATAAAATAAAATATAGAATAGAACCTGTTCTCCTCAAACATGCTTGATAGTAACCCCCACCCCCAATAAAGCCTTTCATATTTTTGTACCTTAACCGTTGTTGAACTGCCACTTTTTGCTTTCCGGGGACTCCCTTGTGCCCTCCACAACATTTTTTTCTACATAGCTTTTTTGATTGGCAGGTATCCTGTCTAGCCTTGCCAAATCGGCCGATACTTTAACTATTTAGATTGTTCTCATAGGAAGCATGGATTCTTTAAATTTTCTATTATCACATCAGATGTCGGCCGCTCCATAGAAAGCAATGGCTTGTCCGATCAGGTCCTCATGAAAACAGACAGGCGGACACGATTGGTCTGTAAGTGTGAAAGGGGCCTTACAGGAGGTCAGTTATGAAAGAAACAGGAGGATGGGAAAGGGGGTTACCATCACTGATATTGTCATTCCAGGATTTCAATGCTTTGAGTCACTGACCCAAAATGTCTGCAGATCAGGGAGTCCTAACCATTTGCTGCATACTTCGTACAGGTCAGCAACTGAAAGCACTGAAACCATGACAGCCGGGAACTATCATTTTCAGAAGATAGTCAATGGCAGCCCCATTTTTCTGAGGAAAGTTGTCCTTTAGGTTGAGGCTCTAGAAGATATGATGGCACTAACCTATGAACCCTTTACAAAGAGGTAAAAAAAAACACAGACTGGGTGGTTATACTTACTGAAATGGGTACCCAAAATCAGCCGTCATAGTTTGGTTATCTGTAAGATTCGTTTTTGCACATGTAACAAATAGGCTTGTTTGTCCCTGGTAACCCCCACATGTTGCAAAAGAGAAGATTGAGAACAACTAGAAGGGAAAAAGATTATATAATAAATTCAACAATTTAATTGATGAATTACAATTCAAGAACTTATTTAATTTAGTGCACCCAAAGCTTAGAGTAACACTAAAATTGTTTACAATGCTTTCTTAAATTAAAGCACCTTCCACTCCTCCTCCTCACAAATTCCTTTGTTTCTGTAATTTGACTTCCTGTTAGAGGGTGACTACATTTGTTCTCTATGGTCACACTGTATTAAGACCCCCTTTCATACACCGCTCCTAAAGCGCCCCCTTGAAGTTAAAGGGCACCGCAGTGGAAACGCTGCTTTAAAAGCGCCCGCTAGCGGCCAAAAAGCGTCCTTAAAACTAGCGGCGCATTGCTGCCGACACCCCCGCGCTGTCAGTGTGAAAGGGCTATCTATATATATATATATATATATATATATATATATATATATATATATATATATATATATATATATATATATATATATATATATATATATATATATATATATATATAGATTACAGGGCCAATAACCATAGAGAACCTCACTTTCAACCCGTCCAGTCCAAGACAATATTCTGCCTTCGGCACTGTCACACTTTGAATGACAATTACTCTTTACCCATATGAAATAGTTATTTTTGGAGACAGATAGCACTTTCTTTTGGTTGCATTTAATCATCACTGGGTTTTTTGCTATATCAAAAAAAAAAAAAAAAAAAAAAAAAAAAAAATTATATATATATATATATATATATATATATATATATATATATATATATATATATATATATATATATATATATATATATATATATATATATATATATATATATATATATATATATATATATATATATATATATATATATATAAAATAAATAATATTTAAATAAAAATCGGGAATAAAAAAAATGTTGCAAATAATTCTTTGACGAACACACACAGTATATTTCAAAAGTGCTCAATACCGATGTACCAAAACGGCCTAATTTCCTAGTAGGAGGCATAGTGAATTTTTGTGTCATATTTTTTTTTGCAACACAAAAAAAATATATATAATTTTTTTTTTTTTTTACATGCGCTCACCAGTGCAGTACAGCATCATCATATGACTGGTGTGGAGTTAATCAGGAGTCCTTTCCTGGAGTCTTACAGCACAGCCACCTGAGACACCCTAGCTCCTTCCCTCTGTACAAAAAAAAAAAAAAAACAGCGCCAACCATCTTTAAAATTTCCTCCTTCCCTGCTGGCTCCTCAGTTTTTCTTAGAGCACCTCCAGTCTGCTGGGGGGGGACAAAAGAACATGTGATACACAGTCAAAAAATACCACAGCTCCCATTTCAGAAAATCTCAAGCAACTTATACATTTGGGTGGGTACTGGTGCGGTCCTGAAAGACTCCGGGAAAGAAAGTTACTGGTAAGTAACTTTGTGTTTCCCCTAATTGTCTTTCAGGACAGCCAACTGAGAGGATAATCGAGCACTTACCCCTAGGGCAGGACTACAGCTTGTAAGACCTTGCCTCCAAAGGCCTGATCCTTTGTCGATAGGAGGTCCACAAAAGGTATAAAAACTGGACCAAGTGGCTGCTTTGCAGACTTGCTCTGGTTTTGCTAGTGTTGTCATTGACCTTGTAGAGCAGCCATCACTAAATGGTAGCCCGAGTCCTGCCCCAGTGACGCTTCTGTCCGGACCGCCAGTAATGTTAGCAAGTGTTTGCTGGGACCACGGGTTTCCCTAGCAACCAGTGATGCTGCGTGTGACAGAAGACTCACACTAGCGGACCGCGAGTAGGGGCGGGGTGCGCACGTGACGTCACGCCCCTACTTGCATCCCGTGAGTGCAAGTCTTCTGTCACACGCAGCATCACTGTTTGCAGGTCCAGGCTCTCCTTGCGAGTAGGGGCGCGAGATCATTCCACTGCCACCTCATCTGTGTATACACGTTTGATACCTACAGCCTGCATGTGAGTGTAATTGCTGTTTTATTATTACATTTTTTATATACAATTTTACGCTATGTGGCCACCCTTCTCTTCTTTCTCCTAAAAACCCTATGACATTACTTGGAGAGGTATTGTCCTGGTATCCTTCTTGCCATATCTAATTTATCTTGGAACTGCCTGCTATCAGAAGTATTTGATGAGCCCATTATCCAGCTCATATCTTCAAGATCCTGGAATGATATTCCAAAGGCTTGTTTGACTTCTGGCGACATATGTCCCCACAAGTCCACCTTTTCTGGTAAGCTGTTATTCACACTGGTGGAGGTGTCTCATCACTTTAAGGAAGACAGCAATATCTTCTGCGTTGATATAGATATATAGATATATATATATATATATATATATATATATATATATATATATATATATATATATATATATATATATATATATATATATATATTTTTTTTTTTTTTTTTTTTTTTTTCTCACCGGGTGCCAACCTTCTTTCTATGGACTAATTTTTCAAATTTATTTTTGAGAACATTATTATCACCACTATCTGTGATCACCAATGCTGATTGTGTGACCCTTTGGTTTTATTAAGTACATGGACACTTTGTTAAGTTGCAATTTTTTTTTATATAATCACATGGTTATTTTTATCCTGGTATATTGTCATAATGTACTTGGTCTAAGCGCTACACTTTATTTTTCTTTCTGTAAGGAGGCATTCTGATGGGAATGCTTGATGTAAAGGGGCACTGTGATGGGGACACCTGATTTAAAGGAGAGCTGTGATGGGAACCCCTGATGTAAAGGGGCACTGTGATGGGGACTTGAGATTCGGACCTCAGCCCAAAGAAAATTTTAGTGACCGGACCTCCTTGAATTTTAATTAATTAAAGACCCTTGTCGTAAAGTGTGCCCTTATATCCTCTGGGATTTGCATACCTCCCAAAGTTTAAACCTGACCAATAACCTCTCTCAGCCACCTGGCTATAGGCCATCAAAGTGCTCTTTCTTGCTCCCTGAAAATAAAACAAAAGATGGAATCCGTGTTCCTAAAAGGTTTTGTTTTTTCTAAATAATGTAGAACACATCTTCTTACGTCTAACATGTGAAACTTTACTTCCTGTTCTCTGTAAAAATGTGTACAAAAAAGGGCAGCAAAATATTATTGAGGCTACCTTGGGTAAAAAGGCGGAGAAGGGAAAAAAGGGAGAAGGAGAGAGATCCGATTGATAGAAGCCCGATCTCAAACTCTCCTGGCGGTAGTGACCACCACAAAAAAAAAAAAAAAAAAAAAAAGAAGAAGGAGGAGAACCTAACTAGCCATGGGCTGTAGGGGTGCAACGGATTGTCACCGATCCGTGTTCCGAATGGGTCACCCCGTTCGGATCGGCACACCCCACGATCCGCGGAGCGCTCCGGAGCCCGGCCTAGGAAAGTCCCCGGCTTCGGCCTAGCTCCGGCCATCTTGCTCCACCCAGTGTGCTTTCCAGAGCCCAGCGTGACACGCCTCCCCACCTCAGCGCGCTGACTTCTGTAGTCAGCGCGGGGAGGGCTGTGCACTGGGCTCTGGGCAAGCACACTTGGAGAGGGAATGCTAGCAGTGAAGCACTGGTGTGAGAGGTGGGAAACAAAAAAGAGCACAACAGCAAGATTATTTACTACTGCATGTTATGTCCAGTTCTGACAATGACTGAACACAAAGCTAAAAAAAACACTCTCACTCTCTTTATATATATATATATATATATATATATATATATATATATATATATATATATATATATATATATATATATATATATATATATATATATATATATATATATATATATATATATATATATATATATACACACAAACAGGTATCAAAAGATGTAGTTTTATGTGTGAAATGGTTGCCAAATGCCATAAAGCAACTATAAAATGTATGTGTGTGCATGTATTATATATATATATATATATATATATATATATATATATATATAATTTGGTTTTGACCGATCGTGTGTACGCAGCCTAAAACTCCGGTGGGTGTAGCAAGATTTGTTTTTTTGCTGATCCAAAAATGATCCGATCCGTGACTCCTGATCAGAGGATCGATCCGATCCGTGAGTTTTTTGATCCATTGCACCCCTAATGGGCTGGAAGCTAGTTTTTCCTGAAAGTCCCGATACTTGGCTTTTTAATGTGCTGAGGCTCAAAGCCCTTGTCTGCTCCGCACTGCAGGTACTCTAGAACCACCACTGAGCTCTGTGCCTCAAAGGCATTTTCTGTACACCAAGTTTCCATACTTTTCTATAAATGGTACGAGTTTCTATCTTTCTGCTAACCAGTGGTGTATTTGAGAAGCCCCTAGCTTTCAGCAACTGCTCCTCAGAAGCCAAGCAGTGAGGTTCCACCTTGGGGACAACGCACTGGGCCCTGGGATAGGAGATCATTGGATTGGTAGTATGCATGGGGGTTCTACAGCAAGTTCTTTGAGAAAAGAGAACTACGGTCTCCTGGGCCAGTGTGGTGCAAGAAGAATCAGCAAAGTATTCTCTTTTCGGAATTTTCTTAGTACCGCTGGTAGGAGCAGGGTTGCCAACTTTCAGTAAATTTACACAACAGTTTGTAAAATCCATAATTGTTGCATTTGTCCATGAATGTCAGTTACAGACATGCAGCCTATATGTCCGCAATGGACACTCAAGAACAGATGCAAAAAGTACGGATTTTTCATACCGTTTGTAAATTTACTGAAAGTTGCCAACCCTGGGAACGAGCACTGGTGGGGAGGAGGCATAACACTTGGCAAATCTCCATTTCTGTCTTTATCTTTCAGGGAAATCAAGATCGAACCTTCGCGTTTTCTTTTGAGGCAAATAAACCCCACAATCCCATTTTTGTGTGATCATTCTGAACACCCCTTGATTTAACTTCCTTTCCTTTATTCTTGCTGAGGTAATAGGCCACCTGGTTCAGTTATCCTTTGAGATGTACTGCTGACAGGAAAGGATGTGCTCTTCTGCCCAGATTAGGATTTTCTGCCAGGGACCACAAGGTTCCACTCCTTGTTCTCCCTTGTTTGTTCACGTAGGCAACTGACGAGTTGTCGGACCTGACCTGTACGTAGTGACCCCTCAGTTGTTTCTGGAAGTACCCGATTGATGGAAGGAATTGAAGGCAGTTCTTCTAATTCAATGATCTCAATCTCTTAATTTTTCTACGCCCCTTGTGTTATCTGGGGGCCTAGATGCGCTCCCCACCCTACACTGTTCGCGCCTGTGGTCACTATTTGGGTGATTGGTAGGATCCATATCTGTCCCTTGGTTAAGTTCTCCGATCTTCACCACCATAAAGACCTCTTCACTTGTGCATCTAGCGTGTCTTGTCTGTGAACCCATGGTCTTCAGGTCAAACATCTCTTGGAGGCCAAAAATGTAATCCTGCCCATTGGACTGCCAGGATTGCAAACGGTTAGTAGTCCCAATGCGGACATTGCCTCTCTTATTGAGCTTTTGTGACTGTTCTGCAACATCTTCATTGAATTTTTTGCATCTTTTCCTTGGGTAAAAACACCTTTTGATGTGCCGAGTCTAGGACGTATCCCAAGTATGTAATCTGCTGGGTGGGATCAGATTAGACTTAACCAACCAACCTAGTTTTCGTAGAAAATCTTGTGTGCATTTCAGATCCTTGGCTGACTTTTCTGGGGTGATTGCAAAGAGAAGCAAGTCATCTAGATAGGCAATAACAAAATGCCTTTGAGCCGGAGTGTTGCCAGGGCTTCCGCCATCACATGTGAATATCCGAGGTGAGGAGGAAAAGCCGAAAGGAAGAGCCTGGAACTGAAGGTGGAACGTTTCTTCCTTAATTTTTAAATCGCTAGTCTTAGGTGTTTCTGGACAACTTTGAGCTATAGGAATGTACAAGTATGCATCTTTTAAGTCCAGGGAAGCCATATAACAATTAGGGGGTAGTAGTGCCTTTACAGAAAAGATTAAATCCATCCGGGGGACCTTTTGTAGGCGACTAAGGTTTAATATCAGTCTGAATTTCCCCAATAGCTTCTGAACCACAAAAACGTAGTAGAATCCCATACCTGCTTCTTACTATGGCACATAGCTTACAACCTTTTGTTCTAATAGTTCTCCTATGGCTTCCAATAGACCTCTGGCTTTTTCTGCTTCTTGGTAGTCCTGTGGGGGTAAAACCTGTTTGGGGGGCGAGCTTGAAAATTCCAAGCGATAATCCTGTCGCACAATTCTTAATATGAACTGGCTTGAGGAAATCGCTTCCCATTGTGGGAAGAAGGCCCCCTAATCTTCCCCCCACCGTGACCAATTTGTCACTGTTACAGGGTTGTACAGGATGATGAAAAATTGCTCCTCCTTTGCCCTCTGCCCCTAGTGTCTCTTTTGGTTTTCGGCCCTAGGTGATCCAAAGCGAGACCTTGCGTCCACTCTTGGTCTTCCCTTGCCCTGCTGCAGCTGTCCCCAGGTTGGTTCACGTTTTAGCGGGAATTCTTTTTTCTTATCCGCTGTGCGATCCAGTACTTTCTCCAGTCCTGGGCCAAACAGCAAGTCCCCTGTAAGTGGGATTTCGCACAGCTTGGCTTTAGGAGGCGCCATCCCCCTGCCAAGTTTTTAGCCACAAGTCTGTTTTTGTTGAGTTAGATAAAGCCAAGGACCTTGCAGCCATCCATACTGACTCCACAGATGCGTCTGCAATATAAGCAATGCCCTTGAGGAGTGTACGAAAAGAAGACCAGATCTGTTCTTTTGGTGTTCCTTCCTTAATGTGGGCCTGTATTTGAGTTAAGCAGAACCCTACATTTCTGGCTACTACCGTTATGGTCATAGCTGGCTTCAAGCTCGCCACCGTAGAATCCCAAGATTTCTTTAGGAGGGAGTACATCCTTTTATCCATTGCATCAGAGAGCACCCCCATATCTTCGAAGGCCAAATCTGTATGCCTCAAGACAATGCTGCGTCTAGTTTGGGGGTCTTATTCCAAACTGACGCTGGATCATCGCAAATGGAAACCTTTTTAACGCTCTTAAAAAAATAGGAGTTTTTTGTACTCACTGTAAAATCACATGGACGGACACAGCCTTCTCAAGTCTTGAAAAGTGGGTTGTGTTCCAGTTCATAGGAGAGGACTAGGAAGAATGAATGACTTATATAGCGCAGCACATGCGAACCAAATCGCCTCTGGGCGCTTGTTGTTCCTGTCTCCTTTGATATCAAAAGAGATGAGTTTTGATCTGTCTCCTGAATGCTAAACGGTTTTCCTCCAACCGAATGCTGGTTGGTAAAGCATTCCATAGTCTGGGACCCTGGACCGCGAATCTTCTTTCTCCTTTGGACTTGTAATTGGCTTTCGGTATCTGAAGCAGATTTTGGTTGGCGGATCGCAGAACGCGATTGGAGTTGTGAGCTTTTATTTTTTCGCACAGATAATGGGGAGCGTTCCCATAGAAACATCTATGCGTTAGACAGAGTGCTTTAAAAGCAATTCTGCCTTTTACTGGCAACCAATGAAGGGATCTCAGTGAAGGTGAGATTGATTCCCATGGTTTTTTCCCAGTCACTAGTCTGGCGGCCGTATTTTGAACGACTTGTAGACGAGCGATTTGGTACTTTGGGAGGTAAAGGGAGTTTACATAATCCAGTCTGGAGTTTACAATCGCTCCCACCACGGCCGCTATGTCTTCTTTAGGAATGAACATGTTAGATATTTAAATACATGTTATTTTAACAGAGTTGAACAGCCCCACCCAAGGGGTGGTCCCTCTGGACATAACCCTCCTCCCTAGAGCATGCAGCTTCAGTTCGTAACAAGCAGTACAAAACTAAAAAGGAGGGGTGGGTGCTGTGTCCATCCATGGATGATAGAGAAAAGGATTTTACGGCAAGTAAAAAAAAAAAAATCCTATTTTCTCTTATTGTCCATGGACGGACACAGCCTTCTCAAGTCTTGACAAGTGGGACGTCCCCAAGCAGTGTCAAAAAACGAGGGGTGGGAACAGTATCAGTAAAAACAAACAACTTCACCCCAAACAAGCACAGCTCCTCAACGGAGGAGGTGCAAATTTAAATAGCCGCCTGCAAAACCTTGTGGCCGAAGGAAGCATCTGAAGATGCACGCACATCAACCTTGTAAAATTTGGAAAAAGTGTGAACGGACGACCACGTCGCCGCCTTACACACCTGTGAGACAGACGCTTTATGTCGGAAAGCCCAGGAAGCACCAATTGCCATGGTCAAATGTGCCATGACCGGAAAGGGGGGCCCCCTTAAGAGCATAGGCCTGTATGACGGTCTGCCTGATCCACCAAGAAATGGTGGCCGAAGGGGCCGGCAGGCCCTTTTGTGGACCAGATACCAAAACAAAGTAAGCAGTCCTCTGAAACTGAGCCGTAGCAGACAGGTACACCCGCAAAGCACGTACCACGTCCAAAGTATGTAGCGCAACCTCATTAGGATGGACCGGCCGAGGACACAAGGATGGAAGTACAATGTCCTCAAGGTAAAAGGCCGGAAGAAAGGCTGCAGGCGCAACACCGCCTTATCCTTATGGAGGACAAGGCTGACAACTCATGAACACGTCTGACAGAAGTAATGGCCACCAAAAAGGCCACCTTCTGAGATAAGTGTCAGGAGAGAAATCTCTCTGATGTTTCAAAAAGGGAGGTTTCTGAAGAACCGAGAGCACCAGATTCAAATCCCATGGGGGGGGGGGGGGGGGGGGGGGGAGTATATGACGAACCCCCTGCAACAAAAGGTACCCACCAGAGAATGGGCCACCAGAGGCCACAGCCAAGGCTGAAATCTGTCCCTTAATGGTGCTTAAGGCAAGTTTCTGATCCACTCCACGTTGTAAAAACACCAGGACCCTGGAAACCGAATATGTCCGTGGACGCCACCCCATCTCTTCGGACAAAGATGTAGGCCTTCCAGGTGCGATGATAGATCTTCCTGGAAGACTTCCGTGCCCTCAGCATGGTTGAGATGACCGTGTCGGAAAGACCCCGGTCCCTTAATACCTGGCTTTCAATAGCCATGCCGTTAAAGCCAGCGACTGTAAAGCAGGATGATGTATGGGACCTTGAGACAGAAGGTCCTCTCGCATCGGCAGCCGCCAGGGTACACCCGCCACCAAGCGCACAAGATCGGCGTACCAAGGCCAGTCTGGAGCGATTAGAATCATCGGGGTCCCCTCGGCCTCCACTCTGCGGAGCAACCAAGGAAGCAACTTCAATGGGGGAAAGTCATAAATTAGCCAATACTGACCCCCACAGTACAACCAACGCGTCTGACGCATCTGCCCAGGGATTTCTGGACCTGGCCACGAACCTCGACACCTTGCGGTTGAGGCCAGAGGCCAGGAGATCCACGTCCGGTGTGCCCCATCTCCTGCAAAGGCGTTGAAACACCTCCGGATGCAATGACCATTCCCCCTGGTCCAGCATCTGGCGACTCAGGTAGTCCGCCTGCCAGTTTTCCACGCCCGGAATGTAGACGGCCGACACACTTCTTTCCGCCCACCCTAGCATGTGAGCGACCTTGGATGCTGCAGCCGAGCTGCGTGTTCCCCCCGATGGTTGACATAAGCCACCGCCTTGACGTTGTCCGACTGAATCCTGACCGGGTGACCTTGCAACCTCCTCGACCGCTTGAAGAGGCATAGCCTGATCACCCGGAGTTCCAGAACATTGATCGGCAGACGAGATTCCGCTAGAGTCCAGTCACCCTGGGCCGACTGGACCCCCCAGACACCCCCCCCCCCCAACCCATGATCGCTGGTGTCCGTCATAATCACCGTCCACTGGAAGGGAAGAAACGACTTTCCGGACTGAAGAGCCGGGCATCTCAGCCACCGAGTCTGAGAGAGACTGACTAGATGGCTTACCTGAATCAGACGATCCAGAGACAAAGGAGATTTGTTCCACTTGGACAGTATCTCCTTCTGCAAAGGAACTTTCTTACTCTCACAAAGGCATTTAGGGCTTTGAGGTCCAAAATTGGACGGACCCCGTCCTTCTTCAGGACCACAAACAGATTCGAATAACAGCCCTCAAAATTTAACTTGCCTGCTCGCATTTTGCGAGTAAATTTTGAGGGCTGGCGAGTGTGGGCTGCCTGGGAGCAGAGGGGGCGAGCAAGCAGAGGAGAGTCGCGCCGCCGCCCGTTTGTTAATAGCGCGGGGAACATTACAGCATCAATTCAATAGCTGTGTTCCCCTCCGAGCCCCCGTTTTACTTACCTCACCCCTCGAAAGTCCCGGGCGCGTTCTCGTCATCCTGTTCGGTTCCCAGCCTGGCCGTTGATTGGCTGGGCGGATTAATAGCAGCGCAGCCATTGGCTGGCGCTGCTGTCAATCACAGCAGATGACACAGCGCACCGGGGGCGGGGCCGAGTGATACAGTCGGCGGCTATGGCCGCCGCTGTATCACGGGAGAGCCCTCGCAAAAGCATTTCACCATGCGAGGGAGCTCGCATGAAGGTGGAAAGCTTTTGCGAGGAGGAGCAGAGACAGCCGCCGAGGGACCCCAGAAGACACGGATCAGGGGGCCACTCTGTGCAAAAGAACTGCACAGTGGAGGTAAGCATAACATGTTTGTTATTTATTTTTAAAAAAGTGTTCCTTTAAGTGCAATTTCCATGAGATTTTTTGAGGGCGTGTCTAGGGGTGGGACATGGTAGGGGTTGGGTGGGGCAACAGGTGGCGAGTAAGCCTTGAGGCCTGGCTAGTAGCTCAGGACTTGAAATTTTGAGCCCTGCGAATAAAATCCACGAAACCTCTCGTCATGCAGAACAGGTAAAGTTACCCCGCAACTTAGCAAGTCCTGCACTGCCCTTAGCAGGGCAGACCGACGAGCCGGAAGGAGAGGGAGACTTGAGGGAAAGAATCTGTTCGGTGGATAGGAAAGAAACTATCTTGTACCCCGAAGAGACCACCTCGCAGACCCACTGGTTGGAGAGCAGGGAGGTCCACTGAGCTGTGAACCTGCAAAGCCGCCCCCCACCCACGAGTCGGGCGGGGGCAAGACTTCATACATTGGCGGGTTTGGGTGCCCGCTTGTTCGGCTTACACACCTAGGGATGTTTCTGTCCCCTAGCTGAGCCTTTGTCGGTCTGGGAGGGGTTACCTGCGGGCCCTGACTGACGAAAATACCTCTTCTGAGTGGGAAACGACTCTTTGGTTGAGGACACAAGCAGATGTGACAGTTACCATTCATGGCATTCCTGGAATATAACTTTTTTGAAACCGTTAAATGGATGGGTTTATTTCCACTTCAGTCCTGGTTCACACTGGATCTAATCTGCATAGAATTTGCATCAATCTGAAAAGCACAGATTTGCATTTCATTTGAAAGAAAATATGTGCTATGAAAGCGGTTCTCATATGCGGTGGGATTCTGATCTTAATAAAAGGGTTCTGTGGAAGTTCAGTTCAAATTGTATCTCCAGCTATGCCAAATCCACTCAGAAATCACATTATTTTATCACACCTGTCAAAATAGAAATTTTATTTGGGCACAGCTCAGTTAAATGCACTGCGGAATCATAAAAAATGCCCTGGCCATGAGGGGGGGGGTTAAAAATGCCCGAGGGCAAGTGGTAAAATGTCCATCCAAGCAGAAGGGTTTTTTGCTTAGTGCATCGATCGCCTGGTGTATCCCCCCCCCCCCATTCCCTGATTAGTCGGCCTGTCTGGCCCCAGGGTTGATGAGGAATTAATGAAGGGGGGGGGGAATCTTCCAGGGGGCAAGTGGGTAACCACTTGCCGACCATTCACCGCAGATGTTCTGTGGCAAGGTAGCTCGGCTGTGCAAATCGCCATACTAGCGATTCATGCACTAGCTTTCGTGGGCGCACGTGCTCCAATTGGCTCCCCCGCTGGCCAATCAGCAAGTTAAGCTTGCTTAGCGTCTGCAGGCCGCCCATGATCATTCCCCAGAGGAGACAGAATGGGGATCTGCCAAAAGTAAACAATATACGCTTATTGGGATTTTATTTTATTTTTTTTAAACCAAAAATATGTAGAATAGTTTTTTTTCCCCAAATTGGTGGTCTTTTTTTTCCCCGCAAAAAATAACTGCAGATGTGATCAAATACCACCAAAATAAAGCTCTATTTGTTTACAGCGCTGCAGGACAGCACACTTGTCAGTTAAAGTAAAGCAGTACTGTATCACAAAAAATGGCCTGGTCATTACCCACCTCCCCCCTGCACATATACGGCCGGGTGGGTGCTTCCTCCTGAACGGGTGGGTGCTTCCTCCTGAACGGACGTTTGGGAACGTCCCTCAGAGGGACAGGGATTGCGCCCGCGCAACGCCGATGTGCTCGTGTCACCCGGACACAGCGCATCTCCAATCAGCGGGAGGGCTCTGTCATTGGCCCTCCTGATCACATGACGACTGTGTCCAATAACAGCCCTCATGTGATGTAAATAGAGAGCCGGTTGCTAGGCAGAAGTTGTCAGTGAGGATAGCGGAGCGGATCTCTGCAGCCGGCTGGTGATCAGCGAGTATGAACTGTTTTTCTTTTTAAACACACTGATCACCGACCCAGTGTCCCCACACAAAGTCCCCAAAACACATGTCCCCATACGTGGAACAGTAAAATCATATGTCTCAATGATTTGCACACATATGCCCGTGATCATCTGTACATGATCATCTGCGTACATCTGATGTCCCTGATCACACAAACCAAATTATACACTTAACAGTATTTTTTTATTTTTTTTTTACCAAAGGCATGTAGCAGAATACATTTTGGCTTAAATTTATGATAAAATTTCGATTCAATTGAATTTCTTTTAAAATAGAAGATTTTTTTTTTTTTTAAATTTCCACTCTTTTTTTCCCCTTATATCACAAAAAAACCCACACATACACAAAACACACACAAGTCATGAATAAATACCACCAACAGAAAGCTCCTTTTGTGTTAACCAAATTAATAAAAATGTAATTTGGGTACAGTCAGTGGCGGCCCGTCCATAGGGGGCGCTCGGGCGCCGCCCCCCCCAAGCTGTGTAAAAAAAATAAAAAAAATAATTTTTTTTTTTTTTTTAAAAATGTCACTTTAAGAGTGACCAGGCGCCGGACATGCGGCGTTCTATGGGAAGCTTCCCAGCCTGCAATCAGCTGATCGCAGGCTTGGAAGCTGATTTGCCCGTGTTTAGGGCGTGTGCAGGGCGCAAGCTGTGCGCCCGCACACACTCCCACTGTCATTTGATTTGCTAGAATGCATGGTGTTCTCATAGGATTGGCTCGGCGGGGACCGGAGGAGAGGTCAGTGGGCAGTGCCATTAATATTATATCACTTCCGGTATTCTGGTGTTATCTGGAGCGCGTGTGGGGGCATCATAGAGGAGCGGCGCCAACCATTGAAGGTAAGGAACAGACCGGCTCCTTCCCCCACTCCAGCACCAGCAGCACCCCCGCATCCATTGCCTGCCAGCCCCGCCACCACCACCGAGCCCCACCGCAGCTGAACAATTCTCTCTGCGCTAGTACTGCCAGTGACAAGCAGCAGCGGTGGCCCCCCCTCTCCCCCCCCCACCCGGAGTTCACTCCGAGTCCCGCCGCCACACTCCGCTCCGGATCAGCAGTGTGCACTCGCAACAGCTTCGGGTACCCCCCCCCCCCACTTCAGTGTGCCGAAGTCTGATCGGCACATTGAGGTGGGGGGGGGGGGGGACCTGAAGCTGTTGCGAGTGCACACTGCTGATCCGGAGCGGAGTGGGTCTGGGCGACAGGACTCGGAGTGAACTGGGGGGGGGGGGGGGGGGGGGGGGGAGAGGGGCTGCCGCTGCTGCTTGTCAGTTGTCACTGAACTTAGATGACAGAGCTCGGAGTGAACTGGGGGGGGGGGGGGGAGGGGGGCTACTGCTTCTGCTTGTCACTGAACTTACACACTGACAGGACTCGGAGTGAACTAGGGGGGGGAGGGGCCCCCCCCCCCCCCCCCCCCCCCCTAGTTCACTCCGAGTCCTGTCATTGTGCAAGTCTCCTCTCCTCCCCCCCACTTTCTCTGAAGTTCACACTGCCCGAGCGGAGCTGGCGCTGCTAAGGTAAGCCAGCCAAGCCACAGAATTCAGTTCAAAATGGATTTGATTTGATTTATCGCCCCATTAGGTCATCAGCGGACAGCGGTGCACTGCCTGATCCCCACCCATTCACCTTGGAGCCTGTTATTGTATTTAGACTGCTGGGACTTGTAGTTCTCCATCATCTCCTGGGGCTCAGGTGCATGCAATCCACCATCTATGGGACTACAAGTCCCAGCAGTGAGAAAAACTGAACAAATATGGTGGATTGCATGCACCTGAGCCCCAGGAGATGATGGAGAACTACAAGTCCCAGCAGGTTATAATATAAAGCTCCGAGGTGGATGGATGTCTGGACAGTGACAATTGATGGGCACAGTGGTGACAATTGATGGGCACAGTGGTGACAATTGATGGGCACAGTGGTGACAATTGGTGGGCACAGTGGTGACAATTGGTGGGCACAGTGGTGACAATTGATGGCACAGTGGTGACAATTGATGGCATGGCACAGTGGTGACAATTGGTGGCACAGTGGTGACAATTAGTGGCACAGTGGTAACAATTGATGGCATGGCACAGTGGTGACAATTGATGGCATGGCACAGTGGTGACAATTGATGGCACAGTGGTAACAATTGATGGCATGGCACAGTGGTGACAATTGATGGCACAGTGGTGACAATTGATGGCACAGTGGTGACAATTGGTGGCACAGTGGTGACAATTGATGGCACAGTGGTGACAATTGGTGGCATGGCACAGTGGTGACAATTGGTGGCATGGCACAGTGGTGACAATTGGTGGCATGGCACAGTGGTGACAATTGATGGCATGGCACAGTGGTGACAATTGATGGCATGGCACAGTGGTGACAATTGATGGCACAGTGGTGACAATTGGTGGCACAGTGGTGACAATTGATGGCACAGTGGTGACAATTGATGGCACAGTGGTGACAATTGATGGCACAGTGGTGACAATTGATGGCACAGTGGTGACAATTGATGGCATGGCACAGTGGTGACAATTGATGGCACAGTGGTGACAATTGATGGCATGGCAAAGTGGTGACAATTGATGGCATGGCAAAGTGGTGACAATTGATGGCATAGTGGCTGTGTTTGATGGCATGGCACAGGGGTTGCGTTTTGATGGCATGGCACAGTGGTGATAATTGATGGGCCCAGTGAGGCTGCAATTGTTTTATTTTTTTCGTTTGCGCCCCCCCCAAACAATTTGAGCACCAGCCGCCACTGGGTACAGTGTTGCATGGCTGCGCAATTGTCATTGAAAGTGCAAGAGCGCTGAAAGATGAAAATTGGCCTGGGAAGGATGGGGTAAATCCTTGAGGAGCTGAAGTGGTTAAAGTGCCGATCCAGGCAGAAGGGTTGTTCGTTTAGTGCAGCGATCGCCTCCATTCTGATTGGTCGGTGAGGAATCCCTCAGGTCACTTTTAACATCAGCCAGCTGTGAGGAGCAGCAGGTCAGCCCAACAAGCCCTCCTCGTGACAGCGGCTCCACCCAGACTTGGCAAATAAGGAGCAGGCAGCCAGCGCCCAGCCCAGACATGACAAGTATCCGAGGGATCGCCCCGCTGTGTACACCGGAGAATATTGGCGGGCTGAAGTCACACCGGTCCCCAGAGGGAAGACACACGGTCTGTCACACGTGTACAGGAAGAGCGCCCCTCCCCCTCATCCCGGTTTACCTCAGGTGCTAGGTGACGCCTCCCTCCCCCACTCACACAGGCCCGACTCCCCTCACAACTCACCCACTCTAGAACTTTGATGAAGCCCAGGGGCTCCTTCAGCGCTAAGAAGTTCAGCTGAAATCCCGACATCTTGGAGAAGGACGGTGTAACGTAACGACAGTGAGCGCAGGAAGCCGGAACACACACGGTTCTAACCGCTTCCTTCTCTACCTGAGTCAGCCGCTTCTTCTGCTACGTCACAAGAGGCCCGCCTACCGACACAAGGCCCGTCCCACTCCGGTCTGGGCTCCGCCCCTGGGATGGCTGACAGGAAATGTTCAGCTCTCTCTGGGACGCTATGAGCCGTTAGAGGCGGCGGTTGTGTCAGTGACCGGTGTGGTGTCCGGGTACAGCCTGCTGCTATAACGGTCCTCGGTGTCTGGAGCTGACTAAACACCTCACCGGGCGTAGCTCTGTCACAATGGCGGGCGGAGCTTGTTTTCTCCGGCCACGCCTCTTCTCACGTGTCTGCCTGTTGCTGTGTCGCATGACAGGCGGTCAGGAGACGGTCCTCGCTTGTCACTGACAACTGCCTGAGAAAACAGTTGTCACATATTTATAAGGGGCTGTTTTTACCATCCCCCCAGCATTCCCACAAGTGTGTCAGATCATTACCATGGTAACATTGGCACATGGCTCCCCTCACACCGTGTGCGATTTTGTTGAAGCGCAAGAACACACGACAATCCATTTGTACTTTTTTTTTTCTATGAGGCCTGTTCACACCCATACATTTTCCTGCACGCAGTGCGATTATGGAAGAGGTGCACGCAGGTGCGATTTTGGCCTCATAGGCTTCAGCCTAGGTTCACACTGCTGCGAATTCAAAATCACGGTAAAATGCGCGATTTTACCGCGATTTCGGCCGCAATTTAATGTAAATCGCGGCCCGAAATCGCAAAAAGTAGTACAGGAACTACTTTTTGAAATCGCAGATGCGGCGTCGCACTGATTAGGACAGTGCCATTGCCGACAATTGTCGCAGATTTGAGATGCGATTTGACATGTCAAATCGCATCTCAAATCGTTCCAAATCGTACCCAGTGTGAACCAGGGCTCAATAGGAGAATAAAAAACGCACGTACATGTGTTTTGGTGCTTTTTTTTGGTAGGATTTTGTGTTTAACCACTTCAATACCGGGCATTTTCACCCCCTTCCTGCCCAGACCTATTTTCATCTTTCAGCGCTGTTACATTTTGAATGACAATTGTGCGGTCATGCAACACTGTACCCATTTCAAATTTTGATAATTTTTTCCCCACAAATAGAGCTTTCTTTTGGTGGTATTTGATCACCTCTGCGGTTTTTATTTTTTGCGCTATAAACAAAAAAAGAGCGACAATTTTGAAAAAAAAAAACAATATTTTTTCTTTTTGCTATAATAAATGTCCCCCAAAAATATGTAAATAAATATATTTTTTCAACAGTTTAGGCCAGGGGTTGACAAATTTGCTTGGAATCTAGGAGCCAGCTAAAAAAGTTAGGAGCCAGAAAACGCGCCCCGTCCCGACGAGCTTGCGCGCAGAAGCGAACACATACGTGAGCAGCGCCCGCATATGTAAACGGTGTTCAAACCACACATGTAAGGTATCGCCGCGATTGGTAGAGCGAGAGCAATAATTCTAGCCCTAGACCTCCTCTGTAACTCAAAACATGCAACCTGTAGATTTTTTTAAACATCGCCTATGGAGATTTTAAAGGGTAAAAGTTTGACGCCATTCCACGAGCGGACGTAATTTTGAAGCGTGACATGTTGGGTATCAATTTACTCGGCGTAACATTATCTTTCATAATATTAAAAAAAATGGGGATAATTTTACTGTTGTCTTATTTTTTAATTAAAAAAAGTGTAATTTTTTCCCCCAAAAAGTGCGCTTGCAAGACCGCTGCGCAAATACGGCATGACAGAAAGTATTGCAACGATCGCCATTTTATTCTCTAGGGTGTTAGGATAAAAAATATATATAATGTTTGGGGGTTCTAATTAGAGGGAAGAAGATGGCAGTGAAAATAGTGACAAATTACATTAGAATTGCTGTTTAACTTGTAATGCTTAACTTGTAATACCAACGGCCACCACCAGATGGCACCAGCTTACACATCTGGTGGTAATAACTTGTAATACCAATGGCTCACCACCAGATGGTGCCAGCTCACAAAAAACAAACTTTTTTTTTTTTTGCCCCCCCTTCCAAGCCAAGTCGCACTCGCCAGGACCCTATTTCTAGTCGCCATGACGACCTGGCGCCCGGGATTTGTCGAGCCCTGGTTTAGGCCGATATGTATTATACATATTTTTGGTAAAAAAAATCGCAATAAGCGCGTATCGATTGGTTTGCGCAAAAGTTATATTGTTTACAAAATAGGGGATACACTTATGACATTTTTATTGTTATTTTTTTACTAGTAATGGCGGCGACCTGCGATTTTTATTTTGACTGCGATATTGCGGCGGACACATCGGACACTTTGTGACCCTTGAGGCTCCGGAAAAAAAGACATCATATGACGGCGACCCGGAGAGACAAAGGGTTGCTGCCGCCGTTATATTAGCATAGTGCGGTAGGGAAGTGGTTAACAACCAATTTTATCTTCCTATGAGTATTAAGCCTAAGAACGCATCAAAAACACGCCTCAAATCGTGCGAGTTCAAAGCCGCATTTCAGTCCGACTTCAGGGGCGATTTGCGGGTTCATGCACAGATGTCTATTGAAATCACCCCAGAAGTCACCAAAGTAGCGCAGGAACTACTTTTGGAAATCGGTGCAGCGGTGCAAAGGCGGCGTTGCATTGATTCGGATGCTCCTATTGCAGACAATAGGTTTCGACTTGACATGCGATTTAAACTGTCAAATTGTGCTGATGTGAACGGGGGCTGCTTTCACACATAGGCGTTTTGAAGCCGTGATTCTGCCCTGATTTCAAAACGTCCACAAGTTCACGGCCAACGCCCTTTGGACAAAATTCCAAGGCTTTGTCCGATGGAAATCAGATCGTGTGTATGAGGTTTAAGCAATCACACAGCGTCCATGCGATCTGCTGTGGGTGTCAATGTTATCTTAATGCCTCGTACACACGATCTGCTTTCCATCGGACAAAGCCGTGGAATTTTGTCCGAAGGGTGTTGGCCGTGAATTTGTTCTGCATTCAAACAGTAAAACTTTGTCGGCTAACAAACAAACAATGGGGTTTTTCTGCTCTTTAGCGCCACCCTTTGGGCAACTTCTGCTAATGTTGTCTTATGGTTAACTTTGCTTCTGAGCATGCATGTTTTTTGTCGGAAAAATTCGATCGTGTGTATGAGGCTTAAGACATCTCAAAAACACGCCTCAAATCGTGCGAGTTTAACCACTTCCATACCAGGCACTTACGCACCTTCCCGCCCAAGCCAATTTTCAGCTTTCAGCACTGTCGCACTTTGAATGGCAATTGCGCGATCATGCTACACTGTACCCAAACAAAATTGGCGTCCTTTTTTCCCCACAAATAGAGCTTTCTTTTGGTGGTATTTGATCACCTCTGCGATTGATTTTTTTTTGCGCAACAACTAAAAAAAGATTGAAAATTTTGAAAAAAAAATACGTTTTTATTTTTTTGTAAATAAGTAAGTTTTCTCTTTCAATTATGGGCACTGATATGGTGGCACTGATGGGCACAGATGAGATGGCACTGATGGACATCGATGAGGTAGTACTGATGGGCACAGATGAGGTGGCACTGATTGGCGGCGCTGGTATGCGGCACTGATGGGCACTCATAGGCGGCACTGATGGGCACACATAGGCAGGACTGATGGGCACACATAGGCGGCACTGATGGGCACTCATGGGCGGCACTGATGGGCACTCATGGGCGGCACTGATGGGCATACATAGGCGGCACTGATGGGCACACATAGGCGGCACTGATGGGCACTCATGGGCGGCACTGATGGGCACTCATGGGCGGCACTGGGCACTCATAGGTGGCACAGATGGGCACTCATGGGCGGCACTTATGGGTGGCACTGATGGGCACTGTGGGGTGGCACTGTGGGGTGGCACTGATGGACACTGTGGGGTGGCACTGATGGACACTGTGGGGCGGCACTGATGGACACTGTGGGGCGGCACTGATGGACACTGTGGGGCGGCACTGATTTACTTATGTTGCCAGTCAGTGCCCATTTGTGGGCACTGATTGGCATATTTTTTCAGACTTTTTTTTGCCCCTTTTTTTTGCCCTTCCCTGGTGGTCCAGGGTGGGCTTCCCTGGTGGTCCAGTGTGGCGATCCGAGGGGGGCTGCGCTGATAAACAATCAGCGCGAACCCCCCCTATCAGGAGAGCCGCCGATCGGCTCTCCTCTACTCGCGTCTTGCCATCAACGGCTCTTCCTGTTTACATCGTGATCAGCCGTGGTTGGACATGGCTGATCACATGGTAAAGAGTCTCCGTGAGAGACTCTTTACCGAGATCTTTACCGAGATCGGTGTTGCGGGGTGTCAGACTGACACCCTGCAACAACGATCGCCGCGATGCGCGCCGGGCGCGCAGCGGCTCAGAATCCTGAGGACGTCATATGACGTCCAGTCAGGATTCTACAACCACTTTGCCGACGTCAATATGTCATTGGCGGGCGGCAAGTGGTTAAAGCTGCATTTCAGTCAGGTGCGACTTGAAAGACATCTGTGTGGGTTCATGCACAAATGTCTATTGAAATCACCTCAGAAGTCACCAAAAATAGTGCAGGATCTACTTTTGGAAATTGGTGCAAAGTCGGCATCACACCGATTAGAATGCTCCTATTGCCGACAATAGGCTTTGACTTGACATGCGATTTGACCTGTCAAATTGCGCTGATGTGAACGGGAGCCAAGGCTGCTCTCACACATATGGGCGTTTAGCATCATGGGCGGATTAGCCGTGATTCTGCCCTGATTTCAAAACACCCAGGTGTGAATGATAAATCGCATAAAGCAGATTTCAGATGCCATTCATTTGAATGGTACCTAATAATGCTGCACAGTAATACCATGATGAATTGTGCTGCAATCGCGGCAAAGAACATTGAGTGAAACATGTCGCCACAAAAGAAACTCCTGAACTTTTTTTGAGCAACAAGCTTCAGTCCTGCTTTAGGTTGGGTTCACACCTCCGACAGATGCGGCTCACAGCAGGGGTTCGGTGCGTCCTGGATTCGGCCCTGAAAAGTTGCCAAAGACCCACATCGTTCCTGTGCAAGCTGCTCCGCAGCCGTAACGGATATATGTGAACCGGCTCCGTAGAGAGCCAGTCACAATCTCCTGTCATGCGAATTTGAAGCTGGGAAACCTGTATCCAATTTGCATAGGTGTGAACCTAGCCTCACACTTATGCGATGTGGGAAATGCACAAGATTTGCTGCGTTTCCCCACATTGCATCGCACTCTAAGCAATCACACAACGTCCATGTGATCTGCTGTGGGTGTCAATGTTATCTTAACAACACCCCAAAACAAATCGCAAATCGCATCACATAGGTGGGAACACCCATATGATGCAATTCAGGTGTGGGGGAAAGAAAGGGTTCTGCGCCATTTTTTCTACAGGTGCGATGCAATTTCAGCCATACAAACTGTATGGCCAAAATCGCACCACACAGACATCGCATGTGATCTGCACAAGAATCGCAAACAATGTCTGCAGTCGTACCAGTGTGAACCTAGCCTCACGCGATGCAGTTTGCAGTGCGATTTATTTCCCAACAATCACGGCAAAACTGCACTGCATTTTTAGGTGCCACTGAAATGAGTGGCATCTGATATGTGCGTTGTGCGATTTGTCATTCACACCAGGGCTGAACTGGCCGAGGAACTCGGTGTGTTTGGCACGTCGAGTTCCTCGGCCGTGTGTACGAGGCCTTACTGTGGAGGAGTGTGGGGTCTAGCAAGATGGCGGCGACAGAAGGTCACTTTGGTTACAAAATCTGACAAAACCCTGGTGTGAGAAACCAAGATGCAAGAAACCATAATGGCTCCCCTAACCTCCGGCCTGGACCTTTCCCACTGATCAGAGGACCGTTTACTCCTGTTGTGGGGTTCTTTATTACGATCCCACAGCAAGACCCTTTCACATAGTCTGCAGTGTGCCTCCTTCCTGCCATCTTGGAGGCTCCCATGGTGGCGGAATGCCAGGGCCCAGTTGCGACCCTGGTAGTTCTGCCACTGACGCAGGGTGAAGATCCGGTTGTAGACTACATAAAAATGGCCACTGGAGGACATGTGAAAACATGTTGGGTGGAGCTAAAGTTGTGACGTCACACCACCACATTGGTTCCTGCTTGTTTTGCTGTACTTCTCCTATGGATCACAACAGTGCAGTTCGTTCTGCACACCTGTGAGCTTTTTTCAGTCGACCGTTAAAGCCCGCTGTTGGCTGATGTCACAGAGCTGGTCCAGCTTGGAGGAAAGATCGCGACCATATGGTCAGGATCCACCCAGATGACTGAGCCAGCTCCTCCCACCCCCTCCACAGCTTAGTCTTCCAGTGAGCGCAGGGGGCGGGCAGAGCAGACAGTCACCAGCTATCTGCTCACAAAATACAGAGAACCGAGCGATCGGCAGTGTTTGATTACCCAATTCTCAGTGTTAGAGCCAGTGGGGGATAGATGCAGCATCGGACCAATGCTGCATCCCCCTAGGTAAGATAAAAAAAAAACATACTTCTCTTTAACTGCATTACATTATATGGTACTCTCATACTTGTGGAAACCGTAACAATAAATACTGTACTACGATGATTATTTTATGCATGGTGTTTGGAGTTGGTTTGTGAGCACAAGCGCAAAGTACTGCCCCCAGTGAAGGAGGAGTTTAGAGGTGACCAATCCTGTGCAGACGGTGATTGATGCCCACATAAGTTGTTGCTGATGCCTGTTTGTTATCGTCTGGTAGCATATCCCTGTGGTGAGTGCGCATTTCATCGGTTTGGTGGAAGGAATATATTACACTTAGTGATGATTTCTATACTGTGGTGACGGATGTGGACTTTTTATTTGTACTTTTGGATCATCATCTGAAAAGTGGGTCTATATGTTATATTATCCGATTTGTGTTGATTGAAGCGCTGCAATTATTACTGTACTATTGCACTAAATTAAATGTATTTGTACAGTATATCGACTTCTATTGCTAGCAGCTTCTCTAACGCAAATTTGTTTTAGCGCTGACTTTTTAATTTTTCTGTACAAGTGCGAACAAAGCCATATGTGGCTTTGGCTTACGCACAGCAGTCCAATAAGGCTGCTGTTCCTGCACAAAATGCATGGAACGTTTCCCTGATCTTTTTTATTTTTCAAAACGCACACTCACAGAGCTTCATAGTGTTTCACGCACCCCAAAATGGGCTTTATTTTTTTATGCATGGGGTGTCGTTAAGAATTAATGGCACCCTGCGTGTCTAGTAAAGAACAGGGAGTTTTTCCTGCAGGCCTTGGAACCCCCAAACCCCATGTGTGTGAACTTAGGCTTAGAGGCTTTTTCTTCTGCGTTTTTAAGTGGGACTTGTAGTACAGGAGCAAAAATGGTAATTTTTCGCCCCATAGACTTTTAAATGGGAGAGCCTAAAAAATGCACCAATTGAATTATAGTCCATGGAGCTAAAAACAAGCATTTCTGTCCCAAAGAAGCTGATGTACTTTTTCAAGCTTCACATGACAAGCAACACAATGCTAAGGTGTGAATAGGCACATTGAGAATAATAGAATCCCTCATCTTGAGCAGTGTTGTCCTTCAGAAATCGCACGACAAAACACTGCAGTGTGAATGGAGCTGGTGCTGAGCTCTGCCCGAAAAGGTGCTAATTTCTTTACCGTCTCTTCTGGAAGAATTAGCACGCCTGCTCGCAGTTTTTTTAATTTAAGACTTTAGTTCCATTTTAACGCAATGGACTGCCATGGTGTGAATGAGCCCTGAAATGCTTAAAACTATTGGTGATAGGTTGCCCTGATTTCTTTGATCAATGGTTTAATGGTTTGTGTGTCTAGAGGTAGGGCTTTTATAGCTGTGAAAATATATCTACAAGGTATACCACCAGAGATTTTTGATTTAGGGCAGGAGTCTCCAAACCCTTGAAACAAAGGCCCTTCAAACTTTAGGGGGGCCGGACTGTAGCTATTGGGAGTAGAAAATGCCCTGGCATCGGTGGGGGTAAACAATGCCATAGGCTTGGTGGTCAGTGGTGGTAAAAAAAGAAGCATCATTGGTGTCAGTGGGAGGAATAGTGTCCCATAATTGGTGTCAGTGGGAGGAATAGTGTCCCATAATTGGTGTCAGTGGGAAGAATAGTGTCCCATCATTAGTGTCAGTGGGACGAATAGTGTCCCATAATTGGTGTCAGTGGGAGGAATAGTGTCCCATAATTGGTGTCAGTGGGAAGAATAGTGTCCCATCATTGGTGTCAGTGGGAAGAATAGTGTCCCATCATTGGTGTCAGTGGGAAGAATAGTGTCCCATCATTGGTGTCAGTGGGACGATTAGTGTCCCATAATTGGTGTCAGTTAGAAGAATAGTGTCCTATCATTGGTGTCAGTGGGACGAATAGTGTCCCATAATTGGTGTTAGTGGGAGGAATAGTGCCCATATCGGCGGAAGGAATAGTACCCCAAGGGCCGGATAAAGGCAAGCAAAGGGCCACGTTCATTCCCCGGGCCACAGTTTGGAGACGACTGATCTAGGGAATATCTAATTGCCTTAGGCCTCATTCACACATACTAATTGGCCATGGTGTGGTATGGGATCCCAGATGTTCTGATCGTCAATGGCTGCTCAGCCTGTACAACTTAATGACAAGCTGGAAAAAGCCAGAGCTGTTCACGTCTATAAGCAGGTATCTCTACATCCAGGGACAGATATCTGCCTGATGAAGGGGTCCTGTGAGGCCCTGAAATGTTGCTTCTGTTTTAATAATCTGATCGTTGAGTAAAAGCTTTGGGCCCACTCTGGAGATCTGTGGTGTGCTGGTGACATCCTATGCATTAAGGTGAAAAAACTTCTGGCAGTCACCGCCCCCCAGCCCCCCCCCCCCCCCCGTTTTACATACCTGAGCCGTGGAAGTCGCTCTGCCTCTCTCCACAGGGTCCTGGCTCTTGATTGGATAGATTGATAGCAGCGCAGCCATTGGCTCCTGCTGCTGTTAGTCAAATCCAATGATGCGGGCGCCGGGGGGGCAGGGCCGAGTCATACATTCGGCGTCAATGGTAACCCCCCGGAGAGCGCTTCTCCTAGGGGGGTTATCTGATGCAGGGAGGAACCGTAAGAGCCGCCGAGGGACCACAGAAGTCGTGTTTGGGGCCGCTCTGTGCAAAACGAGCTGCACAGTGGAGGTAAGTATGACATGTTTGTTATTTAAAAAAAAACAAAGCTTTATTATCACTTTAAAGTAACATAAATCATATAAACACCACTATTATAAAACAACTACAGTAAAACCTTGGTTTGAGAGTAACTTTGTGTGAGAGCGTTTTGCAAGACAAGCTACATTTTTAAATAAATTTTGACTTGATATACAAGCGATGTCTTGATAAATAAGTAGCGTCACATCACAACTGAGTTATAAAAGAGAAGAGGGGGCGCCTCTAAGTGTAGCAATACGGTTACATTTCATGACGGTACAAATATACACCAGCATTTATTAAAACCATTTGTAAATGTTGGTCAAAAAGTTACACGCTCCCCTAACTTTTTAATCCACCTCTGTGCCCAGGTGTAAAAAATAAGCCTAAAGCTGCTACTTAAAAAAAGTTTGTGTAATATTGGTAAAATAGTAGCGCAATATATACAAAAATTATAAAGTGACAGACAGATGATATGCAAATAAATCACCACATGACAATGAACAAATATTGCATATAACAAATAAACGAAAATATGTGTTCCTAAACGTTTTCAACCCGACAGTGGTTTGAAAGAAATCCAGAATCCAAAATTGTTGTGTGTATTCTAGTGATTAAACTCAAACAATCCACACGATCTTCCTCAAATAAATCTTCCACCACACCAGTTGTGATTGTGATAACGCTCCCTTTAAAACTCACTAGAACTATATGCCTTGCACTCGCATGCTCAGCATTAAGGCATAATAACCCCACAGGGCTAATAAACGATTCCGACGGTGTTCGAAAGAAGGGAAACCTCCACATGTAAAACGAAAAAGTGCTTCCAATAGCGAAGTATTGTAAAAAAAAAAAACATTTATTTAAAAAAGCACACCAAACCTTCAACCATTGCACTTAAACTGTTTCAAACATATAAAGGCACTTCAAGTCAAACTTCAAAGGACACACAAATATTGTAGCGGTCTGCGCGGAGTGTTACAGTCACGGCGGACCCAGACAGTAACCTTTTGCCTCACTCGCTCCTCTAACCTGAATCGGCTTCACAACCGGCTGTTCCGAACGTTGGACGCAGAGATGGACTGGCCATAGGGACTACAGGGAGTTTCCCGGTGGGCCGATGGCTCAGTGGGCCGTTTTTTAAAACAGAGATGCTGCTTGGAGGACTTTTTTTTTTTTCTTTTCATATTTAACTTCTTTATTTTGTTTTACATTCAGGGTCACACAAAATTAACATAACATATAACATGTATATTGGGCACATAATTAAATGAATATTATCGCTTCAAACTCCCGATAGGGTGACCCAGGGAACAGAAGAAGATCAAAATAGAAAACCTAAATGAAAAAAATTACCAGCATGGTCATTTTACCCTGGTCTTGTATTAGCCCACTTCTTATCGTTTACCTCTTATGCCTCTTCCCTAGGACCCCCATGTTCTCCGAACACCTCTTGCCCCTCTCTAAACCCTTATCCTTTTTTTTAAACCCTACCTACCTCTTCACTAAACATAAAACCCAGAGATCGACAAAAGCCCCCCCCCCTCCTCTGGAGGACTTTTTTTTAACGCCCTGGCAGCGCCCCAGTGTGAAAGCACTCAGGCTTTCACACTGGGACTGCAGCGGAAGCGTTTTTCAGTCGCTTTACAGGCGCCCAAAAAAAGCCTCAGTGTAAAAAGGGGTCCTACACTCACCCCCTCTCTTTTACACTAACTCTCTTTTTCTTACACTCACCCCCTTTCCCTCAACCCTCCCTCTCTCTCTCTCTCTCTCTCTCTCTCATTCCCCTCTCTCTCACCCTCTCATGATATACAATAATGGATGTAGGGGCCTTTTGGTGGGCGTGATTTTTCGGGGGGGTGGGGGCAGCATTTTATTGAATTAAAGTGGGCCGGTCTGGATGATGTCCAGGGCCGAATTTTTGTCCCAGTCCAGCCCTGGTTGGACGTCTCAGATAGTTGCCGCACAGCCACTCCCAGACATGTTTCGTCTCTAGGACTTCTTCATTGGGATTTAAAACCATTACTCTTTCTTTTTATGATGTCACTTCTGGTCCACAATTCCTCAGCCTGATCCGTGGTGTGCTGGTGACATTCTCTTGCTCAGATGTCCGCCCCTGGATTCAATCTATCTGTTTCCAGAAATGCATCTTAGTATAATCACAGATGCACTTGACCTTCTTCTGAATCAAACTGGTTATACATTCCCTGATCTGAATGAGGGAAAAAGCGTAATACCATTGCTTTCTGTACTGCAGTGGGTGGTGCCACCATCTTTCCAATGATATCTTGGGGAATGCAGTACAGTGCAGGAGTGCTTTCTTGCAAGATCCTCCAGAATAATGGTAATGTTGTCCACACCTAGCGCCATTGTCAGAAGCTGGGTGTAAGGTATACTGTATTTACTAATGTTTCCCAATCATCTTCCAGGACAGCTATCAGAGAAATGATTGGCTCCTCCTTCCACAGGAAATACAGGATAAAAGTTGGTTCTCATCCCCCACATCTTTAGTTTCATTTTTTTTCTGACCTTCCAGAAACGTAGTTATATTTGTTTTGTTTTTTGGGTCAGTTGATTGTTGTCCCCTCTGGTTAGTTTCATAGTTGGTGTCTGATTACCCATGTAGATGCCTCTGCCTGAGGGCATCCAGTTGGGCAGATCTTGCCGCCTAGAGATTTGTTGGTTCCTGGCTGCGCATATTCACCTATTCTCCAAGCTTGTGGGTGAGTGGGAAAAGTGCTTGGCCCTGTCCTGAAGATGAATCATCTTCAATGCTGAAGGGCATTTGTCCAGGTAAGGTGCAGGGCATATGGTGAGGATGGCCTTCGCTGCAGCTGGATCCAGGTCGCGACCCCTGGGGTCCCCTAGGTCACGCTCCGCAGGGAGAGAGGGGAAGCAGCAACCAGGACAAGCGATAGTGATGGGTAAGCCGAGGTCAGGGCAACAGGCAGACAAGGGTAACCGAGGGACAGGCAAAAGGTCAGGGAACCTGGCAAGCAGGAGTGGTCAGATACGAGACAAAATCGGTACACAGGAAGGTAAACTTAGCACACAGCAGACAGGAACTCAAGCTACAAACAATGGTTGAACAGCAAAGCAGACTAGCAGTGCAGTGGTTAAAATAGGCTACCTGGGATGGCCTGGGGTGGAGCCATACAGGGAGGAAGGTGATAAAAGACAGCCAGAAAGAGAGCCAGACCTCTAATGAACACATGGAGACAGGTAAGCTTCCAGACTTTATTGCATATCCATGACAACAGGCAGGCTATGGCGGCATTCAATGCCATTTCCAATTAGGGTTACCACCTGTCTGGGATTCAGTCCAGGTTTTGAATCATGTATCACTCTGCCTGAAACCCGGACACATTATTCAGACAGGAATGTGGCTCAGAAAAGGACCTGCTAGGAGGGTAGGAGAGTCTGTCTGTTACAAACCCATAGTGTACATTAGAAAAGAAATTGCTGTGTGCTGCTAAAGTGTTTGGGTTTTGGTTTGAAGAAAAAGTGGAAACCCTATTTCCGATGCTGCGTGACACCCTTTCCAGTTCCAGCATTACCAGGAACCATAGTCTGTTTATCCACACTATTCAGAAGAGCAGGGAGAGCTACCTGTGTGTGCTACCATGGCCTGGAGTGGGGCTTATTTTGGATTAGCTCGGCCATGCTACATAATTGGATGTTAACACAAGTCTCTATTGTACCCACTTATCATGAACAAAGTAGAAGGGAAAATGTAGATACCAAGAAAGCTTTTGCAATGGCAAGGGCAGCCTCTTCCTCTGTGTCCAAATCCTGGTGGTGGGAAACCAGTTTTTTTTGTATGCATTGTGAAAGGAAGCTGGTGTGCAGATCTCTATTTACCCTCTGTGTACAACTACTGCTTCTGCTCCTGTCATCCAACCTGTTTTTCTAACTCTTTAAACAGACACACACTTTGGAAGAGGCTCCTGATTATTCTGTCATACCAAAAAAAAAAAAAAATGCAGCGACTGTAATATAAATGTTAAACAAACCTTTCTGTTACTAGCAGACTAGCAGATGTTGGTGCATCTAGATCTTTATTTCCGGTAGAAAAAACAGATGACATGTTAAAAGCAATCTATACTGCGAAACAGACTGAGGATTTTTGTCAGTACAGGATAAGATGTATGAGGGCCTGCTGGAGCAGAAGTAGAGTATCCCCTGTCCATCTGACTCTGAGAGACATGATTTTCCAAGTGCAAAGGGTTCCTTAAAGCGGAGGTTCACCCAAAAAATAAATTTTTAACATTACATTCAGCCGAGTTGTCCTAAAGACAATCGGCTGTTTTTTTTGTACATACCTTATTTTCACCGCCGCTTCCGGGTATGTCTTCTGCGGGACTGGGCGTTCCTAATTGATTGACAGGCTTCCGACCGTCGCATACTGCGCGTCACGAGTTGCCGAAAGAAGCCAAACGTCGGTGCGCAGGCGCCGTATAGAGCCGCACCGACGTTCGGCTTCTTTCGGCAACTCGTGACGCGCTTTATGCGACGGTCGGAAGCCTGTCAATCAATTAGGAACGCCCAGTCCCGCAGAAGACATACCCGGAAGCGGCAGTAAAAATAAGGTATGTACGGAAAAAAAAAAAAAAAAAAACAGCCGACTTTCATTAGGACAACTCGGCTGAATGTAATATTAAAAATGTATTTTTGGGTGAACCCCCGCTTTAAGCCTGGTACACATGACGAGAGTTTTTTTTTTTGCATGCTAGTCTCCATATCAAAAATGAAGAGGTAACTAAAGTTATAAAAATTCTCGTATGAAAGAATAAAATTCGGAAGTGATATAATGTATTTGTTTTGTATTTTCAGACGAAAACTGTACTGATTAGATGAAAAACGTACGATCTGGTATAGTACGAGAAAAAATTTCACGCTTGTCCCAACAGATAATTTCACATGACCTGATCGGCTCTCGGAAGCTGTGTACTAATGATCGTACATCTGCTTCGAAAGCGGTATTTTTCGTATGATTTTCTGATCATATGTACGGGCCTTAAGGCTGGCCATACAGTAGTAGATTTTCTAACAAACATTCTTATGAAACTTCATAAGCATTTTCAGTACGTTTAATAGCTTGATGGATGTAAAAAAAAATGGCATGCTGCCCGCACTGGAAATGGCGCCTGTACTGGAAACCTCTGCAGTCTCAAAAATATTTTTCCATCCTAATCCTTCAAATTTTTTCCTCACTGCGATAAAAAACGAATGGCGATTTCACCCAACTAATGATCAGAAAATTGAATGAACGTCCCTAATAGGGATGGGTGAATGGTTCGGCCTAAGCATGAGTTTGGGCCTAAGATTGTCTGTTTGCCCGTTCAACATACACCCGAATTATCGGGGTGTTTGAACATTTGTACGGCCTGCCAAATGACCATAATTCACTGTGGAGCTGTTATCTGCCGGGCCCACTTCCCACAGCTCAGCTGTCTGGACCTTTTTTTTTAGCACATGTGCAGCCGATCGCACTGTTGGAATTTGCAAACTTTGTCTCAAGCACATCGAGCTTGGCAAAAACACCAACCATTTGGGTACCACATGCTTGACAAGGCATTTAACCTCCCACCACTCAGCCCATTGGCAAGAGCACCTGAAAGCCACACAAAAGGGACACAATTCTGTTCCTCCTACTTACTCACCTCAGTCAACCCCCCATATACCTCATGACCCCTCAGCAGCCTCCACTGCCAGGGATGATGGTATAGTGCAGGGTGTCCCAGGTCCTAGCAGCACATCTGCCAGTAGCACACCAGCTGTAGACTATAGTCAGAAAATTTCCCTGCACCATCTGCTGCAGTGAAAAAAATAATAATAGAGTCACTGCCACCCACATTACCAGCATCTAAATGGAAGCTTGTCAGACCTGCTGGCTTTACAACTTCAGCCTTTCCGTCTGGTGGATTCTGCCCCCTTCTGTGAATTTGCAGAATGTGCTAGTGGTGATGATGTGAGATTTGTCAGCTCTACCCTCTCCTCTTCCATTACCTACTCAGCTGAATTGTCTTATAAACCACAAGTGCCATGCAGTGCTTCAGCTGGTGTGTCTAGGGGACAGGAACTACACTGGAGCAGAGATTCTTGCTCTGCAGGGGCAGGCCCAGAGGTGGTTCAGGCCACACCAACTGGAGCCAGGATGGGTGGTGTGTGATAATGGCACAAACCTCCTGTCCGCCCTTAGACAGGGAAATTGACACATGTGCCATGCCTGGCACGTCCTCAATTTGGTGGTGTAGTCTTACTTAAATAGGTAGGGTTGGAAGATCTGCTAAAACAGGCCAGAAGAGTCTGTAGCCATTTCAGACGGTCATACACAGCCAGTATTCGGTTGACTAAAATTCACCGGGAATTCCACCTGCCCATAAACAGCCTGATTTGTGACAATTACACCAGGTGGAAGTCGAATTTGACAATGCTGCAGCGGCTGCACATGCGACAGAGGGCCATCAATGAGTACCTGTGTGAGTATGGCACAACAACATGCTCAGACCGGCTCTGCTTTTTTTCCCCCACACCAATGGCTGCTAATAAAGGATGGATGCGCTGTACTGTCGCCATTTGAGGAGGCCACAAGGATGGTGAGCCGTGAAAATGCATGCATCAGTGACACAATCCCTGTTTTGTTCCTGCTGGAGCAGACTCTGCATGGCATTATGGACAGGGCACTCGAGGCAGAGCAGCGGGAGGAAGAGGAGGACTTCCTTTCCTCTCAAGGCCCGCTTTATGCAGACACCACTCTTCCTATGCCACACTTATACAATTTTATTTTCGATTTACCAAAATCATATAATATGAGGTCAAACCTAAACACTTTTAATTTATGTGCAATCAGGCAGGCCCTTGCACTACATAGTTGAAGGTAAATCCAAAGGAAATTAAACAAGAAAATTGTATAATGTATGGCCAGCTTTTACTTTGTATGTTGTACACAAATATATAAAGTTACACAATTATTTCACACATTACTTTAAAGCTATCATCTACTTGGGTGGAAATTGTCAAAAATGCTGTCCTTGCCAAAGAAGAGAGTAATTGTCACCGCCACTTCAAAGGAAGCTTACTCAGCCACAGAGCAGCGTTCAGCAGGAAAAGTGACTATTTAGTCTCTGCTATAGAACAGACAGCTTTTTGACTTTAATGCATTGGACAAAGGCTATGTCTAATCAGTGTTTTCCATGGCTTGAATATTATTTTATTAAACGTGCACTATTGCACCTATCGTAAAGAGATCATGAGCCTTTTTATAAGGGGAAACTAAAGCCAGAAGATTATCAAAACTATAACAAAACAGAAATAGATAAGGGCCTCATGTACTGTACACTGCTGTTGGTAAACGGACGTTTAGGAGCAGTTGGGCATTTTTTTTAGCTGCCCTTGAACTCTCCTCTGTTATCTTATCATTACATGTACACAGGGTCGTTTATAGTTGTTTCCAGGCATTTGAGTTTTGGAAGCATTTTTTGGAAAGCAAAAAAATGCGTTCAGGAAGGATGTTCAGAGGCATTTGAAATGCCAAATTCCTGTAACAGCTTGTAAACGTGTGTAAACGCGGTAACTTGTTTTTGAGACGTTTTTAATGGAGATACATTTTTCACCATTTGAAAAAAAAAAGCTTCTAAACGCAACCGCGGCATGTAAATATAGCAAAACAGAAATTTTTGGACGTGGGTTAGTATCTGTCAAGTTAAATTGTTCAGGACAGGTTTCAAAACGTCCCATGTACATTAAGCCTAACAAGAAGATAACTTCTATATCTGTGTGCCAAGCAGCGGCGGTGCGTCCATAGTGGGCGCAGGAGCGCCGTCCCCTCTCTCCCCTGCGCTGTCACTCAAGTCTACAATGTATAGATTCATGCATTGCATGAATCTATGTGGCGACAATTGATGGCACAGTGGCGACAATTGATGGCATGGCCCAGTGGTGACAATTGCTGGCACAGTGGTGACAATTGATGGGCACAGTGGCTGCGTTTGATGGCACAGTGGCGACAATTGATGGGCACAGTGGCTGTGTTTGATGGGCACAGTGAGGCTGCAATTGACGTTTGTTTTTTGTTTTTTTGTTTGCGCCCCGCCCCCTTTTTTTTTTACAAGAACATAATATTTATCTCATCCAATTAGATTGTTACTTTGGTTATTTGTAATAATCTTATTACTTTATTATGGTGGTCTTATACAATGAAGAACATATTAGAGATAAAGTATATTAGAACATACAGACAAACCTACTAAAGCAAACAGGTATACAAAAAACACAAGAGAGTGCAACATTACACACAGTTGGTTGCTACTACTCCAAAATTTGAGGTAAGCAACACACTTCTTTTCTGATAGACACGCACGCATATAAGAACAAGTTAATATTGATTATTTAATACAGGTACTTATATAGCGCCAACAATTTAGTCAGCGCTTTACATGTATGAATTGTACATTCACATCAGTACCTACCCTCAAGGAGCTCACAGTCTAAGGTCAATTTAGACAGGAGCCAATTAACCTACCAGCATGTCTTTGGCCTGCAGAAGGAAACTGGAGAACCAGGAGAAAACTCACCCATTCACAGGGAGAACATGCAGACTTCAGGCAGGTTGTACCGTGGTTGGGATTTAAACCAACGACCCTATTGCTGCCAGGTGGAAGTGCTAACCACTTAGCCACTGTGCTGCCGGGGTGGGGCTCTGCCCTGTTTTCAGCCATTCATAGTTTCCTTCCATTCCCCTGCAGGGTACAGTATATATGCATGGTTGGAGCTGCTAATAGTGCTGTGTATGGGAAGAGTAGAACCATAGAGACCCTCCAGTAAGTGATGATTAGCAGCCAGGTATTTCCCTTCAGCAGGCCCCCAGCTTTGGGCCAATCATGAGAGATAATATTGCTGTGATAGTATCCTATTGCAAGGATTAATTTTCCGACCACTGGTGGCTAAATACCTAACTGCAGGAATATGTGATGTCTTAGGCCCCGTACACACGAGAGGATCTATCCGCTGGTATTTATCCGCAGATCAGTTCCAGCAGATAGATCCTGTGGTGTGTACGGCCCAGCGGATATTTATCCGCGGATATTTTTCGGGCCGATGGATTTCCAGCGGATAAAAATTTCTTAGCATGCTAAGAAATCTATCCGCTGGAATCCTGTCCAGCGGATTGATCTGGTGGTCTGTACAGACTCACCGGATCAATCCGTCCGATCCCCTCCCTCGCATGCGTCGTAATGATTCGACGCATGCGTGGGAAGTCTTTACCTTCCAGCGTCGCGCACGTTGCCGCGTCATCATCGCGGCGACGGCGCGACGCGTCACCGTGGATGGATTCCGCGCGGATTTCGATCTGATGGTTAGTACAACCATCAGATCAAAATCCGCCAGAGGATTTATCCGCGGGAACGGTCCGGAGGACCGTTTCCAGCGGATAATTCTCTCGTGTGTACAGGGCCTTATAGACTAGAGGACCGCTAATGCTGAAATATGGACCCTGTGTTGTCTGTTGTCTTTTAGTATGCATTAGGAAAAGCAAGTTCTTTGACTGGACATCCAATAACAGGCAAGTTAGGAGGAGTTGAATAAATACAGGATAATATACTACTCAGATAACCATGTGCACTGAACAGCTATTGCCAATGGCTGCTGTATTGCGATTATACAAATGTTTCAGCTACTGTGAGAAGGGCCCTGTGAGGAGGGGGAGAAGCCACACTATGCAATACTTATTACATGACGTAAAACACTGCATATGAGACCAAAAATTTTATATACTGCCAGTGCCACAAATGTCAACGGAGGATTGGAAAGATTTTGAGGAGTCTTATCTTCGGTTATCTCTTAAAGTATAGACTTATCCAATTTTAACTATATAATCAGATATATACTCCTTTACGACTATATAAGTTGAAACTTAGACATTCCCCACTTTGTTTTCGTGCTTGTGGCCAGGAAGCTGACTTATTTCATGCACTCTGGCTCTGCCCACATATGCATTCATTGTGGGCACAGGTCGTGGTTTAATGAGTCAGCGTTAGGCCCACCTAATATTCAGTGTCCCGAGGTGTGCTTATGAAGATTAGTTGGGAACATCCAAATTACTTCATAGTCTAACAAACTAATGAGACTGCTATGTTTTTGTGCAAAAAAACAAAAAACAAACATATTATTAAGGCTGGGTTCACACTACGGTTTTCCCGTCCGTCAGCCGCATACGATTTATATGAAAAACCGTATGCGGCTGAAACGGACGGGAACTTATGGAACCGCACACATGTGCGTTTTCCATTAACATTAATGTTAAAGGAAAACGTATGCGTTTGCCATACTGTTTTAAAAACGACCGCAAAACCGTGGTTGAACACGGTTTTGCGGACGTTTAAAAAACGTTTTGCCAGCAAATCGTACGCACCCGGATGCATCTGAGTGCATACGATTTGCAATGCATTCTCTATCTATACGTTTTCCCGTCCGGGCCCGTACGTTTTCAATACTGAAATCGTATGCGGCTGACGGACGGGAAAACCGTAGTGTGAACCCAGCCTAACCTGGAAATGTTCTTCTCCACCTCGTCTTTCGGAATGGAAAATTGTAAATAATACTTCCCTTCCTTCATGCTGGCTTACACACAGTATACGAATAGGAGTTCCCTCAAAGGATTTGAAATAAATCTGGGTCCATGGACAAGTTCTGTGCTTACCACGTACATACCTCCCAACTTTTTGACATGGGAATGAGGGACACCTATCAGCAAAAGAATGCAGGCATAGGACAAACCCCTTGCCACACCCCTTGCCACACCCCTTTAAAGGAGAATTGTACAAAAAAAACAAGATTGGTTAAACCCACAAGCTCTTTTTTTTACCATTACTCTTCCTTTATATTGGCTTTTGGAATTTACAAATGCAGCAATTTAGAACTCTGATGAAAGGTTTGGCACTGAAAAACACTTTTTGATAGATAGACCAAAATTAGGGACAAATGAGGAGGAATGAGGGACAGAAGGACATTGCCCCAAATCAGGGACAGTCCCTCGAAATCAGGGACAGTTGGGAGCTATGCACTTAGGCCACTATGATTAAACTGGGAGACTCTATTATTGTTTACATTAAAGTGGAACTATAGGCAACCCTTTTTTTTTCATTTTGGATAGAGTAAGGGAGGGTATAACCCCTGTAAGGTTTATTGTTGCCATCTATGTCCCATTGGGGAGATTTACCGTCACTTCCTGCCTCATAGCCAAAACAGGAAGTGAGAAGGAGTCCTGGAAAATTAAGGGAATCTTTTGGGGACCCCAGATGATCACCAGAACAAGTGTCCCCATTGGAAGATTTCTCCTCTATTACTTTTAAGTGGTCAACCCAAAATATGGGATATTCTTTTACTTTCACTTTCAATTGTAGCGCTAACCCCTGCAGGAGCCGCTGGATAGAACAGGGATGGCGTGTTACCTTCTGTGATGCGTCTAGGGGTATGATGATGATGATGAGCAATGACGGAATGCCCAAACAGCAAAGTGTCTTTTTCTGTGCTTTTATTCTTGCCCAACACGGCAAACAGTGAACTTGAGGTAGATAGAATAAAGGTTGGTGAAAAGGAGAACGTTTCTGACTCAGGCTTGGATAATACAGAAGCAGTCCTGCTTAAAATAACACTTTACTTTCGTCGCCCCTCAGCTGAGGGGGGTATAGTGCACCTGGACAGGTCTCTCACACAGACCTGGCAGCCAGGGTATCACTCGGAACACTGGAAGAAGAGCAAGTCTCTGCCACAGACCTGGTGTAAATGAATATCGGGAAAGAACCTCTGCCACAGACCCTTTCACCGTACGTAGAATTATGAAGTGAATCTTCTCCAGTAAATTTAGTGCCTGAATCTCCCTCAGGTAGTCTTCTTACTTTTGGGTCACCGACTGACAAGTTGCAACTAGACATGTGCACAGCAAAAATTTTGTTTTCCATATTCGTTAATTTGAAAATATCGTTATTCGTTATTAATTGCGCTAAACGCACCTCTCCAGTGTGAAAGCCCTCGGCAGCAGCAGCTGTTTAGGGTCGTTTAATAGCACCTGCAAACCGCCGTGTGAAAGGGGGTCTTAAAGGAAAAAAGATTACATATATGTTCTCTTTGTCGGGCTGCTTTATATAACTCACTACCCTGAATTTCAATTGAGCAAACACCTGATAATTTTTTTTTCCCAGGGGGCTTTATGGAGATATAGTGGGTTTGATTTACTAATAGACATGTGTGGTTCGTTTCGTTCCGTATTAAAATTCTGACAAATTTCCGAATTAGAATAGAAACAAATCCGAAATAACGAAAACAAATTTGGACAAAACAGTTTTCAAATTTGAATTCGAAAACTTTTCGAATTCGCATAGTTTTCGAATTTTCATAGAGAGTAAAATAGAATAAAAATATAAAGCAATAGAATTTTTTTTTTTCTATTCTAATTTATTATTTTTGGAAATTGGAAAACTATTCAAATTCGACAACTTTTCAAATTCAAAAACGTTTTTGAAATCGAAAACTATTTGAAATTGATTCGAACATTTGTCGAATCAATTTAAAAACAAATAAACTAGACAAATTCCAAAAACAAATTAAATGAATGAATGAAAAATTTTTTGCAAATAACGAATCAAAACGAAACGGAACATATTTTTTTGTTCTGCACATGTCTATTTACTAATGGAATAGAACTTTTTCAATTTCTGAAGTGTATGTTCATTTTGATAATTAAACAAGGTAATTCTGTATTCACTTAAAGAGTCACTAAAGGAATTTTTTTTTTTAGCTAAATAGCTTCCTTTACCTTACTGCAGTCCTGGTTTCATGTCCTCATTGTTCGTTTTTGCTTTCATGTTGCTGTAATTCCTCTCTGTTCTGGACACTTCCTGGTTGCCTGTTTCCTGATAACCACAGTACTGGGAGATTTCTCACGGTGGTCACTAATCAAGGAGGTGTGATTACTGTGTGTAAAACGAAACTGGATTGGTGCTGAGGAGTTTTAGACAAAGTATCACTGCTCTCTATTGGCTGACTGCCCTCTAGTGGCTCTCTGTACATCAGAGAACCAGCAAACAACAGCAAAAACGAAACTACACTGCAGGCACATTATATGATTGTTTTTTTATCTATTTTTAATCATTTTTAAAAGGAATCAGTTAACTATTATGTCTCTATGCCCTGTAAACAGTCATTTCAGCTAAAAAAAGTTTTTCCTTTAGTGACCCTTTAACACTTGGCTGCTCTAAAAATACAGACAGACTCATACAATTCTGCCCACGTTTTCAGAAACGCAACAAAATGTGCATTGGAATCTCTGTGAAGTGTAAATGGAACCTTATTGTTCATTCATGCGCAATCAAGCATCTTGGTTTTTAATTCACTAGCATATGACTGGCCATTCAAAGGGAATGTAATTTACACCTTATTTACTAAGCTAAGAGAACAAGTCTTTCTTCTTTACTAAATCAACTCCATTGTCTGTTTAACCACTTAAGACACGGACCAAAATGTAGGTAAAGGACCTGGCCAGTTTTTTTGCGATTCGGCACTGCGTCGATTTAACTGACAATTGCGTGGTCGTGCGACGTGGCTCCCAAACAAAATTGGCGTCCTTTTTTCCCCACAAATAGAGCTTTCTTTTGGTGGTATTTGATCACCTCTGCGGTTTTTATTTTTTGCGCTATAAACAAAAATAGAGCGACAATTTTGAAAAAAATGCAATATTTTTTCCTTTTTGCTATAATAAATATCCCCCCAAAATAATAATAAAAAAACATTTTCCCTCAGTTTAGGCGATATGTATTCTTCTACATATTTTTGGTAAAAAAAATAGTAATAAGCGTTTATCGATTGGGTTGCGCAAAATTTATAGTGTTTACAAAATAGGGGATAGTTTTATTGCATTTTTATTAATATTTTTTTTTTACTACTAATGGCGGCGATCAGCGATTTTTTTTCATGACCGTGACATTATGGCGGACACTTCGGACAATTTTGACACATTTTTGGGACAATTGTCATTTTCACAGCAAAAAATGCTATACAAATGCATTGTTTACTGTGAAAATGACAATTGCAGTTTGGGAGTT
The DNA here is from genome assembly GCF_905171775.1 of Rana temporaria. Classification (NCBI taxonomy): domain Eukaryota; kingdom Metazoa; phylum Chordata; class Amphibia; order Anura; family Ranidae; genus Rana; species Rana temporaria. The sequence continues at coordinate 140,654,330 of NC_053491.1, forward strand.
AACCACTAGGGGGCGCTGAAGGGGTTATGTGTGACCTCATATGTGTTTCTAACTGTAGGGGGGCGGTGCTGGACGTGTGACGTCATTGATCGTGCTTCCCTATATCAGGGAACACACGATCAATGACAGCGCCACAGTGAAGAACGGGGAAGCTGTGTTTACACACAGTTCTCCTCATTCTTCAGCTCCGGGGACCGATCGCGGGACTCCAGCGGCGATCGAGTCCCGCGGCCACTGTCACGGAGCTTTGGCGCGCACGTCTGGGCACTGTACATGTACGTGCTTGTGTCCAGCCGTGCCATTCTGCTGACGTATATGTGCAGGAGGCGGTCCTTAAGTGGTTAAAAGACAAATAAATAATAGGTTCCCAAGTATTGAAACTATCATTTTATCAAGCACTGGGCCCTGTCTTTTTCTCTAGCCTCCACAAACACACCTTGCACCTTTTTTCAGATGCCAACTTACAGGAACTATAAAGTATAGATCATAGATTAGTACCTTGGCATTAGACTTGATGTTTATCCCATAGGCCTTGCTGTTCTTACACAGTAACTTGCCAGTTAGGAAACTACAAGATGTTACAATTGTCATATGTGCTGACTTCCCTAATTTTTTGTTGTGCAAATGAAAATCTATTAGGAAATGTTTTGCAATATGAAATATTGTTGTTTCTCCATGAATCACTGTCCCCTGAGCAGAAGAGGAAAGCTTATAGGATGAGATGTATACATTTTTTGGCCACTCAGGCCCTCTGGGAGTCGGACTGACCTTCTTAATGCTGTTTTTCTTCAGAAGGGTTATATACTGTATTAGTCACAGGTGTCAAATGTATTTATTGTATGCATATTTTTTAAATTCATATCTAAAAAACGTATTAAAAAGAGTTGCTGTCATAATACTACATTTCCACAAGATGGCAGCAAATCCCTCATTGAAAAACATTTCATGAAGGTAGAGGGAATGGCGCTGTGCTGTCAAAATCTCAGAATAAACTACACAGTATTTTGTAATTTTATGTAAACCAGTAAACTGCGTGCTTATTAACCACTTCAGCCCCGGAAGAACTTATCCCCCTTCCTGACCAGAGCATTTTTTGCCATTTGGCACTGCGCCGCTTTAGCTGACAATTGCACGGTGGTGCAACGTTTTACCTTAACAAAATGTAGGTCCTTTTATTCCCATAAATGGATCTTTCTTTTGGTGGTATTTTTTTTTTTTTTAAGTGTATTTTGTGCGTGTACTCGAGAGAGGAGCCGGACTGCAGGAGTTGGGAGTAGGCAGGCCTCCCCCAGAGGCAATCTTTTGATGGTATTTGATCACCTCTGTGGTTTTAATTTGTTGCGCTATAAACAAAAAAAGAGCGACAATTTTGAAAAAAAAAAAGCATTTTTTACTTTTTGCTATAATAAACATCCCCAAAAAATATATATTAAAAATATTTTTTACCTCAGTTTCTACATATTTTTGATAAAAAATCGCAATAAGGGTATATTGATTGGTTTGCGCAAAAGTTATAGTGTGTACAAAATAGGGGATAGATTTTTGGCATTTTTATTATTATTATTTTTTTCCTAGTAATGGCGGTGATCTGTTGTTTTAGCTTGTGTTTTGTTTTACATTTTACAATATATGTGCTCATTTATGGAGACATATATTATAGGGACAAAGGGAAACCATTTACCACTGACAGGGGTGCTTGCAATGATCCGCTTTTATTTATTTATGTAAAAACGTTATCCTAAAATGTCAAAAAAGTGTTTGCTGTAACTGTTTATAAAGTGTTAGCTGGAGTTCAGCTTCAGTGTATTAGTCAAGTCCATCTAAATCTGCCCAAGGGCGTCTGCTTTACTGCATCATCCAGAATGCAGATACCCAAGACAGCAAAAGTGCTACTGGCTGGCTCACCAGGGGAAATAAAAGCCTAAAAAGAAAAGGAAACGAATGCAGCCACAACATCTAAGGATTGATAAGCTACAATATATTTTATATTGGGGGGGTTAATACTGCTTTAAACTCACTATACAAATCTGAAAGGCTACCAAACCTGTTCCTTTTAGTCCTCTTGCACACTGCGGCCTAAGAAGTCAAAGTTTTAAGACATAAAGATTTTTTTTTACTGATTTAAATGCAACCCAATGTTTTCAATGTGCCGGCATAAACATGTGCTGTGTATACAAAGGTAAAAAAAAAAGTACAGAAATCTGAGTTGCCGGTCAGTATTTTATGCCCGTATGTGCATACGCACACAGGTATGCGCAAATACGCACATATGTGGGTAAAATGTTAATTTGAAAACTTTAAAATTCCTTTCTGAGCTAGAAGATTTTACTCACAAATACTCACAAGTGCAGGCAAAAAAAAAAAAAAAGTAACTTGGTTTGAGAGCGCTTGGATTTGCGAGCAACTTTTTTTTTTAAATTCTGACTCGGTTTGCGAGTGTCAACTCGCAAGACGAGCATAATTCAAGCTAAATAGTCCTGCAGTACCTCATTTGGCCTGAGGTACAGGGGTGCAGAAGCTGAGCAGAGCCGAAAATAGGCCTGCAGCACCTCCATTTGGCCTGAGGTATGGGGGTGCAGGAAACGAGCCGAAGTGTCTTCAAGCCTTTTCGTCCGTTTTTGACGCTCTCTGGCGCCCACCCCCACCTCTGGCTGCATTCGGTATTGCATCCCATTGAAGTCAATGCAGAACAAATTATTTTCGTTTCCATTGACTTCAATGGGAAAACTCGATTTGATATGCGAGTACTTTGGATTACGAGCATACTCCTGGAAAGTATTATGCTCGTAATCCGAGGTTCAACTGTACTGTTTGCAAGTACCCTTAAGCCCCGTACAAATGGGCCAAATGTTCAATAGAAATATTCGGCCCGTGTGTACAGCAGCCGGTCTGACAGAATCTGGCCATTCGGAAGGGTCGTGACCAAAGAAGGCCTGCCAACGGGTTCCTGGACAGCGCTCTTAGCCAATGGCTGAGAGCGCTAACCGAAGTGTTCTGGAAGGGGACCATCCCCCTGTCAGAACACAATAGCACAGCAGGGGAGATCGATGTACTAACATCAGTTTGTTAGTACAGCGGCTCCGACCTGATCGGTCATTTTTTTTTTTTTTTTTAATGAAGAAAAAAAAAAAGAGTAGTGTGTATGAAGCTTTATTTGTATTGATAGAAAATTCTTAGACAGCAGTGGCTCAATCAAAGTAACATGTTCCTGCATAGCACAGTCTTTGTATGACTCTATGAGGACAGCGTGTCAAGCTGAGAATCATTCCTTTAATAAAACAGTGCAGACCACAGCTATCTTCATAGATTCAGACAGCATATTCTCTTTCAGTGTAGTCCAAGGTAGATCTGGTAACACAGGTGACCAGCTGGAGGGATCCAAGGACAAAGGGGCCCCATTGAAACTGGAGTGTACTCTGGTAGCAATTAGGGAGCTGTTCCTCACAGTAGCTGGGTCTTCTGGAGAAGCTGTGCTATTGGGATTCAGCCTGGTTGTCAGCGTGAGGAAGGAAGGCATAGAAACGCATCTTGTTGTAGCAAATAAAGTAAAAGGGGCTTATATCTAAATACTTGAGATAAGAGGAGACACACCAAGCGATAATTGATAAATATTTGTTGTAATTGCCAGATACCTCTGAATCTCCGTTTCCCTCTCCGTGGTCCTCTCTCCCTCCGTGTTTCTCTCTCCCTCCGTGTCCCCCTCCAAGAATTTCCGTCTCCCTCCGTGTCCCCCTCCGTGTCCCCCTCTGTGTTTCTGTCTCCCTCTGTGTCCCCCTCCGTGTTTATCTCTCCTTCCGTGCTCCTCCTCCACCCCCTGGAACTGTCAGGATGGAGAGCGGCGGTAGGAGGCGGTAAATCCGGCTCCTTACTGCTCTGGATGGACAGAGTCAGTGATCACTGACTCTGTCCATTCACATAACTGAAACATTGCAAACTGTGATTACAATGTTTCAGTTTATAAATGAAGAGAAGCCGCTGACTTCTCTCCATTCATTTTCAGCGCAGCTGAGGCTGATGAGAAAGGGACTAAGGAATCCCTAGTCCCTTTCTCTGTCTCAAAGGGTCAGAGGTCTGTTAAGACACCTGATATCTCACCAAAGCCCCCCAACAGGGCTGAAAAAAAAGAATAATAATAAAAAAAAAGAATAAAAAAAAATATTGTAGGAGAAAAAAAAAAAAAACACTGATACGGTCCACCCCCCCCCTTAAAAGAAAGAATGAAAGCGTTATAAATAATTAAAAAAATTGTAAAAAATTAAAAACAAATTGTTAAAAATAAAAAATAAAACTACTGACACATGGGCAACTGTCACATAAGATTAAAAAAAAGTATCGGTTTTACTGTAAAAAAAAAAAAAAGTATCGGTAACGGCGAGTACTTGAAAAAAAGTATCGTACTTGTACTCAGTCCTAAAAAAGTGGTATCGGGACAACCCTATACTGTACATAATAATGAGAAACAATGCTGCAATGTGTCTATTGTCTTTAATCATATTTGCAGCTCAAAGGTTGACCATTTTCTCAGTCTCTTGTTTAATAGATAACATGTTAATAAATAAGATGTGTGAATGTGATATCATATAGCAATATTTTGATAGACTGATTTTGCCAGTTACGTGCCAGTGGTGTTTATGATTCAAAGTAATAGCAGACGGAAATTTTCCAAAGCATAGCCAAGTCAGAGGGTTTAGGTTATCCTCCATTTGAAGGCTGGTATCCTGAAGATAGAGAGGAGGACAATAGAGAAGTGGAAAGAAATGCACAGTGATAAATGTGCATTGCACGCCACTTACTTGCTATATTAACCATATATGACACCACATGCTTAACAATCTGGTATTAGAGTGACCACATTTCCAAACTGCCATTCAGGGACACACCCCCTCTCTCACCTTCCCCCAAAAAATGATGAGGGGGGGCGAGGGGAAATGTAGTCTCGGGGTTGATGGGGAGTTTGGCGGCAGGTTATTGGTCAGGTGAATGTGCCACTTGCCACCAGATGCAGTGCCACTTGCCCCCCCATAGCCTGCCACCAGATGCAGTGCTGCTGTCATTCCATCTGCATGAGCCACGTGCGTAGAAGGAAAGGAGGGGCGTCACTATCTGCAGAGTGAAGATCACACCAGTCCCTGCTGCTTGCTGCTGGATGCCGGAGAAGGAGGAGGTGCCGAGGTGGGTGCGGACAGCAGTGCTGCACTAGGCGCAGGCCTCGCTCCTGGTCTCACTTTTCTAAGAGTAAATTGTCACTGGTTGCAAGATGCCAGGCAGCAACCAGTTCCGGAAATGTAGTTATTAGTTAATTAGTTAGTAGGGGGTGGCTGTGTCCTCTTCATTCCGGGACATTGTATTGTCCCAGAATGAAGGTGCCCGGGGACCAGGGACAGACATGTCAATTGCGGGACAGTCCTGGGCAATCCGGGACACGTGGGCACCCTACCTGGTATACATTTTATGGATAGGACATAAAATAGAGGCCCTAGTAAGCAGTAATATTAGGGTGACCAGCAGAGAACACTAACTTTTAAATAGGACTCCTGGATCTATAGGTGCTTAAATTAAGTACACCTAAAAAAAACATAATTATCTTAGGAGAAAGTTTTTAATGTTTTTTTTTAACAGCAATATGCTGTACAGCGCATGCACTTCATCTTGCCCATGCACAGTATGGGAATGCTGCAAGATCTCAGAGCATAGGTAGGGATCTCCCTGAAAGCACTAGTAGTGACGTTGCCTTCCCTTCATTGGTGGGTTCAGGGAAACCAGGAAGTGGGTGCAAAAAAGGTAAACAAAGTAAATCATTTTTAGGTGACTGTGATTTGGAGGGTGGAAGAAGATATGTTCTGAGGGGGTGGGGGGGGGGGAGTTGCGGCAGAGGATCTAAGGCAAAAGGTTGTACACTGGAAGAGGGAGAATTTGTGCTAAAAGGGTGATTGTGGGGGGGGGTGTGCTTGAAGGGGTGAAAGAACTTTTGTTGGCAGGTGGAATTTGGGGGGGGGGGGGGGGTTTTTGATGTTGGGAGGGGGGGTTGGGGGGGGGGAAGGAGGAGTTGTGCTGTGGGGTTGTGCTGGGAGGGAGGATTTTAGGGTGTGAAGGAGGGTGTGGTGATCAAATACTACCAAAAGAATGCTCTATTTGTGTGAAAAGAAAATGACATACATTTTGTTTGGGTATAGTGTTGCATGACCACGCAATTACCAGTCAAGGTAGCACAGTGCTAAATAACAAAAAATGGCCTGGTCATAAAGGGGGTAAAATCTTCTGTAGCTGAAGGGGTTGTAAAGCCTAAACATGTTTTACCTTAATGCATTCCTTGCATTAACCCTCCTGGCGGTATACCCGAGCGTGACTCGGGGTTGATTTTTTCTACCAAAATCGGTATCCCCGAGTCACGCTCGGGCTAGCTATGCAGAGCCTGCAGCGTGCGCTGGCTTACCTTCTCCTGGATCCAGCGATGTCACCACGCTGTGTGAGCGAGCGGGACCTCGCTCGATTCACACAGCGTCCTCCTGTGCCGCCGATCTCCGTTCCCTGCGACGTTACGACGCACGGGAGCGGAGAATGGCGCCAAATTCAAAAACGTAAATAAACACATTACATACAGTATACTGTAATCTTATAGATTACAGTACTGTATGTAAAAAATACACACCCCCCTTGTCCCTAGTGGTCTGCCCAGTGTTCTACATGTCATTTTATATAATAAAAACCTTTCTTTCTGCCTGAAAACTGTAGATTGTCCATAGCAACCAAAAGTGTCTTTTTATGGCAAAAATAGTTTTAGATCAGCTACAAAACAGCGATAATAAATTATAATCACTTGCAGAATTGTGCGATAGCGATTTGTGGGGAAATACGTCATAAAAAAAAAAAATAATGACAGCAACAATTCTGCAACTGAGAAAATTTCAGTGATTTTGAGTTGATTACATTATTGAATAATTTTTATTTTAATTATATTATTACTTGCTATAATTATTTATAATTATTTATTATATTATAATTAAAAATTTTGTTTTTAAAAAAATGTCATACCCGAGATGCCTATTAGATTCTTGTTTGGTCAGATTTAAGTGAGTTATTTCTAAAAATCACAGGCCTACAGTATAAAACACCAAATTTCCTTGCAAATAATTGTACCGCTTTCAGCATGTTTTTTCAGAAAGAATCATACCGCCAGGGAGGTTAAGGTAAAAAATGTTTCAGTGTCAGCTCCCCATGGGGGCACTGGACAGAGGGGAGGGGCCAGGAGTATCAGCGTGGGACCCGAAAAGAGGAGGTTTGTGGCTTCAGGTAAGTATAGACATGTTTATCATTATTATTATTTTTTTTTTTTTAATGTACCTTTACAATCACTTTAAAAAAAGGCACAGCAGCCCATTTAAATTAATGTGGCATGCAGAACCGCTCAGATGTGAACTAAACCTTAGGGAGTGGTGCGGGCTGGGTACATTTCATTCAAACAAATGAATGTACTTTATGCCTTTTGAAGGTGAAAGGTGGTTTTAGAATCCATAACCAGCTGCGTGTATCCCAGATGCACTATACTGAATGGGCAGTAGGTGGCGTGGTACGACTTGTTGCTGCATTGGTTTAAACTCCTGTTTAATCTCAGAACTAGATTTACAGTAGATGGAAGTTTGTTCTGCATGTTTTAGTTAAGTTTGTCCTATGACAGCTCATTGAATGACAGCACATAAATGTCTGCCTAATTCTGGAACAAGAAAAAGTTACACATGGCAGACCTCAGTCTATATGAAATACTTTCTGGGTTATGGCCGCAATGGATTACAAATAATTTATATTAAAAAGTATCTAATGTCAAAATATATAATTCTATTTTCAGCTACACATTGTATTTCAATTATTTCTAGCCTACTCCTTTTAATCTGAACAATCTTGAACTTTGTAAATTTACCTTTCATATTTTCTTTCAATTCTGTTATCTGTAGTCACTTTGCCCTGTGATTAGGCACTGCTGTGTCACACATTTCCCAGATCCTGCCTTCTGAACTACAGAGGTGCCAAGAGGAGGAGTTTCAGGAGGTGGAGTCAGTGCAGGCAGCAATATACCATGGGATGTGTAGTCCTTAGAAATTGAAGGGGAGAAGCTGCAAAACATGCAGGGAGTCTTAGAGGTTGTGGAAAGAGATGGCCAGCAGAACTCACAACATTAAAAGGGAAAATTTATTATCATACTTACCGTAATTTTCCTTTCCTGATGGACTCCATGGCAGCCTACGTGTGGGTTAATCCCGCCTCCTCTCCAATGTGATAGGACCCCATACCCATAAAAGTTAACTCACCAATAGACTCAGTGTTCCGTAACTATCCCGACTCCATAATTTCAGGGTGGGAACTCCGTCTGCCATGGAGTCCATCAGGAAAGGAAAATTACGGTAAGTATGATAATAAATTTTCCCTTTTCCTGACTGACTCCATGGCAGCCTACGTGTGGGAAATAACTAGCCAAACACACGGGTGGGTATGCTGAACAGAAATATATTTAATTTGTCCCGTCAGCCGACAAGACTGATAAACCAAAATTCAAAGAAGAAAGTGCTGCAGGTTCAACACAGTAATGGGACATAAAGGTGTTTATAGAAGACCAAGAGGCCGCTCTACAAATGACGTCTGGCGCCACATGACGGGCTGCTGCCCAGGAAGCTGCCATCCCTCTCGTGGAGTGAGCTGTTACCGCCTGCGGAGGAGCCAAGCCCTTTGCACAATAAGCCTGTTGTATCGTCTGGACGATCCAGGATGCGATTGTTCTTGAAGATGCCTTTTTCCCTTTGTTCTTGCCTGAATGCAGGATGAACAGGTGATCAGAACGTCTGAATGTAGATGTAACTTGAAGATATTCAGTGAGTATCTTGCCCATATCCAGAGGGTGAGTCTCGTCAGAATCTGGGTTTTTAAAGGTAGGGAGAACTACTTCCTGATTCTCATGGAAAACCGACGAGACCTTCGGTTTGGAGCCCAGCATAGGTATCAGAACCACTCTGTCTGGAAAAAAGGTGAGAAATGGCTCCTTGTGACCCAGAAAACCGATCTCGGACACTCTCTTGGCAGAGGTGATGGCGACCAGAAAGGCTACTTTGGCTGAAAAGTTCTTCAACGAGGACGGGGAGGGCCCCGACATACTAAGTCCATTCAAAAAGTCAAGTACTAACGGGAGATCCAATTTGGGGAATTTTGGCTTCCTCAGAGGTCTCAGTCTTGAGGCTCCATGAAAAAACTGTTTGATTAGTGGATGGGCTGCCCAAGGAATTCCAGAAAAGACTGAAAGTGCTGAGATTTGAACTCTTAGTGAGCTTACAGACAGGGGAAGGTCTAGCCCTGATTGAAGAAAGCTTAGGATGTTTTGGATTTCTGGGTTCTTGAAAGAACTGCCCGCGGTTAAAGAAAATTCCACAAACTTAGATCATATTCTACCGTACACTTTATTTGTGCTTACTTTCCTTGAGCTCATAAGGGTAGAGATCACCCGAGAGGCGCAGCCAAGGGATTCTAGCCTTTCCCTTTCAAGAACCAGACCGCTAGTTTCATTTGAGCCGGACAGGGATGGAGGAGTGTCCCCTGGGAGAGAAGGTCTGGTCTGCATGGTATTAGAATTGGGTCCTGAAGACTCAGCTGAACCAGAAGAGGGAACCATGGCCTGTTCGGCCAGTATGGAGCCACCATTGTAATTTCTACTTCTTCCGCTAGAAGTCTCTTCAGGAATTTCAGAATTATTGAGATCGGGGGAAAGGCGTACGCCCTCTGAAACCACCACCGATCCGTTAGGGCATCTGTCCCGATTGCCTGGCTGTAGTAACCCCTCGTGTAGAATTTCTTCAATTTGGCATTGTTCGGGGAAGCAAAGAGATCCACTTGGGGATTGACTCCCAGGGATAATATCCAACGGAAGGACTGATCGTGGAGAGACCATTCGTTGACGTCCACCTGAGTTCGTGACAGGAAATCCGCTTGGGAGTTCTGAATGCCTGGAATGAAAACAGCCGTCAGGTTGACCAGGTTCGTTTGAGCCCATTTCATAATGGGTTTGACTTCCTGAAGAAGGGAAGAGCTCCGAGTCCCGCCTTGTCTCTTGACATATGATACTGCTGTGGTGTTGTCCATCCTTAGTATTACTGACTTTCCCTTCAGAAGTTGTGAAAAGGACTGTAGGGCACACCAGGCCGCTCAAAGCTCCAGGGTGTTCGAGCCTGGATTGTGGAGGCGAGCGTCCCACCTGCCTTGCGCCATGCTTGTGCCGCACAGGGCCCCCCAACCGGAGCCACTGGCATCTGTCGTCACTGTGACCCAAGAAACTGGAGCGATGGAGTGACAATTCAGCAGATTCTTCGGTTGAAGCCACCAGAAGAGGCTGCCCCTCATTGACGTTGAAATGTGGATCCGTTGACTCAAGCTCCCTGACTTCCACTGCCTGAGAAAGCCGGATTGGAAGGGACGTAGCCTCCATAGCGCCCATTTCACCATTGGTGTTGTGGATACCATTGTCCCAATGATCTTCAAGCATTGATGAGCTCTTAGATGGCGAGTACTCAAGGCCCGGGAAATCCTCTCCTGAATTACCGGAATCTTCTCTACTGGTAGAGAGATGGTCTTCCTTACCGTGTCGAATTGAGCCCCTAGATAGGTTAGATACTGAGTTGGCTCTAGATGGCTTTTTGCCAGATTCAGGAGCCACCCGAATTCGGACAAGGTCGAGATGACCTGATCCCTCTGTGCCAAGAGAAGGGTTTTGTCTTGGGACAGGACCAGGAGGTCGTCCAGATAATGATACAAACGAATCTTCTTCAGCCTGATAAGAGCTACCAGTGCCAAGAGAACTTTGGTGAAGACCCGTGGGGATGTTGTTAGGCCGAAGGGTAGGCACACGAACTGAAGGTGTTCCTGGTTGACATAGAACCTGAGGAATTTGTGCAGCTCTGCTGCTATTGGGACGTGGAAATAGGCATCCTTTAGGTCCACGGAAATCATCCAGTCGCCCGGCTGTATTGCTTGTTGGATGGTTGATAAAGTTTCCATTTTGAACTTTTTGTGTGTTATAAATTTGTTCAAATATCTCAAGTCTATGACTGGGCGCCAGGTGCCGTTCTTCTTCTGCACTAAGAAGAGAGGGGAGTACACCCCAAGAAACTGTTCGTCTTTTGGGACGTGCACCACCGCCCCTTGAATCTTCAGGAGGTGAATGTAGTCTAGAAGGACCTGTCTCTGCTCCAGCGACCCTGGAAGAAGGGTGGAGATGAACTTTGGACAGGAAGGACTGGAAAAGGACCATGTGTGTCCTGAGGTCACGGTCTTGATGACCCAAAAGTCCTTGATTGAGGCCGCCCAGACGTGCCGATAAAGGAGTAGACGAGCTCCAACACGATCCGCTTGGGCGGGCGTTGTCTCAAAAAGATTTCCCCTTGTCGCGTCCAGTTGACGCTTGAGTAGTTGGAGTAGGTTTGCGGTAGGAGCCTCTACCTCTACTCCAATTCCTTCTGTAGTTTCCGCCAGGTCTGTAAGCGCGAGCTTCCCTAGCGCGGTCTGGGCTGTATCGCCGAAATTGGGGTATTTTTCTTCCTGTTTGGCGCTTGTCCTGAGGAAGGAAACCAGACTTGCCACCCGTGGCTTTGGAGATGGCATCATCCAGCTTGTTGCCAAACAGGGTTGACCCTTCGAAGGGAATCTTGCACCAGTTCTGCTTCGATGATGGGTCAGCAACCCAGGGGCGTAGCCAGAGGGCCCGTTTCGCGGTCACAGAAGAAAGCATAATCCTAGCTAACAGGCGGATTAAGTCAACGGCGGCTTCACCCAGGAATGCGACCGCCAATTTTAGTTCTGCAGTGGCTGAGTTCTTAGCTAGTTCTTCAGAGACGCCTTTGAGGAAAGAATCAACGTTTTCCGTCCAGGCTTCCATGGCCTTTGATAACGCCGCTAAGGCTAGAGCCGGTTTGCACGCTGTGCCTGCTAGGCCATAAATTCTTCTAAGGTCCTGGTCCATTCTTCTGTCCAGGCCATCCTTGAAAGAGACGGAGTCAGCAATAGGTAGTGTGACGTGTTTAGCTAGTCTCGTTACTGCCGCATCTACTAGAGGAACATTCTCCAAATGTTTGACCTCTTCCTGTTTGAAGGGATAGAGCCTTGAGGCTTTGTTAGCCATGGAGGATTTCTTGTCCACCTTGCTCCATTCCTCTTCAAAGATACCCTTTAGTTCAGTCAGGAACGGGAACGTAGGGCGTTCTTTCCCCAAGCGTTTAAAATATTTTTTCTGCTTGGCTGGAGAAGCGGGTTGTTCCTCCCATAGGAGAGCCTCTTTAATCGCTTTGACGAGTGGCGTCACCTGCGCGAAGTCAAATTCTAAGCCTTCTTCGTCACTCTCTAGGTCACCCTCAGGAAAAGCCGGAGTGGAGGCTTGAGGCCGGGAAGGACCTGGATCCTCTAGGATCTCCAAGATTGGAGAAACAGACCCGTTAGTGTTGGTCTGAATCTGCGTGTGGGGCATATTCTCTCTTAGAGTTCGTTGAACCACACGTTCCACCAGAGACTCGATACGATGACCTTCAGTCTCTTTTTCCCTAACCGCATGGGCGTAGCATCGGTCACATAATGACTTGCCCTCAGGGACACGAGTGTCACATCCCCAGCAGGCTCTGCGATCAGAGCGACTATCATGGCGGTGGGAGCGGTGTCTTGAGGAGGAATGTGAGCTTCTCCTCCGGTGGGAAGAAGTAGATGGAGATCTACGCTTGGACCTCGACTTTGAGGAAGAAGAAGTGCGTTGCGGTCTGGCAAGGTCTTCAGGTTCTGGATTGGAAGGGCTAAATAAAAAACATTTAGGGAGGAAACTGTCAACACACATGAAAATGTGACTAGCAGCCCCAAACCCGAACCCTTTCCCGCACATACCTTGTGCGTGAGGGCTGGCCGCCTGTAGACGGTGACTGGTCCATAATTCCCGGACCTGCGTGTAAAGGGTGACGCTAATTCGGAACCAAAAAGGAACCTATGGTGCCGACCAATACAAAATAAAATGAGCATACTGCCCCTTTAAGAGTAAGAAATTTCTTAATTCATCTGTGTGTGTTTTTTTTTTTAAATAAATAAATGAACAGAACCAACTAAATAAAATCAATGCATATAAATAAATGAAATTTAGTATTAGAAAATAATTAAACAATTAATTGGAATAGACAATGTAGAAAGTGCACAGCAGGAAATGGTAAAATCAATTTAGCCAGAAGTAAAGGATTTCTCACTGACCTGACAGCTTAGCAGAGTATCACAGACGGTCAATCAGTTGCTCGCCTGTAGGGAAACCCAAAGTACACAGGCCAGCAGCTGATTTTAAAAGGCCCGCCGGTGACGTCACACGTCCTCCACGTACGCGCCTGCGCAGTGGACCGCGAACCTACGGCGCCTGCGCGGCTGCCGCGGGAACCGACGGACTGCGCATGCGCGACCAAGCCTCGCTCCGGGAGTAGGTACAGCGCATGCGCGGGGGCTCAGGCGATGGGGAACCAGGAAGCCACAGGTGTGCTGGAACGCAGAAGCGCTCCAGCCGCCACATACAAACAAATAGACAACATATATGAACAAATAGGCGACTGCCATGGAGGTAAAAGTAAAGATGGACCTTGCCAGCCGAATCCTGTCTTCAGCACACGCCGCAGCACATAACCAGATATGCTGGGCAAGCTCTCCACCCGCCCATGGCTGGGATCCGAGCTGCACCGCTTTAAAGTGTGCTCTTTTCATTCCTTGAAATATGACCTTGATCCATGGAGGAGGAAAAAAAAGGAACACTGAGTCTATTGGTGAGTTAACTTTTATGAGTATGGGGTCCTATCACATTGGAGAGGAGGCGGGATTAACCCACACGTAGGCTGCCATGGAGTCAGTCAGGAAAGAAGACTTTTTAGGTAAACTTATGTTTGATTGTCAAAAATAACTATTGTTTGTATTTCTATTACAATGCCGATGTTATAAAATGAAACTGTATGCTGTAGCCATTGATCCCCTTGAATTGAGGAAATGTTTGGATTTAGCACAGTTGCTGTGTTTCCTGTGTAGTATTATTGGCTCACTAATTGGCTTCTCATGTTGCCTGGAATTGCTCTTGAATAATTTAGCGATTTGTTTTCTTATTGATCACTGTGATACTGTATGTGTGCACTCTTCGTAGCTTGGATTTGTTGTAAAGCGTAGCTAAACTCCAAAACAAAAATGTAATATATTGCAGCCTACCAATCCTTAGATGTGTTGGCTCCATTCGTTTTCTTTTTAAGTGTTTTATTTTATCCTGCCAATAAGTATTTTATTTGTCCTTTACCAGACCAGGCTGTACAAGCAAAAGTGGCAATTAGAGGGTTGAGACAAACTATTAATTTAATTAGGGCATTATTCCCAGAAGAACTGTTTCTGTAACTGTTTAAAATGTGTTAGTGGAAGATAGGCTTTATTGTTAGTCACGTTTGTAGTTCATCTACATCTATAAATCTATTAGTCCACAGGATGACAATGCTGCTTTCCAAGGGTGACTACTTTGGTCCTCCATAGATACAGTGGAGAAGTGAACATAGTGAACTTAGGGCAGGTAGTCTGTTACTGGCTGGATCACCAAGTGAAATAATGAGGGGAAAAAAAGCTACATCACCATCACATTTAAACTATGCTCATTCTGAGTAATACTTCTATCGCCAATTCAATTGCAAGCGTTAATTATTATTTCGCTCCCTTCTTACGTACTTATAATTCATGCACAGGTGCACCTAAAAGCTACCCTGCCAGCTATACAAGTTCTACAACATTTTTTATTTTTTGTGTAAATGTTCTTTGACACTCTATGCACTTTCACTTGTATATGCATGGCTATATCTATGACCACTGTATGTGCACCCCATACCACAAAATGATGGGGTGAGTTTAAAGGGGGGTTATCTAAGAATACATTTCTACAAACAAAGAAATTGTATTTAAACATCTTTAGAAAATAATGGGCTTGGTTTATGAATTAGAATGGCTTATTAAAAGAGTAAAGCATGTTCAGTTTTCAAAGGGAATTTTCACTTAGTTAAAGGGTCACTAAAGGAAAAAAATGTTTTGGCTAAAATTAATGTCTGCAAGGTAGACAGACAGAATACTGTAATGATTCTGTTTAAAAACAAGTAAATACCTATTAAATTCCTTCATCTATATCACCTCCGGCATTCTAGTTTCTGGTTTCTCTCATTCACTTCCTGGTTTGCATTGTTCGTTTATGTAAGAACTACATTTCCCAGTATGAATTGCGGCACACCCAGTAATTCACACCTACTTGAAGTCTCTAACACGTAGAGAGCGTCCTGCCGCACAGATGTAGTTCCCAGGAGGGGGTGAGCACATTACTGACCACCGCAGTAAAGCCTGCCATCACGGTGGTCAGTAAAATCAGACAAGCAGGAAGTGAACAGAGAAGAAATAGAGCAACTTCTGAGCAAAAACGAACAATGGGGAAGTGAAAAGAGGAATGTCTGCAGGTAAAGGATGCTTATTATGAAAAAAAAATGTTTTCCTTTACAACCCCTTTAAGGGAATAAGGTGAAGTGAAAATTTATTTTGAAAAGAGAACACCATATCCTTGGGCAAAAAAGGAAAACTAAGAATTAATTAAAAAAAGAAAAAATAATTTTTGCTCACACATGACTGGATAATGGAATTCAGCACAACTTGGTTCACTAAGCTAAGAGAAAATTCACTTTGCAATGTGAACTGCCTGAATGAATGAATGAATGAATGAAAACTTATATAGCGCAACACATGCAAACTTAATCGCCTCTGGGCGCTTGTTGTTCCTGTCTCCTTTGGTATCAAAAGAGATGAGTCTTGATCTTTCTCCTGAACGCCAAGTGGTTCTCCTCCAACCGAATGCTGGTTGGTAAAGCGTTCCATAGTCTAGGCCCTTGGACCGCGAATCTCCTTTCTCCTTTGGACTTGTAGTTGGCTTTCGGTATCTGGAGGAGATTTTGATTGGTGGATCGCAGAACGCGATTGGGATTATGAGCTTTTATTTTTTCGCATAGATAATAGGGAGCATTCCCATAGATACATCTATGCGTTAGACAGAGTGCTTTAAAAGTGATTCTGTCTTTTACTGGTAACCAGTGAAGGGTTCTCAGTGAAGGTGAGATTGATTCCCAGGGTTTTATCCCAGTCACAAGTCTAGCGGCCGTATTTTGAACGACTTGTAGACGAGCGATTTGGTACTTGGGGAGTCCGAGGTAAAGGGCATTTGCATAGTCCAATCTTGAGTTTACAATAGCTCCCACCACGACCGCTATGTCTTCCTTGGGGATAAAAGGAGTAAGTCTGCGTAGTAGGCGCAGCAGATGGTGAGATCCGCTGACTACTGACCCTATTTGTGCATCCATTGTCATGTAGGAGTCAAAGATGACCCCAAGACTTTTGACTTTGGCGCTAGGGGTGATGATTTTGCCCAGAATGGGCGGGGGGGTCCAAGTTGTTGCAGGTTGATTCATACGTTTGGCGTGAAACAGGAGAAGTTCTGTTTTCGCTCCGTTGAGTTTAAGATAACTCTTTGTCATCCAGTCCTCTATCAAAGAGAGGCATGTCTCTAGATTGAGGTGATGATCCTTTTTATTGCAAATGCGGAAATATAGTTGCGTGTCGTCTGCATATGAGTGGTAGAGCATTTTTTGACTGCTAATAATCTCAAAAAGAGGGCGAAGATAGATGTTGAATAACACCGGCGACAGGGGGGATCCTTGAGGGACTCCGGACGATAATGTGCGTTTCTCAGAAGTGAAAGGTCCTAACTTCACTATTTGCGATCGGTTTTCCAAAAAAAAGGAGAACCAAGATAAATCGCCTTCTGCGACTCTGGCTACTTCAGCTAGCCGAGTCAATAAAAGCTTGTGGTCTACTGTGTCGAAGGCTGCGCTTAGGTCCAACAGAACCAGAAGACAGGATACTCCTTCGTCTGCGGCCTCGAGAGCGTCGTCCCATATTTTGAGCAATGCGGTTTCTGTCCCGTGTCCAGGCCGGAATCCCGATTGAAATGGATCAAGTAGGTTGTGGGTATCTAGATGCTGTTGCAGCTGTTGTACCACTACTTTTTCCATTACCTTTGAGAGTACATTTAGGCCTGTTATTGGACGACGGTGGAGTGCCTATACTCTTTTAGTACATCAACCCTTCAGAGTACGCACTACAGTTAGTTGAAAAGAGGAAAGGTACCCCTAGGGGCTTTGAGTTGCAGCAATATGTAAAGGGTATACAGATAGTGAAAATTTGTATAAAAATATAAAGTTTATTACAGTTTGAATGCTATCAAGTGTAAAAAATGATCTGATAGGAATCAGGACATGAGCTCCGAAAAGGACATATACACAAAAGCTAAAACACGTAAAAAACGGCCGGTAACAGTCAGTATATCATTGAAAATAATTGCTATGGACGCATGGCCCCAACGCATTTCGACCTTTTATATGATTGCGGTTTTCTTCAGGGGGAACAAAAGTTTGCGAACATAAATTCTACAATGGAATACATATATGTTAGACATTGTATACACGTTTTTTTTCAAACAACTATGTACAACTTACACATGACATGTTGTTAACATCATTGCCAAGAAATACATACCAGAGTGACTATTGGAAACCAAGGACAGCAGTCAGCCAGCGACCGGCCACCAATGAGCAACTCTTGAGGGTCCCGCCAGTTGAGAGGATGGTCAGATGGAAAAAAGGGAAGACCATATTGTGGGGTAGACAAAAGATCACCCGTGTGTCTACAAGAGGCCGCAAACTGCGACCCCACATCAGCGAAGCCAGAGAACGGGAGCAGGGGGAGCGGGAAGGGCGCAGGGAAGGGCCCAAAGGGCGGGGAGGGAGGGGAAAGGGACGAGGGGCCAACCAAAGGCCAGTAGGAGGGGAGAGACCGAGCAGCGTATAGCCAACCAGGAGAAAGGAGATTAGTCACCGAATGGATAAAGCCAAAAATCCTGTAAAGAAATTATGAATAATAAGCAAAACAAAGAAATGCTTGCCTATGTATATTGATACAATTGTGATTGAAAACAATAGCCCAGGAAAAAATAAAAATGAATTGGGAAGGGAGAAAAGGGTTCAATGATGCATGGAAACTGTGAAAAATAGAGATGTGTGAGTGTTAGGAAAAATGTTAGGGATGGGTGCATACCACAGTATAACAGTGGTGATAAGTGTGCTGAACAGTACTGAGACCTGCTAAGGTCTAGAAAAGAGTGTAAAAAAAAATGAATATGAAAATAAAATGATGAATGTAAAACTAGAAATAAAAAAGAAAGTGAATGAAGGCACTGGTGATGTCGATGACTATGATTGTAATGACATGTATTAACCAATATGTGGGGGAATGTTGAATATGTGAATGTGATAAACCAAAAACCAATGTGCACTAACTAGCCAGCTATACGCTGGGAGATAACTGAATGAGGTGTTGGTTGTCGTGACCACATCACGCCATCGCTGAGAGCCCTGCATTGGCTACCCGTGAAGGAACGGGTTCTGTTTAAGACTGGATGCATGGTGCACAGGGCTACCCATGGCAAGGGGCCAGTGTACCTGCAGGAAAAATTCACCAAGTATGTGCCCAACCGTACCTTAAGGTCGGCTAATTTGGAAACTTTGGTGATTCCTAAATTTCGTAAGAAAAAATGCGGAGGGAGGACAAGTGCGGTCCAGGGAGCACAGTTTTGGAACTCCCTGCCTCTAAAATTAAGGCTTGAGAATGATCTTTTTAAGTTCAGGAAGCTTTTAAAAACTGAGCTTTTCAGTCTAGCCTATGGAATTACATAGGTTTTTATAGTTCTTTGATCTGCCACCATTTTAAATTTGATCTGTTCCGCTGCCTGTGTGCGTTTTTTTGGTTGTTGCTGTATTGTTGTTCTCGGCGCATCGAGGCCTACGGGTAACTGACTGCGTTTTGTACTTTTTTTGTACTTTTAAGAATTTTAATAAATAAATAAATAAATAATGTGCACTAGTTGCACTTTACTGCAAAAATGTAAGTGATTGTAAAGTCAATTTTTTTTTTAATAACAAACATGTCATACTTACCTCCACTGTGCAGCTTGTTTTGCACAGAGTGGCCGGAACCTCGAATTCTGTGGTCCCTCTGGGACTTGTAGTTCTCCATCTTCTCCTGGGGCTCAGGTGCATGCAATCCACCTTCTATGGGACTACAAGTCCCAGCAGGCCCCCTATGTGATGGTGTGTGTGTGTGGGGGGGGGGGGGGGGGGCGGGCGGCATTGAAGGACGGACTCAGCCTTGGGGTGGCAAAGGGAGTAAATCTGGGCCTGTTTGGACTGATGCATTATTGTCTCCATCCTGCGAGCAGCCACCTTCCAGGTGGGCTCCACGAGCCTTCATGTTCTTTCCGGGGCGGTATGTGAATCTTGAGGCTGTCTCCATCAAAAGTGCTGGGCCGTCCATTTAGTGTTTGAGGCTGAAGGAGACTTGGGCTTTTATCTGTTAACTTAGACTGCGTAATTCACACATGACTTTTTTTCTTGTCAAGACTGTGTGCTTTATCTATGGCCACATAATAAATGGTCTATATGGAAGCAAGTTTTATTCATTTATTCATCATCCTCCAATTTATCTACTCACGAATATCGTGATATTACCAGTGTACAGCTTATAACCTTTGTAAATATGCTGGAGGAGGACGGGCACTGGATAGCAGAGGATGGGTCTGCAGTGTATAGCACTGTAGAGGAGATGGGTTTTGCAGCAGGATCTGCTCTATATATGTTTATACTTGCTGGTTAATGTGTTTTTCTTTTTCTGTAATTGTTATTTATTTAAATATATTGTACAGGTAAGTACAGTTGTACAAAAAAGTGCATATATTAGTAGAAAGCATCTCGTATATTACAGTTGGTTATATTCGGTAAATGCGAGTATACTAACTTAAAGCAAACTCTTAAACAAGGAAATAAGAAAAATTGTAGATAAAAGTAAACCAGTCAATAATGGGATGGGGAACAGGGAGTTGGGACACTTTGGTTGACACTCTTTTTGTTTTTTTCTCAATTACTTTTAATTTTTTGGTATGGTTTTTTATCCCCCTTCTTTTTTCTTTTACTCGGGACAGTAACATCTTATTCCCTCCCTCTTGATGCATATACGTTCTGCTTTCTGTACGCAAGTGCAGAGGACTATATTCTGCCCTGTGTGCTATGTGCTCATCGAATGCTATATGGCGTTGTAGTGTGGCTCTCTGTGTCCAGTCTCCTCCCTCCTGGTCGCCCGGTTGTACAGGCTCCTCCTGCCTTTCAATTGATACCCGCCCGTATTAATGGATGATATTAAAGTTGTCTCGTGGAATGTCCGCGGTCTAAATTCTAAGTATAAACGTTCTCTAGTCCTTCAGTATCTTAAATCCCTGAACCCCCATATCGTTCTCTTACAAGAGACCCACCTAGTGGGCAGTAAAACCCTATCACTGAACAGGAACTGGATACAGAGGGCGATACATTCCACCTATTCCTCATACGCCAGGGGAGTGGTTATCTTGTTACACAAGAAATTGCAATGTGTTATTGAGCATGTAGTAACTGACCCAGATGGGAGGTATGCTATTGTGATTCTGAATGTTGATTCTCAGCTGTGGGCTATAGTGAACGTCTATGTCCCCCCCCCCCCTTTGGCAAGGAGGTGCTGTACCAGGTTCTGGGGAAAATTGCTACTTTCGGTCCGTTAAAAGTGTTGATAGCAGGAGATTTTAACAATATTCTTGACTATACGCTAGATGCCTCCAACCCAAATCGGGTGCGGAATCTCGACCTCAGACAGTGGGCGGACACGGCGGCTCTGGAGGAGGTATGGCGGTGGAAACATCCTGGTGAGAGAGGCTACTCCTATCTTTCCCACGTCAGTTCCTCCTCCTCCCGTATTGATCTAGCCTTCGCGAACTCGGCCTTGCTGCCTCAGGTGGCGGAGGTTGGTTATTTAGCTGGTGGACTCTCGGACCACACCCCCCTGCAGGTGACGCTGAGCCGACCTGGGGGTGGAGGTCGGAGGGTCTGGAGATTACACCCGGGGTGGGTGGATGAGTTATCCGTGGAGCCGTTGGTCTCAGAACATATCACGGAATATTGGAATGTGAACGAGGGCTCCGCGGATGGTCATATGGTCTGGGATGCATTTAAGGCATCCACCCGGGGGGCGTACATAGCGGCCATCAAGGCTGCTAGAGTTGAGAAAAATTCTGAGTCAGAGGCGCTCCAGACCCAGGAACTACGGTGCGCGAAGGCACATGCTGAGGCGCCTTCTCAGTCCACGCTGGTGGAGCTACAGATGGCTAGGAGGGCCTTTTTGGTCCATTTTCAAACCCTTACACAATGTACCTTCAGATGCAGGGCTGAGGAGCTGTTTGAGAAAGGGGATAAGAATGGGAAACTGTTGGCCTACTTGGCGGCAGATGCTCGGCCCCATGTGGCCATCCCCTGCGTCTATTCAACGGGGGGTGCCCTAGTGAGGGATAGAGAAAGTATTATGCAGGCTTTTGTATCCTATTACTCTGATCTATATGCGGCTATCCCACAATATGAAAGTCAGGTACTGACGGATTTGCTGGACTCCCTTCAGATCCCGGTGCTGCCTGAGGAGGCGGCGGCGGACTTGGAGGCCCCCTTTACTTCCAAGGAGCTGACCGTGGCAATTGCCTCCTTCCCGAATGGCAAGGCACCGGGACCTGATGGACTCCCGGCCGAATGGTACAAGACCTACTCGGAGGTGCTGTCTCACAGGCTTTTGAATTTGTATGTGGAGTGTCTGGAGGTTGGGAGCCTGCCCCCTACGTGGTATGAGGCACATGTGGTTCTGCTCCCTAAGCCAGAGAAGGACCCGCTTCATTGTTCCTCATACAGGCCCATTGCTCTGTTGAACATGGACCTAAAAATTCTCACCAAAATGGTGGCCAACCGATTAATGCAATGCCTGGAACACCTGATATCACCTGACCAGACGGGGTTTATGCCCAAGAAGGCTACCGATATTAATTTGTGCAGGGTGTATACACATACGCAAATTGATGGGGAGCTGTCCCATGGGGGTGCCCTGGTGTTTTTTGACCTGGAAAAGGCGTTTGACTCCATAGACTGGGGATACATGGTCCAGGTGTTGGAGCGCATGGGTTTCGACCCTGTGTTCCTCAAATGGATAACAATGCTCTATGACCGCCCAGTAGCGGCAATACGCCTGAACGGCGGGGTATCTGACACTTTTCCGGTATCCAGAGGCACCAGGCAGGGATGCCCCCTGTCCCCAGGTTTATTTGCTCTGGTTATGGAACCCCTGGCGATTGCACTACGTTCCTCATTGCAGGTTAGGGGGATTGAGGTGGGCTCCCTGACTGAGACTGTGGCCCTCTATGCTGATGACCTGGTTCTATTTCTTGGGGACACGGGCCCTTCCCTGCATGCAGCACTCTCGCTGATGGGTAGATTCACTGAGGTCTCTGGTCTCAAGGTCAACTGGACTAAGTCAAAGATCCTTCCGCTACGCTCCCATGGGACGCCCGGGCGGGTTGACCCTTCCAATCCCTTACAGTGGGTGACTCAGATCAGATACTTGGGGTTACAAATCACGAACTCAGTGACAGATTTCATTAGTCTCAATGTGACTCCTTTACTGGCCACCGTATCCAAAAAACTCCACTCCTGGAAAAACCTCCCCTTGTCCCTCATTGGGAAGGTAAGTCTAATTAAAATGAAGATTCTTCCCCTTCTACTCTATACCCTTAGGAACTCACCGGTGTGGATACCAAAGTCGATCTTCAGGTCCATAGACAGTTTGATCTCCTCTTTTCTGTGGCAGGGGAAGCTCCCTCGCCTCAAACTGGCCATTCTTCAGCAACCATGGGGGGAGGGAGGATTGGCAGTACCCAGCTTCCATAAATACTTTTTGGCCGGCCAGCTGGCGGTGGCTAATCGCTGGTTGATTACCGCTCCGGATGATGCCGCGGTCTCTCTGGAGGCTGCCTGTGTGGGCTCCTATGAGGCACTCTCACTTCTGGTCTATAGGGGGCCGAGGGCTCCCTACCCCTTGACGTCCTCTATGCGCTCGGTACTCAGAGCATGGTCTGTGGCCCATGAGCTGAGACCCCAGGATGGTGTCACTTTCTCCCCTGAGACTCCCCTGTGGAGGAATCCCAAGCTGTCACATTTTCTTGATTACCCAGATCCAGTGGTGTGGACTAACTTTGGAATTAAACTCCTGCGCCATATAGTGGCCAATGGCACTCTCATCCCATTTGACGACCTGAAAGCATGTTATGGCCTACCCAACACGCACTTCTTTAGGTACCTGCAGCTAAGACACGCATTTCAGGCCCAATTCAGGGGGGGTCCTCTTGTCTTTAAACTCAGTGATTTGGAATTATTGGCTCGCGGAGAATCGCTGTCTAAAGCGGTTTCTGTGCTATATAGGGACCTTTTCCAGGAAACGACTAAACTGCTGGCGCCATGTAGACGGGCCTGGGAGACAGTGACCTCAGGTTTAGACAGAGATGACTGGGATGATGTTTGGGGAGCAGCTTTCCAGGCCTTGGTCTCTACCAGGGATAGACTCATCCATTACAAATTTTTACACAGGATTTACCTGACGCCTGCTAGGCTAGCTAAGATGTTTGGGAACCAGGGATCTGTATGCTGGCGGTGTTCCATGCCCTCCGCAAATTTTATGCACATCTTTTGGGAATGTCCCCAGGTTCAGCCATACTGGCAGGGGGTGGTGGACTGTATACGGTCGGTCACCTCCATTTCGGTTCCCATCAATGTGGAGGTGTGTTTACTGCATTTGGTGGAACCCCTGGCTACCACCAGGGCGATTAGAACGCTCCTCATTCTTCTTTTTTTCTATGCTAAAAAGCGGATTATCCTTTCCTGGAAGAGCTCCTCGGCCCCAACGGTGGAGGCCTGGAAGATGCTGGTCAATAAGGCCATTCCATTTTACAAGGCTACCTATCTGAGCAGGGGGGCCTTGAAGAAATTTGATAAGGTATGGGGAGGTTGGATGGCCTCGGTGGATACGGTGTCGGATTGAGCGAGGTTCAGTAGAGGCCTTGAGTGTAGAAAGAAATTAGCGTGATTTATCATATCAACATTGAGACCACATTTGGGCAGAAGGTTCTTACTTTGATTTGACTAAAGTAGATTTTACTGCTTTTGATTTGGGGTATGTAAATTTGATATATTCTGTTACTGTCCCCCCCCCTTTTTTTTTTTTTTTTTTTCTTTCTTCTCCCCCCCTCAAACCGGCTTTTGTGTTTTGACCGGTAATTGTCGGTCGCATGTTGCGGCCTTGTATTGTATAAGTGTTGCAAAAACTTTAATAAAAATAATTTTCCAAAAAAAAAATAATGGGATGGGGGCACGAATACAGTGAGATAAAGGGGGTAGGAAGGAGGTGGTATTGGGGGGTAGGGATACTGTAGGTAACCCCTAGTTCACAGTTTGAAAGTTTGTAATCCAAGGTTGCCATGTCGCCAGGTATTTTTGCAGACTGGTGGTGACATGGCAGCTAGAGTACAACCTGGGTTATTCTGAATCATTCGAGTTGTGATCTACTGAATGTAGGAATTTTAAGTTAAGCAAGGCATATTTGGCTTGTGGAATCGGTGTGAGCCCCAACACTTTTGATAGCATTTAAAAAACCCTTAAATCAGATTTATTTGGCTATCTGACATATCTGTGTCAAAAATAGGTACAAAATGTGCAACCAACAAAAGCAAGCAAACAAAGTGCAATGGTGTAAAAATTTGAAAATATTGACCCAATAATAAATCAATACAAATGGTGCCAACAAAACAAAAGAATTGTGTCAAAATCAGAAACAGCTGATAGTAGTTGGCTGTAATCACGGAGAAAAAGGCAAATCTTCATCCAATATTTTCATCCAATATTTCAGCCGATGGAACACATTTAATTAACAGAGGGGCCGCTTACCTGATCAGATGGACCTCTATTACGGAGATCTTAGGGGCTCAGCAAACCAGGGGTCACTTGTAGGAATCCACGGCAGCCAGACACTGATCCGTTTTTCTCCAGACTTCCAAGGGCTGCAGCTAATCCTATTGCATGTAGTATCCTCTCCCAATGGGATAGCGTGATGTGCAGGGATATTAAAGAGGAAACAAAAAAGGCTTCATGGTGCAGTGTGATTTAAACAATCAAAGCCCCTTTATTTGAAAAAAGCAGGTTACTGACATCAGATAAAACTTTTTTGGCATAACAGTTTAAAAGCAGGTAAAACATCCAGCAGCGGCTCGGCCGATCAGCTGGGGCATGGTGACGTCAGGTAATATTGCTCCGTCCGACGCTGCGTTTCTCCTCACAAGGCATCAACAGGGATAAGAGGCAATACCCCAGACTTCACACACCACGCTATTTATAGGTAACTGCAGGAGAGTGGCACAAACACAGGCGATTAAAGAATGTACTTATAGCCGAATTGCATGCCACCTGGGACATAGTTTTCCTTGAGCGCTATCTGAAAGAAAAAATGATCCCTAGGAGTTTGAGGTGGCATGTATATCCAGACAAAGGGGGACGCAGAACTTAGTGAGTGGTTCCTATATTTTAATAATGTAGGGATGGCTTTTCTCGATTTTTTTAGTCACTCGTAAGAGATCTAAAGTGGTGAAATTGCAACAAGAGATCAATGACATTAAAGGTTAGCCCCTATGAGTAAAGAAGGACTATACCAGGTCTACACTAAGGAACTACGTGATATTATTATAGAGGAAGAAGAAGAACATAGAGGATTATAAAACTCATAATGTTTTTAAGTGGCAGGAGAGTCACTGTGATAGCTTTAATAAGCAGTCTGAGGGTATCAGTATAGAGGAAGGAGTAAGTGGGGATCATGAACTAACACTTCCCCCCAATGAAACTTCCAGAGCCCAAATGGGTCGCCCTTCTGCTACCCCACGACACCGAGAGTATGGACCAACAAAGACAGGGGGTAATAGGACACCACAACACCTCAAAAAGAAGGGAAACCAAAATGTTAATAGACCCCCGGTGAATGGACCTAATATGTATTCCCCCCGCCTTATCAGCACCCTAGGAACCAGGGTAGGTACCCTAATGCTGGAGGTAACAGGGGTAATAGACATCCCCAAGGGCAGAACCAGTACCAGTCCAAAATGTATAACAATCCCCCAGCAAGATCTCCATACATGGACCATTATGGTCAGTATGAAGATCCGTCTTACCAAAATTATCCGGGTGATTGATATAGAGAGGGTGCCCCTAATTCACCACGGGTACCATGGAGACAGGACATCCCGGTGAAAAATCAATATGGACCCTTGCAGGTAGGGTTGTCCCAATACCACTTTTTTAGGACCGGGTACAAGTACCGATACTTTTTTTCAAGTACTCGCCGATACCGAATACCGATACTTTTTTTTAAATGTGTCCCCAAATGCAGCCATGTCCTCCCACAAATGCAGCCATGTCCCCCCACAGATGCAGCCACGTCCCCCCCATATGCAGCCATGTCCCCCTATATTCAGCCATGTCCCCCCCATATCCAGCCATGTCCCCCCATATCCAGCCATGTCCCCCCCATATTCAGCCATGTCCCCCCCATATGCAGCTATGTCCCCCCCATATGCAGCCATGTCCCCCTCATATGCAGCCATGTCCCCCCCATATGCAGCCATGTCCCCCCCATATCCAGACATGTCCCCCCCATATGCAGCCATGTCCCCCCCATATCCAGCCATGTCCCCCCATATGCAGCCATGTCCCCCCCCATATCCAGCCATGTCTCCCCCATATCCAGCCATGTCCCCCCATATGCAGCCATGTCCCCCCATATGCAGCCATTTCCCCCCATATGCAGCCATGTCTCCCCCCATATCCAGCCATGTCTCCCCCCATATGCAGCATTGTCCCCCCATATGCAGCATTGTCCCCCCATATGCAGCCATGTCTCCCCCCATATCCAGCCATGTCTCCCCCCCATATCCAGCTATGTCTCCCCCCCATATCCAGCCATGTCCCCCCCATATCCAGCCATGTCCCCCCCATATCCAGCCATGCCCCTCCCCATATCCAGCCATGTCCCCCATATGCAGCCATGTCCCCCCCCCCATATCCAGCCATGTCCCCCCCCATATCCAGCCATGTCCCCCCCATATCCAGCTATGTCTCCCCCCATATCCAGCCATGTCCCCCATATGCAGCCATGTCTCCCCCCATATCCAGCCATGTCTCCCCCCATATCCATCGGATCTGGCATCGGGGGTACAAGTACTCCCGCAAATACTCGGAATCGGTCCCGATACCGATACTAGGAGTACGCGGTGCATTCTTTATCAAGAAAAGGCTCTCTTTAGGATTTAGAATACCCCGGTCGACCCCTCGATCAACCAAGGATGCCAAATCCTTTTTGTATCTCACCACCGGAATCACCGTTGAGGGCGTACCGAGTGGCACATTGACCTCACCCCATTGGACTACTCGGAACTACATGGGTTACCTGCATGCCGCTGGCCAGAGCTGCAGGTTTAAGGCTATTTTTAATGCTGCAAAATGTGAGTGCATTTCTTATTCATTTTGTACAATAAACGTTTAAGTGATTTTATACTATCGAGGCATCTCTCTTTTATACATATGTGACCATTTTTCCTGGAGATACTGTTTGATGATTTGAGCTGAATCGCCTTCCTCTCCCTCCAAGCCCACCTGCCTGTCGATTGCTACTTGCTACATGCTGTTTTTGGTCTCCTCTGATACAGGGACCATTCCCATCTGGTAAGAAGACTTGCTTATGTGTGTGGTGGAGGTCTTCAACTGTATGTCACACCTGTGTCAACCATTATCCTTTGATCCCTTGAGATCCGACTGCACTTGGGTGGATGTCACTATTTTTTCTGGTTTCCTGAGGTTCCATTGTCTTGTGGGATTGGACTTTAAAGTATTATTAAACCCACAACAGTAAAATCAGTCTGTATATTCAGTAAAGCATGCTTGTTATACTCACTGTGGAACCCAAGGGGTTAATCCTCCGCATTGTGTAAAAATCCTGTTTCTCTGATCCTCTCCTCCTTCCACTGTCCCATAATAAATTCCAGAAAACAGAGTCTATGGAGTCAGGCTGCACATGCTCAGTTTGGTGTGTATTGCTAGAGAGGTTTTTTTTGTCCTTGGGAGGGTGCACGTGATCAGCACAGGGCCAAACAGGACTGTCCAGACAAAGGGTCAGGGGTCTTTCAGTCTCATAGGATATTCAGAAAACTCCTTCTACAAGCTTTAACCAGTGCTTGGCTGGACGCTGATAGAACTCACAAGACTGCTTTAAGCGCTGATGAGAAAATGTATTTAGCAGTTTATATTTACTAAAAACTGCATTACCATGTTCTGTGTACTGTGGGAGACCAGATATAGTGAATGCGGGGTCCTGGGTTAAGGAACACTTTAATAACACTTTAGTAACACTTTAACCTCACCATAGATTCAGAAGGTAATTATTGTATAGTACAGTTAAGCTAGCCATACATGGATCAAAATTTGTCTGGTTCAGCAGGAATCAAATTAATTTTGATCCACGTATTGGCACCCAGGTTGTACACAAGTCGATCCATCAACCAACTTGAGTACAACCAGCCTTTTAGAGATTTTTCCAAACGATTAGTGCCACAAGCTACAGTTTAAGCTGGCAACACTAATCATTGCGTTCTGCCAGCAGGCAAGCCTTCCCATGCTCCCTGACAGCAGAACACAATAGGGCTTGGGGAGGGATTCCCCCATCAACACTTAATGTGTTGATTTGGAATCAAGAAATTTTCTTTCCTTTCAACAATGGTGGATTTGAACTAAAACCAATGTTTCATGCCACAAAAAAAAACATTATAATAAGTAATGATGACAAGGAATACATGACCATACCTCCCAACTGTCTGAGATGAGAAAGAGGGACACCAATTAGCAAAAAGTATGTAGGCAAAGGACACACTCCCTGCCACGCCCCTGTCCCATGCAGAAATAATGAACAAAAATGATTAGTTAAACCCACAAGTGCTTTTTTTTTACCCCTACCATTCCTTTATTTAGGCTTTGAAATTTACAAACTTAACAATTTAGAAATGTGATTAAAGGATCAGCACTGTAAATGTTTTTTGATAAATAGGGCATTCTTTATACATCAGACCAACATGAGGGACAAATTAGAGGGGGAAAAAGGACAGAGGGGGCCAGATTCACAAAGAGATACGACGGTGTATCTACAGATACACCATCGTATCTCTGACGTAAACTGGTCCTATCTATGCGCCTGATTCATAGAATCAGATACGCATAGATAGGGCTAGATCCGACAGTGTTACACTGTGTTACACTGTCGGATCTATTTTTAAATTTAAAAATGGCGCCGGGGGCGTTCCCGCTGATTTACAAGAAATAATATGTAAATCAGCGAGATACGCAAATTCACGAACGTAAGCGGACCCGACGCAGTCTTCTTACGACATTTCCGTAGCGGCGTACCCGTCGTATACTTACCCTTTCTTTTATCAGGCGCAGCCAATGTTAAGTATAGCCGGCGTTCCCGCGTCGAATTTGAATTTTTTAACGTCGTTTGCGTAAGTCGTTCTCGAATACGGACGGACGTCGTTTATGTAAGCGTCGCAACCACTGACGTCCTAGCGACGTCAGTGGGAGCAATGCACGCCGGGAAATTTCGCGGACGGCGCCTGCGCATTTAAATCGGCGCGGGAACGCGCCTGATTTAAATATGACACTCCCCTAGCCGCGGAATTTGAATTCCGCTGGGGGATTTAGGATCCGCCGTCGCAAGTTTGGAGGTAAGTGGTTTGTGAATTAGCCACTTGCCTCCTAAACTTGCGGGAGCGGATCTTAATTCACGTAGAACGAGCGGATCTATAGATCCGCTGAGCTACGTGAATCTGGCCCAGGGACTTTGTTCCAAAAGGACAGTCCCTCTAAAACAGTTGGGAGCTATGACTGAAATACACAAAGCTACAACAAAAGCTGGTCCTTCATATTCTTTTCTACTACTAATAATGTGTGGAAAGAACATCTTGTCTAATGCCATGGAAAATGTATTTGCACTTTTTTTAGCAGCAGGTCCTGAGTATGAAGACATAATGGGTTTCAAATCAGGCTTGACAAAAAGGTATACCAATGCCCAGAATAAGGCAATGGTATGATTAGAAAACGAAACTGTACTGTATATTAATAAATACGTTCTCATGTTCCCATTACGATACAAATAAGCTTGGCCCACAACTTAATGTTTAGCCTTTTTTTTTTTTTAATAGGCAACCTCATTTGACATTTAAAAACATTTTGAAACAGCCACTCTGCATTTTCAATGCATGTTTATAGCTGCAGTTTATTATTCTTTGTAATGTTTCCTATAAATGTTTGGAACTGGATGGAGTCCTATAATTAGATGCCCTTGCTAGCTGCACAAGTATGCTGACCTTTTCTATTACTGGAAAGGAAGCTCTCCAGAATCTGACTTGGGATACATATTATAAACCTTTAGGGTCATAGCCTTTAGAAGTCAAAAACATAACATGTGGATGCTATAGAGTTACAGCACTGGAAAGTGTATCTACAAAAGCACTAAACTAATTTTATGTTCTGTTTTTGCAAGAGTGGCATCGGAACTCATTGAAAACCAAGGTAAATGACCATCTTTACCAGAAAAAATATTGGCCTTCCTATTTTGTGAACAGAATACCTGACATAAGGTAAATATATAGCTAAACCACCTCTAGAAATAGTAGTTGCCAGGGGCGGAACTACCGCCATAGATACCCACGCAGGCGCTATGGGGCCTGCAGCCGAGTGTGGCCCGGCCCGGTGAGAATGAGGAATGTAAGTTTACTGTTAAGCCTCCCTGGCCCCAGCAAGTCCGACCGTGTCCCGACACATGCATCTGAATACAGCAGGAGGCAGGAGCAGAGAGCAGAGTGTGCGGGGCAGAGGTGCAGAACGCTCGAGCGAGCCTGTGAAGGGACATCATTTTTCAGCATATGAGGAGGCTCTGGAGTCTGGACAGGAGGTAGGAAGGGAGTGGGAGACTGTAACTGTTTTGCTATTTTTGTGAAGAAAATGTTTGCTATATTTTTTCATTAGGATCATTTCGGCAAAAAGAGGGGGAGCAGTGCCAGATTCAAGGGTGCAGATGTTCCTAAGACCTTAAAAATAAGCTTGATCAAACTACCATTAGGGCCACTGTTCATCACTGTTGTCTTATTTCTCCCCTATTTGTCTTGTATTTACACATAAGTTTAATCAGAACAGAAATTGGTTAGAAGGCATGGAGGTCAGCAATGTGTGTCCTTCAGGGGCTGCATACAGTATACTGCATACTCTGTTGTTGTAAATTAATATAAGCTGTTGCCTGGGTACTGTGCCACATGGGTGTGGTAATCTGTTGTTCAATGGCATTAGTTCATTTTTTTGTGAGGGGTGGGGGCTGTTTGCAGGGGGGGGGGGGGGCATACAACATTCTGCTATGGGGCCCTGTGATTTCTAGTTATGCCCCTGCTAGTTGCCTATCATACTACTCTCCTCTGGTTTTAGTAGATTCTGAGGTCCGTGAACCAGAAAGAGTAGCAAGTGAAGTGAGAGCTCCTAATTTGCATACTAGTTCCAGTAAATTCATTTAAAATCAGAAAGTCACCATATTAGGTAATTTGTATTTTTCAAAAAGGGAACTACTTTTATCATTGGCTTTATCTTTTGACAGACCTGTAAGCGGGTAGTGTGGAAGAGGTTGGCTGACTGGTCTGAGGTTGTGGAACTCCAGCACTTAAATGCTGAATGCAGGCTAGGATTTTCCCAAGGAGATCTGCATACGTTTAAATAGATTCTAATCTGCCAATCACAGAAATATTTAAATGATGGCCATATACCAGGCAATTTTGTGGCTTTGAGGAAAAAAAATGGTCCTCTACAGGACAATAGCATGATGTGCTAGTATGCATCACACAGGGCATCCATTTCCACCTGGTCTCCCTTCCAGGTTTGCAGGCTCCGGCTGTTTGAATGGCGGAACCACAATGATATCACGTAGGAGCCACGCTCATGGCACGGCTCTCTCAATTGACGGAATGCTGCATTGTATTGATGGGTTGTTGACAATAGTTCAGTTATTCAAAAAAGATTGATTATTTAATGAAGAGTGCATGGCCACTATGATAAAGTATTATTTTATGGACTGGAAACAAAGGTGCTTATCATCTTGTTATGCCGATAAGATCATGTGTTCCAGAACATTAATCACACACTTTCAATGGTGGTATGTTCTTTCTAAAGACTATGTTGAAATGATCACTATATTACCAAAAGTATTGGGATGCTTGCCGTTACACACACATGAACTTTAATGGCATCCCAGTCTTAGTCCGTAGGGTTCAATATTAAGTTGGCCCACCCTTTGAAGCTATGACAGCTTTAACTCTTCTGGGAAGGCTGTCCACAAGGTTTAGGAGTGTGTCCTTGGGAATGATTGACCATTTTTCCAGAAGCGCATTTGTGAGGTCAGGCACTGATGTGAACGAGAAGGCCTGGCTTGCAGTCTCCACTCTAATTCATCCCAAATGTGTTCTATTGGGTTGAAGTCAGGACTCTGTGTGGCCAGTCAAGTTCCTCCACCCCAAACACACTCATCTTTGTCTTTATGGACCTTGCTTTGTGCACTGGCCCAAATCATTTGGTAGAGGGGGGATTATGGTGTGGGGTTGTGTTTCAGGGGTTTGGCTTGGCCTGTTAATTCCAGTGAAGGGAACGCTTAAGGCATCAGAATACCAAGACATTTTGGACAATTTCATGCTCTCAACTCTGTGGGAACAGTTTGGGGAGAGCCCCTTCCTATTCCTGTTCCAACATGACTGTGCACCAGTACACAAACAAGGTCCATAAAGACAAGAATGAGTGTGTTTGGGGTGGAGGAACTTGACTGGCCACACAGAGTCCTGACCTCAACCCAAAAGAACACCTTTGGGATGAATTAGGCCTCGTACACACGATAGGTTAACCAGAGGACAACAGTCTGAAGGACCGTTTTCATCAGTCAAAACCGATCGTGTGTGGGCCCCATAGGTTATTTAACCTTCGGTTAAAGAAAAGACAACTTGGGGGGGCGTGGCCTGGACAGGCATGTGAGCGGTCGCATAGCACGGAGCTCCCGCTATCGATCCTCCAACGATCCTTCCCGCGGCGATCCTGCACAACAAAACCCATCGGAGGACTCACCATACCCTCCCCGGTGCGGCGGTGACACTTTTGAATCACTCCCGGCTCCCGTAATGGCCCGCAAAGGCGACATAGACGCGATGGCGACGGCAGCCCTGCACTCCCAAGATGGCGCCGGCCCCATTCTCCCACAGAGAGCTACGCGCAGCTGGGAGAAGCCCCAGGACGCAAGGAAGTCCAACAAGGCCCAGAAACAGCAGGGAAGGGAGCAGCCCAAGGACATGCTGTATTACGCTCAGAAGCTGCAGGGCCCTAGCAGCTCCCTTCCCCCTCCGCTGCAAACTCCATTGCATGATGCTGGAGAGCAAGATGGCGCCTCCGCCCTAGATGACACGCTGCCTTTGGAGGTGTCCCAGGACCTGGAACAGATCAATGATCTGCTTGAGAGGCCAGCAGATGCCCCACAGCCTACGTTAAGCGAGATCCTGCAGGCAGTGCAGCGATGCACGACTTCTGTGACGGCGTCTGTGGATGGCCTAAAACTACAGTTTGGGGCACTGACAGAAACTGTGTCCTTTATAAGACATGACATTCAGAAAATCAGGGAGCGGACCACGGCGGTGGAGGGACGCATTAGTGAGGTGGAAGATCAAATACCCCCCCTCGCCAGAGACACAAGATCGGCGCTACAACATGCGGCCCAGGCAAACGCAAAAACGGATGACATCGAAAACCGTTTACGGAGAAACAACATGCGCATAGTGGGGCTCCCCGAGAAGTTGGAGGGTAGGGACCCCACGACCTTCGTGGAGTCATGGCTCCAGAAGATATTTGGCGCGGAAGCGTTCACCACGCTGTTTGCGGTAGAGAGGGCCCATCGCACACCTCCTAGACCCCTCCCGCCAGGCAACCCGCCTAGACCTATGCTCGCCAGGCTCCTGAATTACAGGGACAGAGAAATCGTACTTCGATTGGCCCGGGAAAAGGGAACGGTGCATTACAACGGCGCAAGGGTCTCATTTTACCCGGACTTCTCCGCAGAAGTACAGCGCAGGAGAGCCAAATTTGCCGATGTAAAGAAGCGCCTACAAAGGCTCCAAGTAACCTATGCCATGCTGTACCCGGCCAAGTTGAGGGTCACCGCCAGAGGCCAAGCAACATTTTTTGAAACCACTGCGGAAGCTGCTGACTGGCTGGATCGCAACGAACAAGACCTGAGGAGGAGACATGATGCGGACGAGGGAGACTGAAGCCCCGAACCACACTCGGTGGAATAGGTATGACACTTGCTGAATGGGGGAGTCTTTATTCACCACTTGCGAAGCGGGACATGTTCATTTTTCTCTTTTTTCTGGTTAGCGCTGGCTCAGTGCTTTGAAAGTTGATATTTCCCTGTGATGGACTCTGAGCGGCTGTGGAGGAGGCTCCCCCACGGTGTCGCGCAAGTTCGAGATCGATCCCATTTGAAGGGGTGGACTGTTCGGTGCCCAGTTGGCACAGAGTCACAGAGACTGTGTTCGTTTGTTTTTGTTTCTTTTTTTGCTCACCTCAGTACACGTTTTGCTGCCTCTCTCCCCCCCCTTATGTTTTTGCTCCCCCACCCACCCCCACGTGTGGACAGATCCGTGCAGGCCTGCGCGTCCCACTTTTGACTTCTGTGCCCAAACTAGGCGACTCATATCATTAACTTGGCCCAGGACTGTGTCGCAAGGGCATATAGCCCGCGGCGCTGCCGCTTTTCTCCACTTGCCATGGCTACCACACCAATAGTGACATGGAATGTTCGCGGAGTCCATGATCCTTTGAAACGCACTATGATCGGCTCCTGCCTGAAAAAGTTTCACCCGGCCATTGTGGGCCTCCAGGAGACGCACCTTACAAGGGACACATTGGGCTGCCTGGGTTTTTCATGGGTGGGCAAGGCCTACCATTCCACTCACACCTCTTACTCTCGGGGGGTGAGTGTGCTGGTACACAAATCCTTGGCTTACCAGGAAATTGACTCGGCAGTGGACTCCCACGGGAGATATGTTTTTCTTTACTGCAAAATTTTTACTGTAACAATGATACTTGCATTTGTTTATATCCCTCCCCCATTTTCTAGAGAGGTTATACAATGTCTTCTGTCGTACCTAGTCAATAAGCCAGATGTGCCTGTTATGATTATGGGGGACTTCAATGGCTGCCTTGATCCCAGACTAGATAGACATCCGCCAGTCTTACCGCCGTTAGGGGGAAGAGGTACCATTTTGAGCCGCCTGCTGGCGGAGGTGGGCTGGATAGATGTGTGGAGAGCCAGAAACCCGGACGACCAAACAATTCTCCTGTTTCTCTAAGACCCATGGGTCGCTATACCGCATTGACTTGTGCGTAGGGTCCTCTCAAATGTTGCATATGGTGTCCAAGTCAGAGTATCTCCCCAGAGGGGTGTCTGACCATTCCCCCCTGGCAGCACACTTAATCACCCGCCCAGCTTCCTCCTTGCCCAGGGCCCCCTGGAAAATGAATGCCTTCTGGCTAAAGCTCTTCACGTCTCATGAGCGGGTAGGAATACAGATAGAGCAATACTTCGCAGAAAACGGTCAGGGAGGTGTTACAGTAGAGGGATGGGATGCATTTAAGGCGTGCCTTAGGGGCACATTTATAGCTGAAATTACCTCTATCAAGCGCAACTCTGCAGCCCTTTTAGAACAGGTGGAGGACCAGGTACAGAGGTTGGAGCTGCAATTTGTGACAGACCCCTCGGACTCCGCGAGGGAGGCGTGAATATCAGGCCAGGACACCCTAGACCGGTTGAGGGCCTCCACCGCGGAAAAGAAGCGCTTTTTCACAAAGCAGGCCTATTATGAGGAGGGGGAGAAGACAGGCCGACTTTTGGCCAGGATTGTTAGGTCCCAACAGGCGTCCCCAGCCATCAGAGCGATCCGTGACTTTCAGGGATGGTTAGTGAATGACCCTGAGCAGATCGTTGCCGTCCTGGCAACCTTCTACACAGATCTGTATAAATCTCGGGATGACTATTCTGATAGTGAGTTGCAGGCGTACATGGATGCTGTGGCTCTCCCGACTCTAAGCGGGCGGGCCCGGGCGGAGATGGACGCTCCTCTTACCCTTAATGAGCTAATGGAGGCGGCCGCCTCCTTCCCTACCTGCAAAGCCCCGGGAGATGACGGGATTCCCATGGAAGTTTACACTCAGTACGGGGGGGGAGATCCTTCCCAGGTTACTGAGGGTTTTCAACGCCTCGTTTGACCTGGGGAAGCTCCCTCCATCTATGACAAGGGCAAATATTATCCTCTTATTGAAACCGGGCAAGGACCCCCTCGATCCAGGCTCATACAGGCCCATTTCCCTGCTGCAAAGCGATGTTAAAATCCTTGCGAAAGCACTAGCCATGAGAGTGAACAAGGTCATCCTATCCATAATTCATCCCGACCAGGCAGGGTTTATGCCTCGCAGCTCCACCGCGACCAACCTTAGGCGCTTATACCTTAACATGCAGACTCCCTCGGATTCCGCCGGCCGTAGGGCACTG
Source organism: Rana temporaria (assembly GCF_905171775.1). Lineage (NCBI taxonomy): Eukaryota > Metazoa > Chordata > Amphibia > Anura > Ranidae > Rana > Rana temporaria. The sequence continues at coordinate 140,691,083 of NC_053491.1, forward strand.
TTGTCACTTGATGCCAACAAGGCTTTCGACAGTGTCGGCTGGCGGTATCTGTGGGCTGTGTTGGCCAAGTTCGGCTTTGGCCCCAACTTCCTTAGATGGGTGGGACTGCTGTATGACGCACCACAGGCGGCCATGCGTTTATCGGACATGATGTCTCAGGCCTTTGCTCTGGGCAGGGGGACCAGGCAGGGATGTCCCCTGTCCCCTTTGCTCTTTGCTCTGGCAATCGAGCCACTGGTGGCCCTGGTGCGGGATTGAAAAAATCATGCTTTACGCCGACGACATGCTCCTATTTTTGGAGGATGCGGAAGACTCCTTGAGCCGAGTAATGTCCCTGGTGGCGGGGTTTGGCCATTTTTCTGGCCTCACCATCAATTGGACTAAGTCAGCCCTGATGTTTCTGGACGGGCCTCCCCCGTCCGATGGGAGCCCCACATGCCCTGTCCCCGTAGTAGCTTCCTTCAAGTACCTGGGGGTACACGTCTCCCCTAAGGTGATCGACTACTGCAGCTTGAACGTCTTTCCCTTACTGACCCGGTTTAGAGACAAGATCCACATATGGAATAGGTTAAAAATGTCCCTAGCGGGTAAGACCAATCTCATCAAGATGATTTTGATGCCGCAGTTACTGTACCTGCTCCACAACTCCCCGGTAGTCATTACCCTCAAAACTTTTAGAGTGGTCAACTCGCTTTTTAGGCAACTGCTCTGGCACATTAAAGCTCCCAGGATAAAGCTGGAACAATTGCAACGCCCCAAGGAGGGTGGGGGGCTGGCTCTTCCTAACCCGTGGATCTATTACTTGGCTGCACAGCTACAGCACCTGATCGGTGCCATGTCCCCGGCCGGCTCCTCGGCTAGGCTATTACTGCTTGGCTCGGGGGCTGCGTCGATACCAGAGGGACTTGAGGCCCAGCGGTTCCAGAAACCTAACAAGAAAATGCCTACTTTTGCGCTCATCCAGAAGGTTTGGCATAAGGCGAGGCAGCTTCAGGGGGTCACAGGGTTCACTGAATTTAGCCCAATCTGGGAGAACAATACATACACTGAACTGGCCAAACTAGATCAGGGTCCTAGATGGCGCCTTCAGGGCATAACACTTCTCAAGCAGGTATTCCGTGGTGGTACACTGCTCCCATTTGACACTCTTCGGTCCAGGTTTGCGCTCCCTCAATCCATGTTCTTTTACTACTTACAACTGCAACATGCAATTAGAGCCCAAGGGGATGCGGTGGAGTGGGCTCAGTCCCCCACTCCAGTATTCCACATCTTAAGGGCCGCATCAGAGACTAAAGGTATTATTTCGCAGTGTTACAACATGTTGCTAGACTCATTTTTAGAGGCACATCCCATGAAAGTGGCAGACCAGTGGGAGGCAGATGTAGGTCCGATGACAGGGGAAATGTGGGAGGAAGCGCTGCTGGCAGTCAACAGCTGTTCGCTCAATGTAGCACAGAAGGTATCTCAGTTGTACATTTTACTAAGGGTCCACTATACTCCAGTAAAACTCTTTAAAATGGGCGGGGTCACAGACCCGATGTGTAACAGGTGTAAGGTAATGTCTGGCGATCTGATTCACCTGCTCTGGCGCTGCCCCAAGCTCCACAGGTTCTGGAAGGGAGTTCTGGATACACTTAACTCTGTGTTCCAGGTAACCGTTCCCCTGGAGCCGGTATATTGCCTGCTCGGAGTATTGGAGGGAGTGGTAACAGAGGAGTTGACTCAAATGGCATTTAACAGAGCATTGTTCCAGGCCAGGAGGGCCATTCTCCTGAAATGGAAACTGGAGGCTCCCCCCACACTTAAATTTTGGGTGACGCACATGGGCAGGATGCTTATCATGGAGAAGTACATATATCAGCACAGGGGAAATGCGGGCAAATTTGACAGGCTTTGGGATGCATGGCTGGCCACGCCTGGCTTGAGCCCTATGGAACTTGTTCAGGGGAGGCTGCTGGGTGGTAATTAGACTTGCCAGTTACGGGGAGGTGGGATTGGAGGTCATGCTACTGGATATTACTAGTATATGCTAGATGCTGGATGGGGAGACAACTTGCTTTAAAATTTAACCGATGGATTGGTAACCGATAGGTCAAAACCGATCATTAGTACGCACAAAACCTACGTATGCTCAGAATCAAGTCGACGCATGCTCGGAAGCATTGAACTTCGTTTTTTTCAGCACATCGTTGTGTTTTACATCACCGCGTTCTGACATGATCGTTTTTTTTAACTGATGGTGTGTAGGCACAAAAGACCATCAGTCAGCTTCATCGGTTAACCTATGACAATGGTCCTTCAGACCGTTGTCCTCTGGTTAACCTATCGTGTGTACGAGGCCTTAGGGTGGAGACATTCAACATCAGTGCCTGACATCACAAAAAGAGCTTCTGGAAGAATGGTCAAACATTCCCATAGGCACCCTCCTAAACCTTGTGGACAGCCTTCCCAGTAGAGTTGAAGCTGTTATAGCTGCAAAGGGTGGGCAAACTTAATATTGAATCCTATGGACTAAGACTGGGTTGCCATTCTTCTTAATTGTCAGCTATTAATTGCCCCAGTACCAAGAATGTGATGCAGAATGCAATCCAAATTGATGGCTGTACCCACTTGTGAATTACTGAATTTCTGCAAGAGCCAGCTGCTTTTGTTTACAGCAATGCACGGTCATCGTTTAGACATTTTGATTAAGCATCTTTTGTTATGGTCCATTTATCGTACACCTAATAGATTGCTACCTTTGATTCTGTTTTCCTATTAACCTCCTGCTAACCGCTCACAGTAAATATATTGCGAGCAGGAGGAAGGTGCAGGCTCGGCAATGTACATATACTGTACGTTGGTGGCTTGCTTCTGGGTTTGGGGCTCGCATCCTCTGCCAACCAGTGCTGTGTCCAATTACAGCTCAAACCTGCTGATCGGCTGTGTCCAATCATACAAAGAGTTGTGTGTTTACACACACACACAACTCTTGTGTACAGGGAACAGGGATCTCTGGCTGTTTCTTCTTCCTGAAAAGCAGGCAGAAAAAACAGCCAGATTAGTAAGTAAAAACAGCACACATTACACTTGTTAGGCACACAGTTACCCTCTTCCCATTGGTGTCATTAGTACTGTGTCAGTGTAACTAGCGATATTAGCGCTAGATTGGCCGCCACACTATCACACAAGTCACTGATCATCGCCATTACAGTATAGTGTCTATAGCTGTGTAAATCCCAGTATATATACCATGGTATGTAAACGCTATAACTTTCCCACAAATTAATATACATTTATTGGGATTTATTTTTTATCAAAGACATGTCGCAGAATACATTTGGCCTAAACTTATGAAGAAATTCTATTTTTATTTTTTTTACAGAAGAGAAAATTCGATTTTTTTTTTTTCGCAGAATACATTTTGGCCTAAACTTATGAAGAAATTCGATTTTTTTTTTACAGAAGAGAAAATTCGATTTTTTTTAAATTAGTTTTTATAACATAAATTAGAATTACATTTTTTTTTACAATTTTGATCTTCTTTCATTTATATTATAAAAAATTCAGTGGTGATCAAATACCACCAAAAGAAAGCTGCATATTGTGTGGAAAAAATATTATATACATTTCATTTGCATACAGTGTTGCATGACTACACAACTGCCAGGTAAAGTAACGCAGTGCTGATTGGTAATAAATGCTCTGGTCATGAAGGGGGTAAAAACCCATGCGGGCAGGACCCGTCATTTACGGCACAGGTGGCCGTTCCTTCAGAGCGCATGCAAAGGCAACTTCACCAGCTGCATGTACAGTAAATATCTCCTAAACGGTGCACATTTAGGAGATTTTTACAGTACCTATATAGGTAAAACCTTAGTCAGAGATGGGAGTTTACTCCCACTTTAAAACCGGAGCACACCAAGCAGGAGAATACACTGTGGTCAGTTCTCTAGCTATGCTGGGAACTCTACCAGCTCTCCTCCAATGATCAGACTTGTCCTGACACAACTCCCTACTCAGCCTTTCACTGGGAAGATCAGTGTGCTGTTGCTGCTTCTCCTCCCCCTGCTCTTTTGCAGCTGAGAACAGAGGGAATGTGGTCAATGTTTTGCCTTTCTTTTCCATTTTAAACTGAATGGGTTGTTTTACAAAGTGAGGATTTACAATCACTTTAAACATCCAGACTTGCATGGCAAATTTTGCACCTTGTGCCTTTCACCCACCTATGCGGTTAGCTTTTGATTAGTTTCTGCTGTGGTTTTTGCAATACATTTAGCATTTTTGCAGATGCATTTGACTAGTTTTGCATTTTTTGATGCGTTTTGCATTTTTTATGATTTTTTTTTTGGCCAATTTGTTGTTTTTGTTGGGTGGATTCAAAAATGCAAATCATGGCAAAAACACACTATATGCTTTTCTTCTGCTTCTCCATTGAAGTCTATTGGACCAAAAACGCTGAGTTTTCTTTATAAAAAAAAAAAAGTCCCTGGCTCTTTCCCAGCTGAAAAAAAACATAGATGTGAACACGTCCCATAGTTAAATTGACTATAGTGCATTTCTACACAAAGCAATAAAAAACACATAGGTGTAAACCGAGGCTTAGATGTGCATTGTTTAGCAAGTTTCATAGTGTCATCTGCTGCACTGGGATGCTGTGTGACCTGGAATAGGTTCCCTGTCCCTCTGGTGACTAGGGACAGGCTACTTGCAGCAATACTTGGATATATCGCAATCAATCGGCCATAACACTACAAAATGCAGCCAAGGAATGCAATTACAAATACTTAGTTAAAATAATAAAAACAATTGAAAGTGTATAATGTCTTTAACCATTTAAGGACTGGAAGAACTTGCCCCCTTAAAGGGTCACTAAAGGAATTTTTTTTTTTAGCTAAATAGCTTCCTTTACCTTGCTGCAGTCCTGGTTTCATGTCCTCATTGTTCGTTTTTGCTTTGATGTTGCTGTAAATCCTCTCTGTTTTGGACACTTCCTGGTTGCCTGTTTCCTGATAACCACAGTACTGGGAGATTTCTCACGGTGGTCACTAATCAAGGAGGTGTGATTACTGTGTGTAAAACGAAACTGGATTGGTGCTGAGGAGTTTTAGACAAAGTATCACTGCTCTCTATTGGCTGACTGCCCTCTAGTGGCTCTCTGTACATCAGAGAACCAGCAAACAACAGCAAAAACGAAACTACACTGCAGGCACATTATATGATTGTTTTTTTTATAAATTTTTAATCATTTTTAAAAGGAATCAGTTAACTATTATGTCTCTATGCCCTGTAAACAGTCATTTCAGCTAAAAAAAAAAATTCCTTTAGTGACCCTTTAATGACCAGGCCATTTTTGGCGATACAGCACTGCATCACTTTAACTGTCAATTGCGCGGTCATGCGACACTGTACCCAAACAAAATTGATGTCCCTTTTTCCCCAAAAATTGAGCTTTCTTTTGGTGGTATTTAATCACCTCTGCGGCTTTTATTTTTTGCACTATAAACCAAAAAAAGAGTGACAATTTTGGGAAAAAAATATGTTTTACTCTCTGCTATAATAAATATCCAAAAAAAAAAAAAAATTCTTCATCCGTTTAGGCCAATATTCTTCTACATATTTTTGGTAAAAAAAATAAATGATAAAAAAAATTTTTGTTGCAATAAGCACATATTGATTGGTTTGCGCAAAAGTTATTGCGTTTACAAAATAGGGGAAAGATTTACATTTTCATTATTATTATTTTTTTTTACTAGCAATGGTGGTGATCTGTGATTTTAAGCAGGACTGCAACATTGCGGTGGACAAATTGAACACTCTTTTTGGGACCATTGACATTTATACAGCGTTCAGAGCTAAAAAAATAACCACCAATTACTGTATAAATGTCACTGGCAGGGAAGGGGTTAACACTAGGGGGCGATCAAGGGGTTAAGTGTTCCCTAGGGAGGTGTTTCTAACTGTGGGAAGAGTGTACTAACTGGAGGAGGAGAGAAATCGCTGTTCCTAACCACTAGGAACAGCAGATCTTTCTACTCAGAATGGGGATCTGTCTGTTTATATTCACAGATCCCTGTTATGGCTCTCTGTGGAGCAATCGCGGGTGGCCGGTGGACATCCGCTCCGGGGTCGCACATGCACCATATAGCCCTTAAAGCGGCCGTGTACAGCTACGGCGATTGCTTGCTTCTATTTTTTTTGTCCACTGCTTAGACTAAGCTGTACTGGGTCGGATACCTGCAAAATATCCACATCCAGGGTGTTTTGCATCTAGCCTAAGTTACAGTAGCTAAACATGCAAGGACATGTGGGGATAACACTGCTAACCTCCTACTGAAAAGACTAATTAATTGGGAGTTATTAAGACTTGTTTGGCTTCACAGTACTGAGCGTGTCTGGGGGAATGTTTGACCATTCTTCCAGAAGCGTACTGATGTGGACAAGACGGCCTGGCTCGCAGTCTCCGCTCTAATTCATCCCAAAGGTGTTCTATTGGGTTGAAGTCAGTACTGTTTAGCCAGTCAAATTCCTCCACCCAAAACTCACTCATTCATGTCTTTATGACCTTGCTTTTTGCACTGGTCCAAATCAGGGGGGGGGGGGGGATTATGATTTCCCCAGTTCCAGTGAAGGGAAGTCTTAAAGGCATCAGCATACCAAGACATTTTGGACAATTTCATGCCCCCAACTTTGTGCAACAGTTTGGGGTTGGCCCTTCCTGTGCCAACATGACTACAAGGAACATAACTGGCCTGCAGGGAATCATGACCTCAACCTGATAGAACACGTTGGGATGAATTCAAGCGGAGACCGCCAGTCAGACCTTCTCTCCAACATTAGTGTCTGATCTCACAAATGCACTTCTGGAAGAATGGTTAAACATTCCCCTAAACCTTGTGGGCAGCCTTCCCAGAAGAGTTCTAGCTGCAAACAGTGGGCCAACTCAATATTGAACCCTACAGTTCATGTGCATGTAAAGGCAAGCGCCACAATACTTTTGGGTATATAGTGTACATTTACGCAATTTACCTTTTCTAAAAGGAAAGCTGTGGCAACCTCCATGTTTCTTCCACTTCAGGCTAGATTAACTACTAAGTGGCTCTGCAAGCTGTGCTTTCGTGGGCTGCTGTGCCTGCGTCTCATGCAGGAAAAATGGAGCTGAAGGTGGTTATGGGTGCGGGAACAGGTGCGATTTACATGCTGTCCCACACCTGCACAAGTGTGAACCTAGCCTAAAGTAATAATAGAGTATGGGATATAGTTGTAGCTGGCCAGCTAAGACCTGTCCTAGGTTGCTAAAATGACTTGCATGCATATACAGCTAGAACTGCCAATGACCTTAATACAGTTCATATGCGAGAGATAAAAGCAGTTGTTATTTACTGTGACTTTATATATGGATGTCATGTAACAGTTGTATATTGTGTTCACGGAAGCAAAAAGAGAGAATATGCCTTTTAAGATTTGTTGTGTGACTGTATGGTAAGCTCAATGACACAGCAGAATTGAAACTAGAAAGCATAGAGTTAAAGGGGTTGTAAAGGTAAAATGTTTTTTCACCTTTATGCATTAAGGTGAAAAAAACAACCGATGGTACCGCCCCCGAACCCCCGTTTTACTTACCTGAACCATTGGCTGGCGCTGCTGTCAATCACAGCGGATGACGCGGGGCCAAGTGATACAGTCGGCGGCTATGCCAGCCACTGTATCATGCTCGCAAAAGCTTTCCACCATGCAAGCTTGCTCGCATAAAGGTGGAAAGCTTTTACGAGGAGGAGCCGAGACAGCCGCCGAGGGACCCCAAAAGACCGGATTCGGGGCCACTCTGTGCAAAACGAGCTGCACAGTGGAGGTAAGTATAACATGTTTGTTATTTAAAAAAAAAAAAAAAAAAAAAAGCCGAGCCAATCCTTCACTAAGCGGCGATGCCCAGCTTGCGTTACTGTCAGGGGCAGGCGAACCTTAGTAATCCTTGGTTACTGGCCACTTCCTGTATATGGATTCATCGGGTAGTGTGCAGGTATTCTGTCACTTCCTCGATGCCGCAATGTCTCCCGGGAACAATGACAAAAGCTCCCAGGAGACATTGTGGCATCGAAGGAAGTGACGGAATACCCGCACACTACCCGATGAATCCATATACAGGAAGCGGCCAGTAACAAAGCATTACGAAGGTACAAGGGTTCGAAAAAATAAATAAAACATGCAGTTTAGTAATTATGCATATGAGCGTATCTTTTTTTTTTTTTTTTGGTGGGGGAGTGGATCTTGGGTGGGAGTACCCACACTGTTTTTCCCCATGACTTGACCCGTGTGTGTGTGTGTGAGTAATATATATATATATATATATATATATATATATATTATATACACACACACACACAATATATCTCTATCTCAAACCAACACCAGTGGCAGAACTACTATACAAACTTTGCACTTGGGACAGGGCCCTGGCATTCCACCACCAGGCTCAGGGGGAAGGGCCCTTCATGGTTTCTTGTACCAGGGCCCTGAAGGTTCTAGTTAAGCCACTTTTTGTTGCCCTGTCCCAACTTTGACATGTTGTTGCCATCAATTTCAAAATTACCTTATTTTCTTAAAACAAAATATTTGTTTTTTATTGTGAATACATAATCATTGTGTTTTGTTTTCATGTACGTTTATGATTTTACGCAGCGTTCACACTTTTTTGGAATATCAGTCTTCACACTTTAGTGAATTAGGGAAGGTAGCACTTCTGTCAGACTTGTATTGCCACTTCCAGTGGAGGTGGGTGGGAATATCCAGAGTTGCTGCACCGCTCATCAACATTGCCCTAGTGGCACACTTGCAACTTCTTGCTGGAGTGCTGGTTACCTACAACTACAGTAGCTGATAAAATGCAAGTCTGTGCTGCACATCCAGAAACTGGGAGGTTTAACAACCATATATGTAGCCAACAGTCTAATATGTCAACACATTGTGAACTGTAGCATTTAGCCAAGCATGAAACATGTCACAGTATTTTAGGATTGTTTAGGTCTGTTAAACCTCAGAGTTTCAGGATGTTCTGCATTGGCTCACAAGCTGAGTCAGCGTGGAACGGCTGTACAATGGAACCTTGGTTTACAAGTAACAAGGTTAACAAGCTTTTTAAAAGACAAACAACTTTTTTTTCTTCTGAATCCTGACTCGGTTTGTGAGTGTTGTCTCACAAAACAAGCAGAATGCAAGCTAATAGGGTGTGCAGTACCACATTTGGCCAGAGGTGCGGGGGGCACCGGTGACTCCGAATGGTTTGGAGCCGTTCAGAAAAACTCCATTACCAAGATCAGCCGAGCTGTCCCTGAGTATTTCCAAAGCTCTCCGGCAACCCCCACCTCTGGCCACATGCGGTATTGCATGCCATCGAAGTCAACGCGGAACAAATTATCTTTGTTTCCATTGACTATGGGGAAACGCTTTGATATGAGAGTGCTTTGGATTACAAGCATTCTACTGGAACAGATTATGCTCGTAAGCCAAGGTTCCACTGTAGTGTTGCTCTGGGAGTGATGTGGACTGAATCCCCCTAGTGGCAGAGGGTTTGTTATTGCTTATGTAACATAGTTAGCTAGAATTAAACATGCACAAACAGAATTGTACAATTGGAAGGTACAGTTTTTATTACCCTTCATATTTAATACAGGAGCTCTGTATAGCCTTTATTACATTAAAAGGTAAAACCAACGAAGGATAAAAGTGTTGAAACATCACATTCCACATACAGCCTTTTAGGAATGTAAAACCTGGAAGTTTATCCTCTTGAATAGAAATAACAGGGCACATAGCTTTCCATTTCCTCCGAGACATACGAAAAAAAAAAAGTATTTGCATCAATGTCCTAATAACAGTGCAGATCAGGAAAAATATATATAAAATGCATTTCGAACACTACATAGATTACAAATAAATTATTGGAAATCTCAACACACATACAAGTCTTGCAGTCCAATCTATTTTATTTAGTAGAAATATATTGATATAAATTATGAAAAACTATAGGTAATAAAAAGAGAAAAACAACGATGTCTGCATATGAAGGCCCGCTTCTATTCAGAAGAGATTTAAACATTGCAAACATCTTTCAGTGTGCAAATCATACACATCAGAGGCAGAAAGGCAGAACATGCTGGTAACCTGCAAGTCTCTGGCTGCCCAGCTCCGATATATACGACTTAAAATATTGATTTTGTAAACGTTTACAAAGTAAATGACACTTTATGGACATGGCAAAAATGAACAGATAAAACACTACCCCCTAGATGCACCAAAAAACACAAAAGTGCCATGAACATGAAAAGGAAACCAGATTTAAAATACATTATGTACACAACCTTCAGTACGTGCCTGTATCTAGACAAGTGAATGAATCATTTAAATGATACATAAAAGGAGAAGCAGTGCACTTCTACTACAATTTATATGGTTTTACATATAAAAATATCATAAAGGGAATTTATCATTTATCTTTTTTACAACTTGGCAGTATACAAGCTCTACAAGGAACCCATGACTAAAATTCACCAATGCAGGGGATATTCCAAAGTCCAAAAAAAAGTTGGTCAAATCGGCAGTAAAATAGGTATATTAGATGGTTATCAGATAGGAAACAGACTGGTAAAAAAAAATTAAAAAAAGTCCCCACTAAATATTCACATGTGTACACGGCAGGCACCCACTCACAACTCCTCATATCTTACTCATTTTCTTATGAGTGTCAAGAAGCTTTGGGTTTGTGTTGATGACAGAACTGATTGACTGGTGGCGTTTGACCTGCTTCAACCAGGTTTTGCATTCCCATAAACTTGTATGTGAATGCAAGACCCATCTGACACAAACAAAAGCCTGTTGACAAAGGCCCAAAAACAAATTGGCTGAAAATGTCCCATAGTTACCCAAAGGTCTCTCTTGAGCCCCAGAAAGTGTGGCTGTCCTGTTGAAAAAGCTTAGTCATACTTTTCATTTCCACGACCACATTAAAATGCAGTCCCAGCAATTTAAACCTAACAGACATTGCGTGGGTTTACCCGTGTAAGCTGCAAGTGAATGCCAACCTTTGCATTCCAAAACACTTTGGAGAACATAAAAAAGGCTAGACTTGCAAATGATGCTGCCACTACAACACCACCTCTAAGACACTGTTCACACAGGGGTGACCTGTCAGGTGACTTAGCCGCCCGACAAGTCGCCCGCCATTCTTTACAATGGAACCGTTCTATTAGGAGCGACTCAAGTTGCTCAGACTTGGGAAAAAGGTTCTGACTTCAGAGCGGCTTGCATTGACTTCTATACAGAAGTTGTTTTGCAAGTCATGCTGAACAAGGCAGCTTCAGCATCAGGTGACTTTGAAGCCACCCCTGTGTGAACCGACTCCAATAGGTCATAAAAGGAGATTGCTAAATTTGTGTTATATTGCAAGGATTTGATCAAACCTCACTGTAGACTCCCACTTAGTAGAAACTCACATTACATTGGATTTAGATCCCCTGGGTCATAATGAGGGAGGTATGCCTGTTACAGTCACATGGTCAGTTCCCAGTGTTGAACTGTTTTTCCCAGTATTTTTCCTTATTACAAATTGCATGATTAAGACATTGTACTTCGTATACAAATATATGTGACATATGAGTTGTTTAGCAATTCTAGGAAATGATATCTAGCTGCAGACTGGAATCGTAAAATTACGTTAAGGTGACAGACTGTTGGTGCACCAACTGTTTAGAGAACGCCTCTAGACAAGAAAGTCACTTTAATATTGCTTGTCGGTTTTTAAACAGGAACAGCTGGGGCAGAGCCAGGACGGGAGACATGAACACTAAAATTACAAAATGATTTGTGCATTAACAAATCATACCAATTTTACAGACGTCGAGTTGCCCTTTTAAAATGTTTACCCTCATATGATTGAAATTCATAAGAAACAGCATTGGTTTGAAGAAAGCTATAGTGAGATAACAGTATGTGCAGTCATGATCTAAAGTGGTATTTTGTCCCAATATGCCATTGCCTACTGTGCCTATCCCCATTTCCTTGCAAATACCAGCAGATCTAAAAATATTACTTTATTAAATTTTTTTCCAACATCATTTGAAGTTGACTTCAGAGCAGTCTTTTGCAATCCTCTCTACAGCAGAGCTCAGACGCTGAAATGGAGGAGCCATGAGCCTTTCAGATGCGCACACTAGTCTGTTGCTGCCTTTTCCCTGTCCGTTAGTAGGCTGAGGGTGGAGAGAAGATCGCTCTATTTTAAGTGTTGTCATCCACTTGGTTGTGTAAAGCAGCTGTGCAACTATTGGGGCTCTGGACAGAAATAAATATTCATTGAAAGGTAAAACCACTTCCATCTATGTAGTTGAGCTGTGCCTTTACCTGCTGCTTGCAGTCACATAACCAGATGCTTAAGCCTCGTACGCACCACTTTTTTCCCCCCCATTCAACACAGCAGTTTAAATGAAAAAAAAAATAAAAAAATAAATAAAAAGACAGCTCAGGTCAGAGCCGCTGTACAACAATCCGATGTTAGTACATCGCTCTCTCCTGCTGTGCTATTCTGTTCTGACAGGAGAGCAGCCTCCCACCAGAACACTCTGGTCAGCGGACCTTTTTCAGCTTGACGGATCAGCAGCAGTACATTGATTTCGCCCAACAATAGGTCCCTGTGTACTAGGCTTTAGAAAGGTAATGCCATTCTCACCCAATACTACAATTTACAGTGGAAGCACTGGTATTAAAATAGGAACCTAGATTACTGCATCCCAAGGTGGCAGCACCAAATAAATAGTTCTCACTTTACAAGAAAACAAGATCTTTACCGACAATTTAGTGGACCATCCAAAAAAAATAAACGAAAAAAACCACACACACTACTTAGCACAGTTAGTAGGTTATATGGTTGTACGCCTTACAAGAGAGCTGTGTTTCTGTCAATCACCTAATTTCATAAAATCTATTTACCCTCTTCCAAAATGATTGCTATAGATGCTACAGCAAGCATCTAAAGACACTGAAGAAGCTCGCTTCCGCTCACACTTAGAAGAAAAATACAAGAAGTCCATTAAATTAAACAAAGAAAAATATAATCTATTTTAATAGAAAAAAAAAAAATGTATATCAAATTGCCAAAAACATAGAATAAAAGCACACACAAAAACATTTACCATTATTTATGACTGAAGTCCAAAGTCCATATTCTCAAGTTGAATGAAAACAATTATTCAGAGAAGAGTTCTATTGAGGTAACATTGCTTATTCCAAGGAAGAAAAGTGTACTGTTTAATATAGCTCTATATCTCAAACAGATCCCATAAGTCTAAACCAGCCTCTGCAAGTCTGTTTTTGAGAATATGGACCCATGACTAGAACTAGTTTTTTAAGGTGACTTGCATTTGCACACGACATACACATTATACTAGATGCAGATTCAAAGGTTAGAGTTGAAATTCTGTACAAATTCCAGAAGATTCCTGTGGCATTAGGGGAGCCAAAGAACAAATTTTTCAATGTCATTTTGCCTGGTGAAATTTCTGGATTCAACTCTTCAAAATGCATATTTTAGGTCCAAATATTTGTCAAAACTCCCCAATTCCTGAAAGCAGGTAAAATATAATTTGTGGCAGTTGCAATTTTTATGTTGCGTTATATTAGCACAAAAAAAAAAAGAAAAAAAGAAGAAAAAAAAAAAAAAAAGGGAAGAAAATGCTTTGTGTAAATAGATAACAAAAAACATCAAGCCTTAAAATATGCACTTTTATAACCCTACACTTTATATACAGTATGTTACACTTCTGCATTGATAAGTTATTGATTGGTTTTGTTGTGCATATTAATACAGAGCGCTATTTTTTTTTGGTTATATCTAAAATTGCGTGCACCTGTGAAACAGTGACCAACTTTGGTACATAAATTTGTCCAAAGGCGACACCAAGCCTTTAAAAGAGTCATCCTGTGTAGAGTTAAATATGTATGGTGGCCATAGAAATTATGCTCTTGCTCCAGGATGTGTGAAAATGCCTCATCTGTAGCACAAGCATTGTTTTTGTACGTGGGTAAACCTGAAGAGGTTTTCTTACGTACATATTTGCCTGTACGTGCGGGAGCTTTACCTTCCTCCCCTTTGGCTCGTGTTACCTTTACGTAAAAAAAATTCCCCCCTTAACTTTATTGCTATCACATAGAGGGCTAAAAGTCTGTGCTGCTCCCAATATAAGCTTTACATCAGTGGCAGCAAGAGGGTTAGCCGAGGTTCACACCGGCTGCTGGTTAGAAATCGTGCAAGTTCAGCTGAACTCAACTTTAAACCGGCAATGCAGTCCGACTTCAGGGGCGATTTGCCAGACATCTGTGCAGGTTGCGGCACAGATGTCCATTTAAAAAACACCCCCGAATTTGCCAAAAGTAGTACAGGAACTACTTTTAGGAATCTGTGTGGCGCTGCACCGATTTGGACAATGCCATTGCTGGCAATAAGCGTCGATTTGGCATGGCAAATCACATGCCAAATCGGCCCGATGTGAACGTGGGTTTTCAAGACAGTCCTTTTTGTGCCCTCAAAACATTTAATGTGTGATTTTATTTTATGAATGTGGGTGCATTTATTCATTTCCATTGAATCCTGCAGAGCATAGTCCACTGCAGGTGTAATGCACAGGTTCCTTTGTGGTTTACATCCCATTCTCAGAACCATACAGGAGGTGCAGACCTGCTGTTATGGGTATTCAGATGGAACAAGTGCACCGACATGACAATCGTGCCGGTAAAATCGGAATTGAGCCGTACCAAATTCAAAAACAGAATACTCCAGGGATACTCGCCCTACAATTCAGATAAGGGGGGGGGGATGTTTGGAGCATGCGACCATGTCCCACATTACACCCCATATATAGGTTGCAACATGAAATGTAGTCACAACAGTGCCTTTCAAGTGTTCAAAGAATGAACGCGAAAAGCTCCATACTTCTGATTGATTTGTTCTGTGGGCCTACGCCTTCTCCACCTCTCGATCATTACCCCACCAGTCATATGGGAGAGTGGAGGCAGAAAGAAGCAAAGCCCTGCCTCTAGAAAGAGTGCAGAAAGGTGCAATCATCAGAACAGTCATCTTTATGCTTATTTTGCTATCTAGACTCACAACCTGAATACTTTTTCTGCAAAATTGATTTTCCAATAAGCAAAGCAGACAAAGAATAAAGCAAAATAAAAATAAGGGCCTCAGAACTTGCAAACAAAAAATGGCAACAACCATATTTCAAATTCTGACATGTTCACTTTAAAACGCAAATTGTTTAGCAGAATTTAACATTTCACTTGACAATTGTATTGAAAATTAGTCTTTGGCTTTTGCAGTAAAACAACTCACTATGACAAATGGTACAGTATAATACTTCACAATGCCAACGAGTAGCAGGTAGCTGAATGCCAAATCCATGAAGCCTGAACTACACTGAACAGAAGTAACTTATCCAATATCCTCTACCGATACATTGTTCTTTTGGTGATGTACATGACGCAAAGAGCGTTCTACTATACACCGAGTATACAGTAATAGAATGTTTAATATTTTCCACACAAAGGCCAAAATTTGCTTTCATAAGAAACACTTGGAAATTAGTGCTAGCGATATAAGGCAAATGATAAAACCCATCTTGCATCTGGATACAGTTAGAATAGTTTATAAAATATATTTAAATGAGATGATAGAAATATATAAAAGAATTTCCATTCTCACTCTGACTTGGATCCATCTGATTAAAATGAAAAAACACAATAAACCAGTTTTCCAAGCAGCATTTTCTAAATCTGTGCTTGCAAAGGCAAGCACAGACCTGTAACCATCAAGATTAAATATAGCTTAGTTTTCCCATTGTATAAAAAGTATGCATGTATAGTATATATGGAGAATGTGAAGCCCATCTGAAAACTTCATTTGGTGCATGTCCCCAAAATGCTCTAATATTGGCATCCAGAACAAATGATTTCAGTTAAAAGCGTTGATTAAATTGGTATTAAAAATGGCAACACAAAAATAAACAAACACACAGCTTTGTACAGTGAAACAGGTTTACGATTTACATACAAATGATAGACATAATCTCTAGTGAATCTCTTCTTCCAGCTCTCGGTTCTTCAGCCCTGCGTTGCTTCTTACATCATCAAACGAGTAACATGTAATTACCTTCCCGTTTTTGAACACAGTGTGGAGAAGATCCTGTTTAAAAACCATCAGTGTTAATAGGACATCTTTCATACAGCAAAAACTTGGCAGTTAAGCACAATTTGAACAACAGAGATTTTTTGAACAAAAAGAGCCAGACTACACACATTGGTTGTAGTCTTCGTACACAAAGAAATATGCAAGACACATATACTTGTTCTTCAGGGTTTTATTTGTATCTGTTCATTCAATAAATCATAGTATGTGGATTGCTGCAGCCACAGATGGTTAAAGCCTAAAGCTAAATCAAAAACAAAAAAACAAGCTCCAAGTTGATTATGTTAGAATGTGTCTCTTCTTACAGGATTCAGATAATCCGATTCAGCTACGGCTGTCTTTAAGCTTCATTTAATACACTTCGCTCTCATTTAGTGTCTTTACTCCCTAACTCACATCTTCAATCACTCCCTCTCTATTAGCATCTTACTCAACCCTCTAAAAAATGCACTAGTCACTCCCATACTTAAAAGCCCTCATTGGACCCCAACAACCAACAAAATTGCTCCCTTTATTCAAACGTCTAGTCTATAGCTGACTGAGCGACCACCTCACGGACAATCTTTTCAATCCCTTTCAGTCTGGATTTCGCCCTCAACACGCCACAGAAACTGCTGCTAAAACTCACAAACCATCTACTAAAGGCTAAAACCCAATGGACATTATTCTGTACTCTACTCCTGGACCTCTTTGCAGCCTTCGACAGTGGACCACTCCCTCAGCCTAAAAAAAAAACTCCACACTTTTGGTCTCTAACTGTACTCCTCTCTGGTATTCATCCTACTTAGCCAATCGCACCTTTAGCATTACTTATAATTCCACTTAAACTCCTCTTCCTTTCTCTGTTGGGTCCCCCAAGGTTCTGTTCTTGGACTTCTCCTGTTCTCAATCTACACATCCTCCCTGGGTCAGCTGGCAGCCTCCCATGGCTTCCAATACCAATTCTACATGGATGACACCAAACTCAGCTCACAGTCTCAAGCATCACTAATTTACTAACAGACATATCAGCCTGGATGTCACTCCACTTCCTCAAACTACAAATAAATACAAAATAAAAAAATATTGTCATCATGGGATACAGGCAGGCAAATATTCATTACCTGCTGGGTTATACTGCATCTATAGGTGAATAGACACGGGTAGACCAAAAAGGTCTTTAGACAGGAAGTGATCCCTTATACAACCCCTCCCATACAGGAAGTACTTCAGTTTTGTAGCAAGCTCTGAATCCTCAAAAAGAGGGGAGGGACCTCTGTGTCCCATGATGTACTCAAATAAAAGGATTTTACAAGTATGACAAAAAAAAAATAAAAAAAAAATCCTATTTTGTTTCATACATCATCGGACACAGAGTGAGGCTAATATTCAGTGCCTGCTGGGAGGTCCCAGAGCAATACCCTTGAGGGGAGGGACACCCTGCCAAACAATGGTCATCAGAACTTATAAGGCAGCCCACAGTACACTGGCCGAAAGTCGAATCCTTAGCTGCTCAAACATCCACTTGATAAAATTGTGTGAACGTATGCACTGAAGACCAGGTAGCAGCCTTACAAATCTGAGACACAGATACCTAATGTCCAGATTTAAAATGAAAGGCCGACGCCACCTTTGGTAAAAAAAAAAAAAAAAAAAAAAAAAAAAGAAAGAAGATGGAACAGGTCGTAACACGGTAAAGGATCAAGTGCGGTTCCCTGCATGAAAGGGCCGCCAAATCTGACATCCTTCTAGCCGAGGTGATAGCCATCAGGAAGGCTAGCTTGCATGACAGCAAGTCTATGGAATTTCCTTGATGGGTTCAAATGGTTGTTTCTGCAACAGAAAGCACCAAGTTCAAGTCCCAAGGACACATAGGTGACCCAATGGGGGGGGGGGGGGGAAGCAAACAAGTTATAAATGTTCAGATTAACGAATGGGATGCTTAAGGCCTTTGGAAGAATACTGAGAAAGCCGAAATCTGACCTCTGATTGTACTCAAAGCCAATTTGATTTTCACACCTGACTGTAGAAAAGAGAATTCTCCCAATCACATATTTCCAAGGATGCCATTTTCTGGCTTTACACCAAGCAATACAAGCTTCCAGACCTTATTATAAATCTTCCTGACACCTTTTCTATCATTCACTAGGGTAGACACTACTGGTCCCGAGATGCCACGGTCCTTCAGCAGCCTGGCTTCAATAGCCATGCCGTCAAATTTAGAAACTAAATTGGGGTAGGATATAGGACCTTGAGAAAGTAGATCGGGGCACCGTGGAAGTGTCCATAGCCTGTCTATTGCCAGTCTCACAATCTCCAGGAACGAGGGCCTTCTGGGCCAGGCTGGTGCCACCAGAATGACTGAAGCTCCCTCTCTCCGAATCCTGCACAAAAAAAAAAAAAAAAAAAAAGTGAAATGAGAGGGATTGGAGGGAAAGCTTAGACCAGGGAGTACTGGCTCAATGGAACTACCAGAGCATCTGCTCCGATTGCCAGAGGATCTCTTGTTTGGGACACAAGCTGCTGTAGTTTGTTGTTGAACTTGGATCCCCAACGTTGGCCAATTTCCTGGAATTTCCTAGTCCAGTGCGAAACGAGTCGGCTGTTCCCCTGTTCCTTTGCTGTAACCTGTGAAGTGATGTACTTGCTGTTCGTTTGAATAAAAGACAACCTTTTTGGTCATCGGAGTGCGGCTATCCATTTCCTTTCTTCGTATCCTATGCATGGTCAGTGCATTGCCAGCACCCACGGTATCCTGAGTCAGTCCAATTCTATATAGTGACCCACCTGGAGCGGTGATCCTCTCTCTTCTCAATTTCCTGGAACACCCCTGGGTGTAGGGACCATTCCCCTGGGCAGATCTGCTGGCGGCTGAGATAATCTGCCTTCCAGTTCTCTACTCCCAGGATATAGACTGCCAATAAAAATTGGCACATGTCCATCTGCCCAGGCTAGTATGTGGTTCACCTCCTTCAAAGCTGAACGACTCCTGGTACCGACTTGGTGTTTATATATGCCACTGCAGTGGCATTGGCGGACTGAACCCTTATAGGACAGTCCTGAAGCTCCACCATCCAGGACTGTATTGCCAGACGTACTGCCCGTAATACCAGGACATTGATGGGCAGGATCTGTTCTGTCCCTGACCATTTCCCCTGAGCCGTGAGCCCTTCTATTTTCCCTTTAGCAGGTTTTGATCCTGGAATCACCAGTTTAGGCTTAAGTGTACTGGTGCCAGGACCTTTGTGAACACCCGGTGAGCTGTAGCAAGCCCGAAGGGTAGAGCCACAAACTGAAAATGACGTTCTCTACTGCAAAACGTATGTCCCTCCGATGAGGCTGAAAGATAGGTACGTGTCTTATATCGATGGAGGCTAGAAAGTCTCCCCCCTCTGGAATGAGGCTACCACTGAGCGGACAGACTCCATCTGAAATGACTATCAATAGATACTTGTTCAGGAATCCTAGGTCCAAAATGGGCGTTGTGTCCTTAAACAGGTTTGAGCAAAACACTGTGCCCCTTTCTGCTACTGGAACCTCTACAATCACTCCTTAATGCACTAGATGTAGTGCCTGAAGCAATAAGTTTCGTTTTGGAGGACCCGAGGGAACGGTGGATCATAAAAACCTGAGGGGGGAAACTCCCCATAACTCCAGCTTGTAACCACGAGATATAACTGAGGTGACCCACTCGTCCTGAATTATTGTTTTCCAAATGTCTGCAAAATACAGCAGCCTCCCCCCCCCACCTCAAAAAGGAGGGCTTGGTGCTGGGTTTAGAAGAATTTTGGACCCAGGGCTGTTTCTGGCCCTGGCGCAAGGTTGGCGGCGGAACAGACTTGATGCTGAGAGATTTGAAGAAGCAGTACCTGAGGTTTTAAACGAGGGACGTCTTGTGCTTTTCTTTACAAGACCTAGAGAACTCTTCCCTCCGGAAATCTTTTGGATATATTTGTCCAAATGATCACCAAATAAACATTCCCCATGAAAAGGGAAACCTGCCAATAACTTTTTACAAGGAAGCTCGGCTGACCAGTTCTTAAGCCACAAAAGTCTGCGCATATGTACAGACAAGAGAGCCAAAACGAGAAACCTGCTGTATTGAATCCTTTAAGGCATCAACGGCAAAAACACAGCGCTCGAGGAATCAGTCTTACTTTCAGGCAGATCATCCTCCTGGTTAGGCCCATCAGGCCGTCTGACCTGATCCTTTATGGACTGGTAGATACCAATTGCTGCAACAGCTGGCTGAATAGCTGAACTTGGCAAAAGAAAAGGAAGCCTTTAATAATGACTTTTTAAAATGTCTTTTAAGCCCTGTGCGTTATCTACCAGACAAGTCCTTGTTTAAAGAAAAGAGACTGCTGCATCTACAGCTGGCATGCTCCATTTTTAATGAACTTTTCATCCATGGGATATAAAAAGGGAAAGCCTCTTCGGAGGAACAAAAATCTTGTCAGGATGTTCCCAATCAGCATACACCGCCTGTTCCAACAGAGAAGAGGCCTCAGGGATCCCAAAAAAAAGGACCAGGGGGCTTAGTCACCTTTGCAAGAGGCAACTTAAACGCAGAATGAACCATATCGGTCAGAGTCAGGATCAAAAGCCTCCGAGAGGCAGACATCAACTGGATATTATCTTGTCCAGATTGCTCGGAAGCAGACTTGTATGCCCAGCACTCCACTGAATCCTGAGCTTTAAGCTCTTCTCCATCCTCAACCCATTCCTGCTCCAGACTAGGAGACTCATCGAAGGGGGGTGGGGTCTGTCACGCTTCTTGCCACCCTGCGGGATGGAGGCAATCATGCCAGCAATCCTGTGCTCTAACCCGGGTAAGGCCGAGGACAGTTTATCCTTGATAAAAGGGTGAAGCAGCAGAGTTGACTGTAGGCACCATACCAGATAGGCACAGCGGATCTGATTGCCCGGAAGCCTCTGGTCTTTCAGGAGATACAACTAGGTTCATCAGGAAATGACGACATAGGTGTGCCCTTCCTTCCCTGTAGTGTTAGTCCCACTCTTTTTGAAGACATTTACTAGCCACAAAAAGAGTACTTGGGTGTAGTATTAAAAACACCTCAGAAGGGAGACCCCCTTAATAGGACTCACCAAGCCCCTATGCAACAATCTTGCTAAGCATATATCAAATGTAATTGGCAATACCTGGAAAAAAAAAAAAAAAAAAAAAAAAACACACGCACTAAATCCTTTGATGCAGATGATGCGGTCTGAACAAAATGAAAGTTTGTGTCAATCATCTTTGACTACCCCTTCACACAATGTTAATGTATTTTTGTGCATACGTGTTCAATAAAGATTTATTGGTAGCTGTAAAACCGTTAGACATTTAAAATCCAATTTGCTCTTCTGAAACTTTTTTTTAGTCATGTGATCATGCGACTGCCACACCACCATTAAGGGCCAAACAGATACAGTCAGTAGAGAGCATGCATCAGCAGAGCAATAGAAGACCCTCCCAAAGATCTTTCCTTGCAGATGCTAAAAGAACAGTGAAAGATCCCCACACCACAGCAGGAATAAGGTACTTAGTGGGGAATAAATAATAATAATAAAAAAAAAAAAAAAAAAAAAAACACACTGTACCATGATATACACGATTTATATGAATAACAGATTACCACTTCTGGTAATAAAGACATATTGAACATATTGTACATCGGTGTTCTTACTGAATGGAACATACCATAAAAAGTATGCAAATCTTATAGGCTCAAATATTTGTAATGTACTTACTGGGCCATATTCCTCTAGATCTCCCTTCCCTTCTTCAAGGGTCACAAATGAATTTGCAGTTTTATGAATAGATAATCGCCCTTTCTTTGATCTTTTGTTTGGGTCTGCCACAGGATCTTTAAATACATTTACCTGAAAGTTAAAAAAAATAAAAATAATGTTTTTTAAATACATTCAGTCATAAGAAAGGCAGCAAAAACTACACACAATACAGGTTGTGTTAAAGTGTCATAATCATGTACACATACCCCAAGGCCATTCGTCACCACATAGCTACATTTAAATGAACAGTTTAACAAGTCTCTTGTCAGTTTCTGCAGCAGGGCCCCTCCAGATCCAAATGCAATATTCTCAATGCTCCACTTATGCTTTTTCATGCCTTCTACAATCTAAAAAAGAAAAAGAAAAAAGGAAGCCTTTATTACAGAACCAAGTCTTCACACATACTTTGTGGTCTTTTAGGACAACAGGGATCCAGCTCTTCTGCGTCTTGCACTTGCAGAAAGTTGTTCAGCACAACACATGTAAATAACTATATTCCTGCTGCCATCCTAAATTATTATTATTTTTTGAAGCCTGGAATAAAGTGATAAATTTTCTACATTGATATGCAGGAGTTGCAGTAGAGCAAGTAGCTCATCTAGAGTGGTGTATTGATCTTTGCGTAAATTGAGAAATTAAGCAGTGTTGCTGCATTGAATAATGGGGATAATTCAGAAATGTTCAACATCAATTGAACAGACTACTGTGACAATTATGATGCTATTACTGAGAAAAAAATAAAAAAAAATAATCAGGTCTAAAAGCCAGACTTATCCAGAATAAAAAACAAAAAACAAACACTGAATGGGCAAAAACTCCACTTCTATTTAATGCAGATAAGGTTGGTCAATTCTTATTTTAGAAACATATTAAAAAAAAGCTTTATCTGATCAAACAAAAAGACAATGTGTGGTCAAGAATCACAATTGCATGTCATTTACATTTCAGAAAATGAAAAAAAATGAAAAAATAAAAATTATTTTAGTCTACATGTGCTATATTTGTCTACATTCATGTGTGGCAATAAAGCAACCTGGGGGCCATTTACACTGGATGTGTATAAATCTCCACTATAAATCTAAATGCCTGCTTGTAAATTTTGCACATAATGCAGACTCCTGGAAAAAATAAAGACTGAAATCAAATCACATACTCCAATAGGTGAAGATTTTAGGCAAGATACTAAAAGGTTCGACACCTAAAGGGATGACATTTTCCTTTTACTACACCGGTCTATCAAAAAAGGCAGAGCCTCCAACTTGGCAATCAAAAAAAAAAAAAAAAAAAAAAAAAAGGAGGACATAAGGCAACCGTCAATTTCTTCAGATCTTAAAAAGATGCGCCTTCCGCACTAATCAAAAAGACTTGTAGGAAATCCTGGTCATTAGGACAGATAGCCATTTGAATTCCCAATTAAAAATACAATGTATTTTTTTTTACTAACTTTACATGGCTGAAACAATAAGGACCAGTTCCCACTGGTGCGATGTCTGACAGCGGATGTGATTTGCATATCACTACAGTGTAAATCACATGCAATCTCTGCCATACAGATAGTATGGCTGAATTTGCATCGCATGCAGACCAACATCGCACAGGACCCTTTTTTTGGTCCGCTGCAGACCCGGATTGCATGGGTGTTCACACCCATGCAATCCGATACCTGTCCGGATTTGCAGTTCACACTTCCAACTGATTTGGGGTATCATTTAAAGTTTCAATTGACACTCCCAGCAGTTCGCAGAGGGCAGTATGAACTGCCACCAGGAGACATGCGATGCGGGAACCTGCGGTGGATTCGCACGGTTCCCACATTGCTGCAGTGTGAACCGAGCCTAAACCTCACATGGAAAACAGGGCCTAATATTTAACATTCAGAATTACATAACACCAAAGAAGAATATTGCATAGCCCTATATGAAATTTTTATTTAATTTTTTCCCCTTTCAAAAACACCACAAATCTTTCTTCATAAAATTTCTGCCAAAATATAATCTGCTACATTTCTTTGGTAGCAATAACCCAAATCAATGTAGATTCAGCCTGTATGAAAAGATTGTATGGATATATAGAAGATAGTACAAATGCTACCCAAATGACTTTTTTGGAAAGTAGGGAAGGTGATCTGGATTTATTACACGATCGCTTGTTAGTGACAATCAGAAATTCCTTTAATTGTCTTTCATTCCTGACAGCTTGCCTACCATTTTGATTGCGGCGATTGGCTACAGCCATCACATGGTACAGGCTGCTGTGAACGGCCCTGTACCATGTGAGCGCTGGGATCTATCACAGTAGTAGGCAAGCGGTCATGCATTAAAGCACCTATCCGATCGTATTACAATACTATAGCAGGAAGTGGTTACAGCAACAAATTATATATATATATATATATATATATATATATATATATATATATATATATATATATATACACACACACACACACATACACATACATACATACACACACACACAAAAAACAAAAAAAACACACAAACTTGCCTCTTGCAGAGTATTTATATCCACACCATCTCCCTGTATTACACGAAGATAAGGAGGCAGGACCTTGTAACCTCTAGAGTTTTCTTGCACAGGGAATTTCCTTCCTAAAATCTCCAGAACCTGCAAATCACAAATTATTATAAGCAACATTTACAGCATATTATATGGCTTCCAGGAAATATACAGTACAAAGGGTTATTTTTTTACCTTTAAAACGGTGTCCAGAGGATCTCCAGAATCTGGCCGAACTATTAAAGGGGCATCTGCACTTCTTGATACAATCAAACTTCTTAAATCTTCCCCCCAGATTTTCTCACATGCATTGTAAATGTCATAACTGTCACTAACGACTGAAACAGGTACTGAAGAAAACTGGGTCACAATATGCCTAAATGCATCCGTCTCATGGTCTTTACCCCAGGCTGTGATTGTACTGAACAGAAGAGCAAAAAAGGTAAATCAGGATTATTGTATTTACGGAAGATAAAACACAAGTTTTAAATATTAATAAAAAAAAAAAAAGGGGGGGGGGGGTGGATGTTCCCACAAGGATTATTCATAAAACAGAGCAGAGCTAGCCATTGAAAACCAAAAGAAAATATTGTCGATCGATAGTTTTTCGCATCAGTGTGTGAGCTGCGACATGCTACTTTCGTGTAGAACCGGACTCAACATCTGTTTTTAAAAAAAAAAAAAAAAAAAAAAACACTACTAAATGATAGCACAGTCATTTGCGCCATTTTTGGTTTTCATCTAGTCTATATAGACGGCTCAATTCTAATGTAATCTGTGCAAAGAAAATATATGTAGCCGGTCATGGCTGACCACCATTTCTGAAAATGCTAGGCCCCTGGCTCTCATTCTGAAGAGTCACAAGTCACTGACAAGGAGCAAGCATGCAAACAGAGTTCTGCTTTTATTTGGTATATTCTTGCTCAGGCTCAAGCATTAGTCAGTAAGACAGCAAGGCAACTAACGTTTTCAAAAGATCAGAGCTGGCAGCCTCCCTTTTCCCCAGTAACCTTATCCTGCAATCCTCAACTATGAAGAGAACTATCATTCAATGGCACTGGAACATAGCTCATAAAAGCAACAGCAAAAAGGTATAAATACTATTCATAGGCCAGATTCTCAAAAGAGATACGCCGGCGTATCGCCTGATATGCCGTCGTATCTCTGAGTCCGCCCGTCGTATCTATGCGCCCGATTCATAGAATCAGTTACGCATAGATAACCATTAGATCCGACAGACGTAAGGCTCTTACGCGGTCGGATCTTAAATGCAATTTTTTTTTCGTCGCTAGGTGTCGCAGACGTCGTTTTCCCGATCGAGTATGCAAATTAGCAAAATACGCAAATTCCCGAACGTACGCCCGACCGACGCAGTGAAGTTACGACGTTTACATAAGATTTGCGACGCGTAAAGTTTCCCCTGCTATATGAGGCGCAGCCAATGTTAAGTATGGCCGTCGTTCCCGCGTCGAAATTTAAAAATTTACGTCATTTGCGTAAGTCGTCCGTGAATAGGGCTGGACGCCATTTACATTCACGTCGAAACCAATGACGTCCTTGCGACGTCATTGAGCACAATGCACGTCAGGAAACTTTAGAGACAGCGCATGCGCAGTACGTTCGGCACGGGATCGCGCCCAATTTAAATGATCCACGCCCCCCACCCGGATCATTTGTATTAGGCGGGCTTGCGCTGGAGGATTTACGCTACGCCGCCGCAACTTTACAGGCAAGTGCTTTGTGAATCAAGCACTTGCCCGTAAAACTTGCGGCAGCGTAACGTAAATGAGATACGTTACGCTGCCACAACTTTAGGCCATTATACGAGAATCTGGCCCATAGTATGTAAACCAGTTACTGGTAACAGACGTCACACAAAACCTATACATTTCTGTACAAAGAAAAACACTGACAGCCCTTTATTATATTTGTGTCTGTTAAGGAGGTCGGTTTGCACACCATCTTTTTTGACAAGCTCATTACAAACCAAATTATTGCAGGTAACTAAAACAGGAACAAAGCAACTGATGTCTACACATTTCCTTCTCTATTACTTTAATTGTTCAGGAAACCATCTCCGTCTTGAAAGCTTTTATACAGCTCATTCATCTTGGATATCATTTTAGATAAACACCTAAAAATGTATACTTATCCAGGCGAGGCATAGAACATTTTAGAACTCAAGATTAATTGCACTTTAAAGCAGAATTAAACCCAAAATAAAACATATTGCAGCTTACCAGTCCTTAGATGTGATGGCTGCATTAGTTTTTTCTTTTAGGCTTTATCAGGTCTTCATCTGGTGACCCAGCCAAGCAAGTCTGCTTTTCAACAGAAAAAGCTCTTGTAGATGTAGCAGTTAGGCTCGGTTCACACCGCTGCGATGCGAGAACCCTGTGAAACCAATGCAGGTTCCAGCATCACATACAACTCACAGGCAGTTCACACTGTCCTATGCGAACCGCTGGGAGAGTCAATACAAAGTTAGACCCAGATTGGTTCGCATATCGCAGTGCAAACTGTCAATTCGTACAGAAATTCTGGTGCGGATCAAAAAAAGGGTCATGTGCAAGTTTGGTCTGAATGCCATGACATGCATTGCACAGACATCACATGTGTTTTGCACAGCAGTGCGAATCACATGCGATGTCCGAAATTGCAGCAGTAAGAACTGGCCCTTACAGAAATAAGACAAAACCATTAACACCGACAGGGGGGGGGGCTTAAAAGATTTAGCCATTCTGTAAAACCTTTACACCCCCCCCCCCCCCAAAAAAAAAAAAAAACCCCGTTTTCTGTATTAGGCTTGGTTTGCACTGCAGCAACTTGGGATCTGAAGCGAGACCCCCAAGTCGCATGAGGGAGAAAGAATCGCCGCTCAAGGATACCAATTAGGAGTCTCGTCACCAAATCCGAAGCCATAGGTGCTGGCAATGCATAGGATAATGCAAAATGAAGGTAGGATTTCTGGACAGCCGCACTCCAAAACTTGTTTTTATTGTAAAATGAAAGACACAGGATACATGCCACAGCAAACAGGGTTACAAGCGGATGAGTTTCACACTAAAGTTTCACACTAAACGCGTCAGCTTGAACACCGTTTGCTGTGGGATGTATCCTGTGTTTTTCCATTTTACAATAAAAGCAACAAGTTTTGGAGTGCGGCTGTCCAGAAATCCTTCCTTCGCCAAGTAGCATTTGAAATCCCATGTTAGTCAATGAGAACTGTCTTAAGTAGTACTGAAGTCGCTCCGACTTTAGAAAAGGTTCCTGTACTACTTCAAGCCAATTTCTATCCGACTTGTGCCCATAGACTTTAATGGAAGTTACATGGTCCTCATATATTGATGCGATCTGGAGCCGACATTCCAGGAAGATTACCAAGGCATTCCCAAAAGTTGCACCAAAAAAAGTACCCACGTTGCCAGGAAGTTGCCTGGCAAAGGTGCAACTTTCAGGTCGCAGTTGTGCGAACCATGCCTTAGTGGGAGTTTGGCTTCAATTTGTTACTGTATTTAAAACCTGCTAGTCCCATCTAACACTCCCCTTCCCCCAGACTAACAATGCTCCTGTCCAAATCTGCCCTGTGTTCTCCTTTATTCACAGGGGTGGCTGTAGAATACAGATGGTGTGTTACTGGCCAGAACACAAAGTGAAAACCCAAGAAAAAAATTAAGAAAAAAAAGTGAATACCAATACAGCCATCACACCTAAGGATTGGTAAGCTGCAATGCATTACATATTTGGTTTAGGGTTTCATACCGCTTTAACTTTAAGGCCTCATGTACACTGGATATTAGAATAAAGTTATAAAAACATCAGTAGCTTTGCAGTGAGATTTTAAAAGTTTTTGCAATAGCGGTACATAGGATAACATGGAGAGTTTAATGGCTGTAAAAAAAAAAAAAAAAAAAAAGTATACTGCCAAAAATGTCTCAAAATAGCAGTATTTTTTTTTTACTATATACAATTGAAGGGGGAACACATATACATACACACACTAATATTTAATATATATATATATATATATATATATATATATATATATATATATATATATATTATATTATATTATATATATTATATATATTATATATATATCCCACAGGCATATAGCAGCAACAATGCAAGTGCAGGAATAACATCACCTGCACAGAATTCATTTTTGGACACACTAGATGTCCAATGATCAAAGCGGTATTAAAACAAAACCACTAATTTAATATATTGCAGCTTACCAATCATCAGATGTGATGGCTGCATCAGTTTTCTTTGCCTTTTCCCCCCTCTGTTTTCACCTGCATTAATGGCCAGTAACACCTCCTGCATTAGTGAGAAATGAGCACAGAAAGCACAGAAGACAGCAGCACTGTCGGGGTGGTTGGGGGGAGTGTTTAATTATTTAGTGTATTTAAATCTGCCAATACATTTAACCCAAACTCCAGCTCACACTTTAAGCCATTGGCTAACTTTTTTGTTCCTTTTGGAATAAAATTGTCCGTAAATTAATAAAAATTGATCATTTTAAATCCCCTCTGGCAGTAAGTGGTTTGTCTCATCCCTGTAACTGATGCATTCTGCTGTAGAGTGGGCTGAATTACCAGATGAAAATAGAAGAAAGACCAATACACCCATCACAGCCAAGAACTAGCAAACTGCAATGTAATTAAAAAAAAAAAAAAAAAAAAAAAGTTTACTTTTGAATTTTTTTACACTTCAACATTTCATTGTTCTGTTAACCAACACAACCAAAAACTATTGTATGTCAAGCTACTTGAAAATGCGCAGGGCAAAAATATGCACTAGGACAGTTACCGTTTTTATTTTTAGCTGTGCACAACTCAATGTGCCACTAAACATGCACAATTTAATATATATATATATATATATATATATATATATATACACACACACACATATACATACATACACACACACACATACACACACACACACACACACACACACACAGTACAGAACAGACCAAAAGTTTGAACACACCTTCTCATTCAAAGAGTTTTCTTTATTTTCATGACTATGAATATTGCAGATTCACACTGAAGGCATCAAAACTATGAATTAACACATGTGGAATTATACATAACAAAAAAGTGTGAAACGACTGAAAATATATTTCATATTCTAGGTTCTTCAAAGTAGCCACCTTTTGCTTTGATTACTGCTTGGCACACTCTTGATGAGCTTCAAGAGGTAGTCATCTGGCGCAGCACCCCATCACTCTCCTTCTTGGTCAAATAGCCCTTACACAGCCTGGAGGTGTGTTTGGGGTCATTGTCCTGTTGAAAAATAAATGATGGTCCAACTAAACGCAAACCAGATGGAATAGCATGCCGCTGCAAGATGCTGTGGTAGCCATGCTGGTTCAGTATGCCTTCAATTTTGAATAAATCCCCAACAGTGTCACCAGCAAAGCACCCCCACACCATCACACCTCCTCCATGCTTCACAGTGGGAACCAGGCATGTAGAGTCCATCCGTTCACCTTTTCTGCGTCGCACAAAGACACAGGGTTGGAACCAAACATCTCAAGTTTGGACTCATCAGACCAAAGCACAGATTTCCGCTGGTCTAATGTCCATTCCTTGTGTTCTTTAGCCCAAACAAGTCTCTTCTGCTTGTTGCCTTTCTTTAGCAGTGGTTTCCTAGCAGATATTCTACCATGAAGGCCTGATTCACACAGTCTCCTCCTAACAGTTCTAGAGATGTGTCTGCTGCAAAAGGAAGAACCTAGAATATGAAATATATTTTCAGTTGTTTCACACTTTTTTGTTATGTTTAATTCCACATGTGTTAATTCATAGTTTTGATGCCTTGAGTGTGAATCTACAATTTTCATAGTCATGAAAATAAAGAAAACTCTTTGAATGAGAACGTGTGTCCAAACTTTTGGTCTGTACTGATAGATAGATATATCTATAATAGGAACCTCTTCCTTCTTTCATTTATGCTCTGAAATGCAAGCCTTACTCTGGTGTTTTCAGACCAAGTTTGTTCTCCATGCCCCAGTCTTGTGTATGTGAACATAGCCGCCCTTTACTACTTTGCTCCCAAGATGGACCTGAATTTGTAATTTTTACTTTGATGCATGCACAGTGGCTTGCTATAGCCCAGAAAGCCATGGGGATTATAGTACGCAGAGCATGCAATCGAAATAAGAACTACTTGTTCTATACTAGGTGGAGGATCAGGAATGCTCACAGGAAAAAACGAAACATGAAAAAACAATGGTAAGAGACTTAAAGGGGTTGTAAAGGTTAGTTTATTTTGTAAATAGGTTCCTTTAAGCTAGTGCATTGTTGGTTCACTTACCTTTTCCTTCTAATTCCCTTCTAAATGCTCTTTTTCTTTGTCTGAATTTCTAACTTCCTGCATCTCCTCAGTAAACTTCACATCCAAGCGGTGTTTAGTCAGATAGAAAAGCTTACCGAGGAACAGGAAGTGAGAAATTCAGACAAATACAAAAAAAAAAAAAAAAACATTTAGAAAGGGGGGGGGGGGGGGGAGAGAAGAAAAAAAGTAAACCAACAATGCAGTAGCTTAAAGGAACCTATTTAAAAAATAAAAAACAAACCTTTAAAAATAAGCCGTAGTATACTGGAAGAAAAAAAAAAAATTAAGCATTAATGTAAAAAAAAAAAAAAAAGTGAAGCGTCACAAAAAAACATATCCAATGTTTACTTACCTGTGTTCAGCAGCTGGCACAGAAAAGCCTGGAACTGGGTCTTTTGTTCCATAGTATCGCTTTATTAAACAAATACCAGCTACAGTATCTGTTCCTTTAAAGTTCACCAAATGAGCTGATGCTCCAATCCCAGCAGTCTGGAGGAGAAAAAAAAAAAAAAAAAAAAAAAAAAAAAAAAAAAAAAAAAAAAAAACACACCAGGACAAAGTTATTGCATCAATAACCCCACTTTTCATTTTAATGCAATACAAATTGAGTAGAGCCCAAGGTTCAAAAGAGATGGGTGGATTGATTGACCCTACAAATATCCACCTCTTCACCGATTTGCAGCTATTATACAGTATAACAGTTCATGGAAATTGATTACATATAAAAAAAACAAAGGCTGCAAGTCTCTATCCTCACAAGTCGTTTTATACCGGATGGGCAGCCATATTACATACAATAAACAGAAAACATCACAATAAAACATTTTTCACATAAACTAGATTTTACTTGTAAAATGTGCAATGATGTGATGAGAGTATTTAGGAAGACATTCATCAAATAGAACACAGGGGAATCTGGTTAGGTCTACTGCTATGAAAACAATTACAGTAGATCTTAAAAATGTCTAGTTTAGCAGATAAATAAATGTAACAATTTTACAAGTACTATTTTTGCATGCTACTATGTTAAAAAGCCTGGTTATGAGGCAATCATGGGAACTGCCATTCAGGATCTCTTCTGCAAGAGCAAAATTTCTGCCTTTTTTTAGCCAACTCTGAAATACAGTAATGAGGGGCGGTGATGTGCGCCAATTACTGTGCAATTCACCCACTTTGACCCAAAATATTAAACCTTTCTTAACCACTTCCAGACCGCTGTACGACTATATACGGCCTAACTTTAAAGATACATATCTCGGTAACAGCAGCAGCTGCTGCCACAACCGAGGTATCTATCTTTACTGTCAGCGGTTCTGGTAACGATAACGGCGGTCTCCGCGGCGGATTCGCCGCTATCGGTGGCGGGAGAGGGGCCCCCCCTCCCGCCGCTTGCCGGAGCCGTCGGTAGCGGCGGAGGAGATCGCGACCGTTCGGGAGCTGAGCGGGGACGAGACTGAAGGAAAAATCTCCTTCGCCCGTCCCCATAGCTCTGCTGGGCGGAAGTGACGTCAAAATGTCAGTCCCGCCCAGCCTCTTAAAGAAACATTTTTTTTTTTTGTCATTTGAAAAAATGACATTTTCCAATTTTTTTTTTGCATTTTAGTCTAAATATAAGATCTGAGGTCTTTTTGACCCCAGATCTCATATTTAAGAGGACCTGTCATGCTTTTTTCTATTACAAGGGATGTTTACATTCCTTGTAATAGGAATAAAAGTGATCATTTTTTTATTTTTATTTTTTTCAGTGTAAAAAAAAAAAAAGAAAAAAAAAATTTTTTTTTTTTAAAGCGCCCCGTCCCGACGAGCTCGTGCGCAGAAGCGAACGCATACGTGAGTAGCGCCCGCATATGAAAACGGTGTTCAAACGACACAAGTGAGGTATCGCCGCGATCGTTAGAGCGAGAGCAATAATTATAGCCCTAGGCCTACTCTAACTCAAAAAATGCAACCTATAGAATTTTTTAAACGTCGCCTATCGAGATTAAGGGTAAAAGTTTGACGCCATGCCACGAGCGGGCGCAATTTGTAAGCGTGACATGTTGGGTACCATTTTACTCGGCGTAACATTATCTTTCACAATATATAAAAAAATTGGGCCAAATGTATTGCTGTCTTATTTTTTAATTCAAAAAAGTGATTTTTTTCCAAAAAAAGTGCGCTTGTAGGACCGCTGCGCAAATATGGTGTGACAAAAAGTATTGCAATGATCGCCATTTTATTCTCTAGGGTATTAGAAAAAAATAAATATATAATGTTTGTGGGTTTTAAGTAATTTTCTAGCAAAAAAAAAAAACTGTTTTAGTCTTGTAAACACCAAATCTGAAAAACACCCAAAGTAGAGAAGTGGTTAAAATAAAAATAAATGAAGGAACATTTTTATTTTTGCTTTTTTTTTTTATGAAAACACTTACAGAACAGAAAACAGTGCAGCGCAAATGTGTAAATAAAGGACATCAAAGGTTAATAACCAATAATGATAATTATATGAATAAAATGTATTCTTTTATTTTTATTCATACAATTATCATTTTTGTGTTAATTCTTCGTGTCTAGCTTGCATTTTGGGGGTTTATTTATTATTGATTTTGTTTTTGCGCTGATTGCACCTTCTTTTTTGTATACTTACAGAACAGAGCTCAATACCAAAACAGAGGCTGTAAAAGAGGTAGATGTAGGGCACTATAAATAGATTAGCAGACAGCTGCTTTACTCACAGGACAGCTCTGACCGAGTGGCCCAGAAGACTGCAAGACCATTCACAATGCGCAGCTCATGCATGCGCACTGGGCACCCTGCTATGGAGCCGCAAGTTGTCACAGCTAGGTGGCCACCGTTAAGATGCTGGCGCCAGACAGGAGGGGACAACAGCTAAGGTGAACCAATCGCTGGATCGTGGGACAAGCGAGTAGGTTTTATTAAAGAAGACTGGAGCTCCTCTTCAGTGCAGGGAATGCATTAAGGTAAACATTTTAACTTTAGAACCACCCTAGTCGCTATTCGAATGAAGGCAAGTACTCTCTTCTGAGCCATCTCAACCCTTCAAAAACGCCACATTTCCAAATAGGAGACCACTAAAATCTGTCCACTACCAATACCTCTAAAATTGTTTTAAGTTATTGACCTGGAAAAACTACGTTGATATAGACCTCTTGCTTTGACTTTTCCCATCTGCATACTTGTACCAGGTCAGTACCTAGCAACGCCAGTGAGTCAGAATAACTGGCAAGACACTAAAAGCAGTCCACTGGTGATTTTTACCCACAGCTAAGCCTGTAATAAGGCTTACCTAAAGTAAGTAGGCAAGATTAATATCTCCTGAACATGCATCATTAAGGAGATATTCACACTGGATGCAGCCAGTGACAACACCGTCGCATGCGCTCTAAAGTTCTGGGATACCATGATAGACCTTCAGAGCTTTGTGTCGGAGACAACGTCATCATGGCTCCAGCCACTCATACAGCGGGAGCCCACGAACCTGGAAGAAAGACTGGGGAAGATGGAAGCCCTGTCAGGGGTGACAGCGTGCCGCTGGAGGGCTTCGTTCTAAGGTAAGCATTTCATATCGTGCTAGTATGCAATGAATTCCTTTACTGACATGGTTTAGAACCGTTTTAACAAGTAGGTAAAAAAAAAAATGGCAGCTCCACCTTATGTCTTCAGTGACACAATGTCAGTGAGGACAATACATAAAAAAAAAAAACTCAATGACAACACTAGGAAACTTGTATCATATTTAAAAAAAAAAAAAACAGTAAATGTTTTACCTCTTGTGAGGAAACTCCTCTGTAGCCAAAGTCATGTAATTTATACTCGAGTCCTGTCAGGCTACCAGATGTTTCCAGCAAATACTTTGCCAGAATTTTCTTCTGTTCTCTTGAGTTAGTTGCTACAGTGATGGGATACCATGTTTGAACAAGGATTGTCTAAAAGAAGAGAGCAAAATAACTTGATTCAATTAACTGCTGGCATACAAACATCTAACACACTTGATTATAGATCTTCAGAGAGCACCTTATTGTGAAGAACGATTCACATCAGCTTGCGTCTTATAAATAACAATCTTAAAATGTTTGAGGTCTTCTCAAAGTAACTCTAAACCACACCTTCAAACTCATGTTATTAGACTCCAGGTGTGCAAACTACTGACTTCAATTAGCTTTAGTTTAATTGGTCTATGGCACAGATGTCAAACACAAGGCCCGTGTGCCGAATACGGCCCAACAGGCGCACTCATCCACCAGTTTTGCAGCCGGATCGCCATTCTGCCACCTCGGGCTCTCACCCTTCACTCCTGCTCCCCGCTGTCACTTGTAAACACAAAAGCCTTCCGTTTTTACATGGGACAGCTCCCCTCACAGCGGGGATAGGATAGAGTAGAGCTGCAAGGAAGCTTTGGAGGAAGAGGGACATTGAAGTTGCACACTGCATAGCGCACCCCTGAACTCTGCACCCTGTACATAACTTACTCCTGGACTTTCCTCTCTGTAAATAACACACCTGAATAAAAAATAAATAAAAATACAGTCTTCGATACATCTGGCCCTTTTGAGGGCAACCGTACTGCCGATGTGACCCGCAACGAAATTGAGTCCGACACCCCTGGTCTATGGGTCTCCTTACTTTTCCCCCCAGCACTGTGAATGTTTAACAGCTTGCCGGCCAGCCGCAAATTGATGGCGGCACACTGGTACTCCTATGCGAATCGTCGTAAATGGAGGAAAATCGTTTTTTCAGGGCAAATTGGGCCTTCATTTAATGGTAAATGGCAACGAATATCACCTGACTTTAAAGTGGTTGTAAAGTCAGAAGGTTTTTTATCTTAATGCATTAAGATAAAAAGCCTTGTGTGCAGCAGCCCCCACTCAGTACCACCTAATACTTAACTGAGCCCCATCTCTCTCCAGCGATGTCCCCAAGTTCCTCAGCCGTATGGGACTTTCCTCCCAACTGGCTCAGAAAAGGTGCAATTGGCTCCCACTGCTGTCAAAGTCAGTTAGCCAATCAGGAGAAAGAGGGGGCAGGCCGACCCGGTGGTCCATGTCTAAATGGACACAGGGAGCTGAGACTTGACTCAGGTGCCCCCAGAGCAAGCTGCTTGCTGTATCCCAAGAGAGTGGCCTTCAAACTGCAGCCCTTTGCCAACCTTTATCGGGCCCTTGGGGCACTGTTCCTCCCGCTGACACCAACAACAGGGCAAAGTTTCTTCCAAATACTAATGATGGGGTAATATTCCTTACACCAATACCAGTGATAGGGAACTACTCCTCCCCCCTAACCATCAAGCCTGAGGCTAGGTTTATTTTCACCGATGCTGGGTCTGGGACTTTCTACTCCCATTGGCCACAATCCACGCCCCACCCCCCCTAAAATTCTGAAGGACAGTGAACTGGCCCTTTATTTGAAAAGCTTGAAGGCCCCTGTTCTAGGACAAGAATGAAGCGCATAGTGCCTCTAATGTAGCACAATCCACCTTCTTGCACACCTCTGCTCCAGAGGAGGACTCTAAAATGTGGATCAACTGTAAGCATACACAGCATGTGCGTTGCCAACATACCATCAGATGCGAGGCAAAATAAAAAACACACAAAACACAATTAAATGTCACAAACCTCTATCCAGTTTGTAAGCCAGTAGCATTCAGGATCTGTATTTTCTACTGTGAAAAGGACATTTCCCCTGGGGA
This sequence comes from Rana temporaria, assembly GCF_905171775.1. Lineage (NCBI taxonomy): Eukaryota > Metazoa > Chordata > Amphibia > Anura > Ranidae > Rana > Rana temporaria. The sequence continues at coordinate 140,727,622 of NC_053491.1, forward strand.
TAACACTACCTTCAGCCACAGCCTTCACTTCAATAGGCAGATGTCCATCATATTTCTAAAAAACATAAGCAACAATGTGTTCATAGGAGCAATGGGCCATTTTTATTACAAACATGGCAGTTTAATACAATGAAATTGTATCACTAAATTAGGACTGTTTACAGCACTTGGCCTTCACATAGTGTTCTCATGCTAGAGCACAGAAAGCTGAAAATTCCAGTCCCACACACAGCACTATGTGCCAAAGTTCAAGAAAAAGGGTACAAATGCTATAGCATGGAAACTTTACAAGTGTATGTAGTCCTTTTAATGTTATCACATATACAGTTACTGGAATCCGTGGTCTATACATTTATACTGCTCTTAGGCCTCATTCACACTATGCTCTTCTGAACGTTTTTCTCTCGACAGAAAAGCAGCCGCATTAAAACAGACCTAAAGTCAAAATGTTCGTTGCGTCAAGAGTTTGGGCGTTCCGATGAGGTCAGCAGTGGCAGTCATTTCTTTTTAAGGGCTTACTTACACCACTGTGCGTTTCTGCTTGCACATTTGTAGTGCATTATTTCATTACAATTTATTGTCTTTACCAAGTTGCATTTACAAGTGTTTGTGCGCGGTCAAGTGAAGAAAAATGCAGCATGCTGTACTCCCTCCACCTTCAAAACCCCCCCCCCAGGGTGCATGTTAAAGACTCTATACAAACAGGTGGGTGGCAGATTACCGAACTCCAGGAAAAACATAGTCCTGGTTTATAAAGGGTACACGCACCTTGCTTGTTACCGAGCAGCTATGGAGATTTTGTATTTACACCAAAAGGCTATGAAAAGTTCACATAATATAGAATAAATGGACTGTAAAGTATGAATTGGAAAATCACTTTGTTTTAATTTGGTCACATTCAACAGGACCTGTTCTGTAAAGAATGTTCATTGACTTGGAGGGCGAAAAAAACTCCCACTGTCAGAATACATTATCGCAGTAGTTGAAAGACAATTTCATAATGTGTGGCTTACCAAAGTCAATCACCATGCAATGTGTAGATGTGGACTGACCCAAGAACAGGATGGAGGTTGTGAATCCTATTCTAGTTACAATCTCATCCTTCACATCAGCAATGCTTTAATTTACATGGCTTAAAAGGCGCAAATTTCTGTCAAACGACCAGGGTAGAGATTTGATAGTGTTCCAGTCTGCTATAGATGGCCCCTTTCCTGCTTCTTGTACACCCGTCGTCATCGCCTTTCAAAATGTGCATTTCATGGTCCTTGAAAGAGTGTCCTTCCTTGAAGCGGACCTCATTGAACTTGCCCCCTACCTTTTCTCCACCCTATCCTCACTTACCCGTTATCCTAGATAAAAAATAAAAACACCACACACACTGTCCTGTAGCGATCCACTGTTCAGCTGAGCATACCCATGTCCTACGCCACCATCTTGGTCCTGTTCTTTTAGCTAGATGCCTCTTCCAGGTTCTGGCCCTAAATGATGCAGCAGCTCGGCCCCGTGGCTGTTCTGTAAATTGAACTCCTGTAGCCTCCTGGGACATGCAACAAGGGTGTCCCAGAGGGCTGTGGTTGAAGGTCAGGTCATTTTGGCTTAGGCCATTTTGACTTGGGGCCACCAGAAAAACCAAAAAACATTTGAGAGCTTGTTTTGTCTCTCAAAATGTACAGGTCTTTGCATTCACTACACTGAACATACCAAGTTATATCATTTTTGTTTGGGCGTTGTGGATTTACCAGCTTTTGTTTTCATGTACATCTAGTCTTCCATTTCTACCCCAGTAAACTTGGCAACAATTCACATCTTTAGCCATGTTAATTGAGGGATTTAACATGCTTGCAAACTTCCTGACACCAAGGAAGAGATTATATAACTAGATCAGGGAGGTTCTACAACTTCACACCTTCCAACCTACTCCGACAATCGAGGGCTACATATTCCATGGCAATGGTGTTATCTGTGTGTATAAATGTTGAGGTATCTTTCTGAAGCTCTATAACAAAATTATTCTCACCTCAAGGATGTAATTCCATCCTTTCTCGTTAAAAACATCATCTTGGAAATGCTCTCTATAAACCTCTTTGGCTTCTTGAATTTTCTCTTTGGTCACAACCTTTCCTGTTGGGGAAGAAAGAGGTAGTGCAATAATGCAAAATGTCAAAATGAAGGAGATATCAGTTTTCAAGGTGAGCTCCAGTTCCATACGGATAACCAAATATAAAATATCAGTAAAGAGGTAATAGTTTGTTATTTACTTCAATTTAAGCCAGGTGTAAGGAAGAAATGTGCAACTCTAAAGACAGCAGATGTATTGTTTGAGAAGAGGGAGGTGGTCAGGTTTACCTTTCAAATATTTCTTTAGAATATACTGCAATCCATAAAAGACCGTTTCATCATATTTCACCTTCCTAAATTTAGATTCTTCGGTTTTCTTTTCCCGACACTCAAAGTAGGAATATACTTTGGTTGTGTTTGGAGGATACTGTTTATAGTGAGTAACCTGAAAAAGAGGAATACAAATAAAATACAAAATCACCCACCGCACAGCCATTTATCGAAATCTGTCCGATCAAATAAACAAGTTGAAATTTCTTACAGTCCCCTATGTGAGGATTCTTTTGGTGACAGGTTCTCTTTAATGAGACATGCAGAGTCTAAAAAGACCCTGCATATGTCCCGTGTTCAACTGAATGTAATGCAATGCACATTGCACTGCATTACATTCTTTCCCAACCTTGATGGCCAGAGGAACGGTCAACGGAGACCCAGACATGACGTCATACACATCACTTCCAGGTCAGCAGCAAGAGGGGGGGGGGGGGGGGGGGGGGGGGGGAGATCAGACGTCTCCTCCCTCAACTCCACACGCTATGCTAGTCCTGAGTCCACAGATGGGCAAGCAGAGCCCAGGAATACATGGTGAGGGCGGGGTGTGCCCAGGGTGGGTAAAAGCATTCAGGGTGGCAGCAGAACCACTCGAATGCTTCCATCTCTGATAATTAAACCCAGCTCTTGCCCACAGCAGGTCTGAATGTTAAAACTACTACATGTCCAGGCATCGGGTGATGGGCCTGGTGCAAACAGTGAATGGGCAAAGGTCCAGGAGCCAGGATGCAATTTAGTGTGCGTTGGAAGTTGTCAAGCCCTGTTTTACTATATGAATAAAAAAAAAAAAAAAAATCTCAAAGAATTTCTATAAAATGTTCTTCGTTTATAATTTCTTTGGTAAAGACCAAGACAAAACAAACACACATTAGATGGTGTGAAAGCTATACAGTTTACAAACTACGATATATATTTTAAACTTAAAGCCCCCTACACACAAGCCGAATGCTGGGCAACATCGGCCGGTTCAATAAAAAAACATTCGACCCATATGTATGCCAGCCGGTTCCACAGGATCCAGCCAGCTTCTATCGGACAAGCATGCTGGAAAACCAGCAGCCAACCGGCTCCCGATCAGCGCTTTCGGGCAATGGCGGAGAGCGTCGACTGGAGTGTTCTGGCGAGGGGCCATCCCCCTGTCATAATACAACAGCTTAGTGGGGGAGATCGCTGTACTATCATTGGATCACTGGGTTGAAAACCCTCCACAAAACTCCAGGCCAACACACATACCCCCTCTACTATTCTCTTAATTACATCTACACCATTGACCATGCAGATGTCATTTATGTCTTGGCTAATGTTAGAATATATAAGAATGCATACAGATGAACATGCCAAAAATTAGGAAATTTTGGGATTAAAATCCTAAAATAAGGATAGATAGAGATATATAGATAGGAGATATAGATAGATATAAATAAATAAAAAGCCATGCATGACTGGCTAGCAAAAATGCAGAAAATTCCACCCTCCATTGTGGTTTTGGCTTTATGTAAACATTTAATTCATAACAAAACCTTCATCATTCATGTCCAATATTCACAAAGCTGGATAGAACATACATGTTCAGACACTATAATTGATGAAACAATATAAGTTTCATTCATCCAAAACATATGGTGGTTAGGAGTCAGCAAGTTTAGCTAAACTGTTATTTTAAAAGCTTAAAACTGTCAGAACATCTTGACTCCTCTACTCCTGCCTATTATCGTGTGAGGGCAAAACATCCACAAGAACAAAGCCCTTGTGTGATACTGGAATGCGCTGGCCTGCGGGTACTGAGAATTTAACAGTAGAAGATGGTCAAAAAGAAGATGCTGCAAGTGTCATGTATGTTTTTTTCACTATTGACTTGTGTAGTACATATATTACATATGAATTACAGCAACTGTTTATTGTCAACTTGCAGTCGTAGTAGTAAAGTGCTTACCACAGCACGCAATCTAGCCTTGTCCTTTGTAAACAAATACAAAGACAGAAAACCGTCTTTTGGGTCCTGTGTGTCTCCCAGAAGACAGCGGGGGGACGGAGGAGGGGCTGGACATTGCGTCGTTTGCCACAGATTCTGCAGAGCCCCTTGGCCGAAGTGGGAGAAACTACCTGTATTAGACAGGTATCTACTCCCCCAGGAAAGTTGTCAAATCAGCCATGGTGCAGCAAGTATGTTGCAAAAAACTGCCTAGGAGTCCATGTATGTGCAGACAGCCATAGCCAGGAAGACTGTACAAAGCAATGATGGGCTGACAGCGGCCACAGCTGTCCACTGCTATTCAGAAGTAAATGCACAGAAAAAAAAAAAAAATGATTACCTGCAGTTTTGAAAGTGAATGAAAGGTTATGGACATTTCAAAAAAAGCAAAAGTGTAAACCAAGAGATGCATGTTTAGGGTAACATTCCCTTCACAGTACACAACAGCTGGAGAACCCATTCCCTATCAGATAAGTACAAGACGCCAGTGCATACACATCAGACTCATGACATATCTACAGGGCTTTTGGGGGAATTTTATTTGACTTGGGCAATCAGAGTGGTTAATCACTTTCACTTCTCATTTCTTCACATATGACCAGCTTTAGAGAACATAACCTGAGTAACCAAGCTCTTGCTGAAAATCACCTCTTCAGTGATGCCCCCCCAAAAGACTCACTGCTCTAGACATTTAAAGAGATTTCAAAAGTTTGTTTTGCATTGTCTGCAGGTAAAAAGTCTTCTATACATCGGCACCCTCATAGCCTTCCCCCCCCCCCCTCCCAAAAAATGCTTGCCTGTTCCCCAGAGCAGCAGCCCTGCTCTCTTTCCTCACAGGGCATGGAGGCAACAGCAGTAACCATTGGCTCTTACATTTTTTTTTTGCATTTTAGTGTAAATATGAGATCGGAGGTCTTTTTGACCCCAGACCTCATATTTAAGAGGACCTGTCATGCTTTCCCTCTGGGGCACTGCTCGAGGGGCGAGGAGCCAGGAACACCAGCAGGGCACCCAAGTGTATCAGAGCTGCTCTATGCAAAACCACTGAACAGAGCAGGTAACTTTTTTTGTTTTAAACAAACAAGGAACGGAAGTTTTATTACCACTTTAAGGTTTTTTTGGTCTTTGAAATAGCTCAGCAATCTAACTTTATCTTCACGTAAGCCATCGCTACTACAGTGATACTTTTATTGTGTGTGTATGTTGAATTAAACATTTATAAGAACACCACCACTTTCCACAGAGTCCATCTGAAAAAGGGAAGAGGTTGGACGGTTTCCTAGAAAATCACATCTGACAGACAGCACTACATAGTAACATAGCAGTAAGAATTCTGTGTGACATCCTAGAGAAACTTCCACTGTGGGGATTTCGCACTGACACGCCTTTTCCTGCTGCTCCACAAAACTTTCAGTTTCTTTTCTGTAGAATAGCATTTCCCAGAATTGGATCTTATTCACAAGAACAACTGACAAAACTACATTTGTGCCAAGTCCTAGGAAACTGGGACAGGGTTTACTGGATTCACAAGTTATAATGTGCCAAGAGAAATGACATGAAAGGCAATTCCAACTGAACTGTTGGATGATCCTTGAGTGAGACTCTCTGCACTGTAAAGCCAGGCATACACTAGTCTTTTTCGTGCAACCCCGCAGGTTCTATCAGCTCCCCTGTACTAATCATGCAAGGTTAGTCCAGCAAGATTTCCCACTGAGCTGTCGTGTTCTAACAGGGGGGATGCATGCCCCCCCCCCCCAGAACGCTCCGATCAGCGCCATATGCCAAGAGCGCTGATTGGGAGACAGTCGGCTGCTGGTTTTCCAGCATGCATGTCTGAGAGAAACCGCCTGAACAGCTCACTTCTGTTGGACAGACCGATATACAGGGCCGGATTCTAGACAAGGCCAACAAGGCCAGGCCTCGGGGCGGCAGTGGGTGCAGGGGCGGCACTGCAGCTGAGAGGAGAGGACACTTTAATTTCGGGATCCCCCCCCGTCATGTCACGGATGGTGAGAGGAGAGAAAACAGAGGGAAGAGGAGGCCATCTCAATGTAATTTTCGGCAGCAGCACCCCCCAATGATCAATGTCGTTTTTGGCAGCAACATCCCCCCCCCCCCCGGTTCTCAATGTAATTTTCGGCAGCAGCACCCCCCCCCGCCTCTCAATGTCATATTCGGCAGCAGCAGCCCCCCTGCTTCCCAGTGTCCTGCCGGATTTACTCCCTTTGCCGCCCCAAGGCCGGGTCCTTCAATGCGGCCCCCGCCTGCGCAGTACAGGGGGGACATTATCTGCCGGGGGACTTTTTCGGCAGGACACTGGGAAGCAGGGGGGGGGGGTGTGCTGCTGCCGAATATGACATGGAGAGGCAATGTAATTTTTGACAGCAGCACCCCCCCCCCCCATGTCATATTTGGCAGCAGCACCCCCCCCCCCCCCCTGCTTCCCAGTGTCCTGCCAAAAAAGTCCCATGTACTGCGCAGGCGGGGGCGGCATTGAAGGACCCAGCCCTGGGGCGGCAAAGGGAGTAAATCCAGGCCTGCCGATATACACAGGCAGAATGTTTCTTTTTTTTTTTGAACCGGCAGATGTACAGGGCTTAAAGTGTAAGGGCCAGATCCACGAAGCAGTTACGCTGGCGTATCTATTGATACGCCGCGTAACTTCTAGGTTGCTCCGGCGTATCTTTGTTATGTATCCACAAAACAAGATACGCCTGAAGCTGGGCTAGATCCGACTGGCGTACGTCTTAGTACGCCGTCGGATCCAAGGTGCATATTTACGCTGGCCGCTAGGTGGCGCTTCCTTCGATTATGCAAATTAGCTAGATACGCCAATCCACAAACGTACGTACGGCGCATTTTTTGACGTTGTTTCTGTAAGGCTTTTTTTGACGCAACGTTACCCCTGCTATATGAGGCGTAGCCAATGTTAAGTATGGACGTCGGTCCAGAGTCGAATTTTCCGTCGTTTGCGGAAAACGTTCGCGAATAAGGCTATGCGTAGAATGACGTTCACGTCAAAAGCATTGGCTTGTTGCGGGTTAATTTGGAGCATGCGCACTGGGATACCCCCTAGGACGGCGCATGCGCCGTTCAGAAAAAACTTCATTTACGTCGGGTCAAGTCAAATTAACATAAAACACACCCACATCTATCATTTGAATTCCGCGCCCTTACACCGGCAGATTTATGCTATGCCGCCGTAACTTTAGAGGCAAGTGCTTTGTGAATACTACGATACGCTACGCCTGCCTAAAATTACGATGCGCTACGTGGATCTAAGTCTATGTAAAAAAACGTGGCCCTAAGTCTATGTAAAATCCGTGCATCTATAGACACCATGGATCCAACACTAACCTCTCTATCCCTGTAAAAAAGCATACCATATTTGCCGGCGTATAAGACGACCCCCTATTTTTCCAGGAAAAATGTTGGTTTTGGGATATACTCGCCATACAAGACTACCCCCCCCCCCCTTCCTACTAGTCTTTCTGGAAGCTGAGGGGTGCGATTTCAATAGACATCTGTGCAGGAACCGCGCACAGACGTCTCTGAAATCACCCCCAAAGTCGGACTGACATGCTGGTATGAAATTTCAATGTTGCAGCAGTGTGAACCTGGGCTAAAGAGACAAATTTCAGTGATTTTCTGCTAGTGAAGTCTCATCGTTTTTGTAACATGGCCATAGGGTAAATCTATCAGCAGCACACAGTGATTCAGCATTCTGGTCACAGGATACATTTTGGGGAAACTCAGTTCTAGAAAAAAGAAACTGAAAGTAGAGTAGCAGGGAAGGGAGTGCCAGAAGAAATGATTTCAAATATGTGTGGAAACTAGTAAAATACAAACGCTTACATGTTCTCCATTGCACAATCCAGTGCTGCCCGTAGAACATAATTTCTAGAACATTTTAACACCAACGCCTTTTTAGACCCCATTCACATCTAGGCGTTTTTACGCCTGTAGCGCTACGCCGCTGCCGCCAGAGGGCTGAAAACAGATGTCCCTCTATGGAGATGGTTCACATCTCCACGCCGGACGCCTGTCGCCTGCGGCGTGAAAAAAGGTCCCGGACCTTTTTTTCAGGCGTCTTCGAGCGTTCGGCTAGGAGATGGCAATCATCTCCATAGAGGGGGTCATCTTGGGGCACATCTAGGCGGACAATACCGGCGTTTTGTCGCCGCAAATCGCGGTACAAAACGCCGCTATTTTTACCGCGATTTGCGGCGACAAAACGCCGCGATTTCGTCCGTCTAGATGTGAATGCAGCCTTAAGCCCCATGGACACGGGACGCTGCTAAACATATGTTTAGAGGGAGTGGGACGCTTTTTTCAACACAGCAGCAACACGCCAAATGCGGTAACCCACGTTTAGCAGCATTTCGTTTAGTCGTTTTTCATTTTTGCCGTTAAAAAACAAAAAAAAAAGCTTCTAAATGCAAACGCGGCCAATACGGACGTTTTAAAACCATCTGTCAAGTTTAGTCATTTAGGAGCAGTTGTAAAAACATCCCGTGTACATGAAGCCTCAGGCTAAGCATTTGAACTCCAGAAGAAAAACTGAAGTGGTGTACGTATACAGAGAAAGAGAAACACACACAATATTTTTTTTGGGGGGGGGGGGGGGGGATATTTATTATAGCAAAAAGTTAAAAGAAAAAAAAAAAATACTCAAAATTGTTGCTCTATTTTTGTTTATAGTGCAACTAGGACGCAACTTTGACCACTGATAATGGACAACTGTTACACAATCAGGAGAAACTAATGTCAGCTGATGACTTATCAGTTGTTAAGGACGCGGCAGCCGGCTTCCCGGCCCCCCCTTCTTAGCAACCAGCTATATACAGTTTAAAAAAATAAAAAAACGCAAAACGCAAGTCGGGTCAAAAATCACGGTTTAAACGCGGTACTTGCGTTTTGGATGCAGATTTATTGAATTCTATTACATGTAAAGCACTGCATTTTACAGGAAAAAAAGTCCATGACCCTTTCCAAAAACAGAGGCACAAAAATGCATTGATGTGATCCTGTTCCATTAGGAACCCATGTTTAAAAATGTCCCTGCATTTCTGCAAAATGCATTAGTGTGAATCGAGCCTTAGGCGAGAATGAGAAAACTCCAAGCTTTAACCAGTGCTCGCCAGACACTGATAGAAGTCACAAGACTGCTATGTACTACTGATGAGAAAAGTTATTTAGCAGTTTATATGCACTAACATAATTGCATTTCTATGTGGTGTACTGTGGGAGACCAGATATAGTGAATGCCCCTGATGTAAAGCGCTGCGCAAACTGTTGGCGCTATATAAATCCTGTATAATAATAATAATAATAATAATAATAATAATGCAAGGTCCTGGGTTTAGTAACACTTTGAAGTCTATAGTTCTCAAGTCGCATGAAAGTCGAACCAAAGTAGTGCATGAAGGACATTTAAAGATACTCATTGGAAAACATGGGGTACAACTGATGTCCAAAGTCGCACAAGTAGGAATGGAGATTTGGGGGTGGCTTCACATTGCCCTGGTGTGGGCCTGAAGCTTTGGGCCAAGCCCAACTAACTTACTGGTTTCATCAGTTAGCTCTGCCTTTCCATAGACTTCTATAATGTCCTGCAGTTTTAGTGCAGTTTCACAAAGCACACAAATGATGCAGCATGCAGGAGTTTTGATGTGCTTTCTGAAACTACAGGACCTCATAGAACAGGGATATGCAATTAGTGGACCTCCAGCTGTTGCAGAACTACAATTCCCATAAGGCATAGCAAGGCTCTGACAGCCACAAGCATGACACCCAGATGCAGAGGCATGATGGGACTTGTAGTTTTGCAACAGCTGGAGGTCCGCTAATTGCATATCCCTGTCATAGAAGTATATGAGAAGTGCAGCAAACCCACACGAAAAGCCTGGGTTAGCTGTGCTTTAGCAAACATGGGCTATTTGAACGGCCGCGATTCAGAATTGCAGCAAAACATGGGACACGTTTGCCATGTCATTAATTCTTAATAGCACCCTAAAACGCAATGAGATTTTTCGACGCGACAAATCACTGCAAACTCGTGGGAACGCATGTCGCTCAAAAGAAGATCCGAAACTTCTTCTGGGCAACACACATCCTGCGATTTTGTTTGCGTGTTACAACATAGCTGTCTATGGCCTATAATAGGCTGCTTGATTTTCAGGCAATTCAGCAGGAATTTCAAGCCATGTGTGGCCGCCATTTTTAAGCCGATTTGTCAAAGGAGCGAGGTAGAAGTAGTCAGCCAAACAGTAACTATCCAATCAGATGGAGCCACTGTTTAGGTATTCTGACAGCTGCAGGCTCTGTGGCTGGCAGAATGCAAAAGCCAGTGGGAAAAAATTCCTTCATCCACATGGGATTACAACAGCGTACGCCCATGCAAGAGCCGTGTTTGCCGCAAGGGGATGCACAGGTGTTCCGTGTAACTCTGTGCAGGGAGCTCCATTACTGTCACTTGGGATGCAGTGGCTGCCCGGACACAGCCTCTGCAGCCCAATTTTACAGCTGCGCAGGTAAAGGGCCCTGAATGCAGACAGTATACATTTAGGGCTGTGCACAAAATCCAAGCGTGGATAGAGAATCTATACATGAACGGTGAGCCTTACTGGCAGCCTGCAGAGTGGCACCAGAGAACTGCGAGACAGCAGCAACATGGGGCTTACTCTGGCTCCCACTGAGTGCCAACAGGACTTATTTTACTAGCACAGACAAGAGGGGATGAGGGGGGATAAAGCAGCAGTATGCAGGTGAGTAGAGGACCCCCCTGGAAGGACTTATCCCCATTATATACATGGCCTTTTTTAGTTTTATTATGAAATATAAAAGACTCTTCTTTTCCAGCCCTGCACAAGACTTGGATGCTTCATACAGGCGGAACAATTCAGAAGAGTTTATTTAGATGCAGCCCTCCACCTTCCCTACTACAAAACGGTTTGCTTTAGGCCCTTTTCATCAAGAATCCACAACGCCATCATTTAGCTTTGTCCATTTGTGATTGGCAGCTTGACACAACTTGAAATTGTGGTAAAACTCCATCACATTTTTTGAGTGCAGAGAAATTAATGAATGTTCAGTGTTAGTAAACTTCACTTTTTAACTTGTACCTTTAGGTAAGCCTATAATAAAGCTTGCCTGTAGGTACAGTGAATTTCTCCTAAACTTGTGGTGTTTAGGAAATATTATACACTTATGCAAAAGCCATTTAAACAGCCGGAGAGCGCAACCCGGAAAGGAAGACCAAGGGAAGATGAAACCACTGACAGCATTGACAGTGCGCTGCTATAGGGCTTTTTTTTAGGGAAGGTCTGTCACAATGTGCTAGTATGTGGTGCATACATGCACATTATGGCTTAATAGATAAGTTAACCTTAGCAAAAATCAAAAACAAACACTCACACTTTGCACGTAAAAAAATAAATAAAAAAAGAGCCCGAAAATCATTGCCCTCCAGTGTAAGCTGTCGGCTTGTACCTCATATTAGCAGGCAGTAACAATGACACGAAGAAGCAATAAACTACTTGGAGCATTCAACATCACCGTGGGAGTTCATCGAGAACTGACTGCCACAAAAAGGCACTTGTAGTTCTCCTCTCAGGATAAATGGCGTGGCCGGGTGTGCCAAACCCAGCACTGTTCCTTTAAAAAAAACAGTGGGTTCCATGAGAAGATCACTGGTTTGCGGTCACTAGAGGGGGAGGGGGGGGTTCAGCAGTGGGCACATGTTCCAGCCTTAAAATGGGTAGAACATGTATTTTCCCCAAAGATGACTTTATCCTTAAAACCAGTGGTTCTCAACCTCAGTCCTCAAGTACCCCCAACGTGGCATGTTTTCCTTTGCACATCTGCTTTAAAAATTGATATCAATGACATGTTATTGATTAGATAAAATATCTCTGAGGCTAGGTTCACACTGCTGCGAATTCAAAATCGCAGTAAAAATCGTGATTTTACAGCGATTTCGGCTGCGATTAAAGAGACATCTGTGCAGCTGAAATCGCGCCCCAAAATCGCAAAAAAGTAGTACAGGAACTAATTTTTGAAATCGGTGCAGCGCCGCAGATGCGGCGTCGCACAGATTAGGACGGTGCCATTGCCGACAAATGCCGCCGATTTGAGATGCGATTTGACATGTGAAATCTTAAATCGTACCAAATCGTACCCAGTGTGAACCTGGGCTTAAGGAAGTTCCCAAAACATGGACTGTTGGAGGTACTTGAACACCGAGGTAGAGAACCACTGCTTTAAACCACCCAGATAACACCCCCCCCCCCGCTCCCTCTTTTTATTCCGTAACAAGTGCAGGTGACCTTGTACATATAATGTTCAGGAAAGTTGAAAGGTATTAAAGAAAAATTACCTTTATCTTTTTTAGGCATCAAGCAAAACTGCTTTAGCAAATAGTGATGCATGTGAGTCACAAACAAGAGTACTCAGGTGTATAAGCAAGAAACAAACTGGTACACCAACAATCTACAAAGTCAGCCTATTCAAGACTAATTGCAGAGCAACTCCTTGCCAATAACTTGTCCTTAAATGCCCAGCTAATATGTTCATATGACAGTGTATGACTAAGTGGGTTATGATCAGCGTTTATAGGTGTGCATGGAAATATATAACAGAAGGCTCTTATTTCCTATCTTTAACCGGTGCAGATTAAAGGGGTTGTAAACGTAATTTTTTTCCCTAAATAGCTTGCTTTACCTTAGTGCAGTCTTCCTTCACTTACCTCATCCTTCCATTTTGCTTTTAAATGTCCTTATTTCTTCTGAGAAATCCTCACTTCCTGTTCTTTCTGTAACTCCACACAGTAATGCAAGGCTTTCTCCCTGGTGTGGAGTGTCGTGCTCGCCCCCTCCCTTGGGGTACAGGAGAGTCAGGACGCTCTCTACGTTGCACATAGAAAAAGGAGCTGTGTGTTAGTGGGCGTCCTGACTCTCCTGTAGTCCAAGGGAGGGGACGAGCACGACACTCCACACCAGGGAGAAATCCTCGCATTACTGTGTGGAGTTACAGAAAGAACAGGAAGTGAGGATTTCTCAGAAGAAATAAGGACATTTAAAAGCAAAATGGAAGGATGAGGTAAGTGAAGGAGGACTGCACTGAGGCAAAGGAAGCTATTTAGGGAAAAAAAAAAAAAAAATTGTACCTTTACAACCCCTTTACGCACAATATGGTCATAATTCAGGTTTTATATTTCAAACAAAAAGACTTCTATTAATATACATGGAAGTTATATTGGTTATAATCAAAAGGGCCTCATATTTTGTAGGCCATGTCAACAGTATTAAAGGTGCACATAAAAAAAAAAAAAAAAAAAAAAGTGATATACCTCAGATTGTCAGGCTTCATGCCAATACACGGACATCTCTTCATCATTAGCGAGTTGTAAACTCTGAGTAAAGAACTTTCATAACGGGAAATGTACTGAACCTACTACATAAAACTAGTATTCCTGACTAAGTAGTAACAAGCCCTGGTTGGCATAATGTAAACGTATCTCTCACAGTATATTCCCTCATGTGTACTGAAGAGCCAACACAAAAACTGCAATGTCATAGTTAAACGACATTTCTATTGCCAGAGGCAAATAGCAACAGATCTCAAAACATAGGATGATTTACAGCATGCCGGGAAATGTACACATTTGTAGAGTGCACGTCTCCTGTTCACCACACAGAGCCGTGTTCACGTTCACCACGGTATGCAGATTTACGAAAAACTTTACACTATTCAGCTACAGCTCCCTGCCTAACCACCGACAGTGAAAATCACTGCTCAAAAAACGGTAGAAGCACTGAAGATTTTTTTTAAAAAGAGAGAAATACACAAGTTTCAGCAACAAATACCCCAAAATTGTAACCTATAAAAGATGGATGCCCCCCCCCCCCCCCCGTGACGTAGGAGAGGAAGATGTTGGCGCAGGACATGGCATGCAGCGCAGTAAAGCCCTACAGAGCCCTGGAGTCGCTGGGCAGATGAGTACTTCTTGAGCATAACCCCCACATAAAAACTAAGAAGGGGTGGGGTGAGGGTGAAATTCCTCCCTGAACCTGCACTGCAAGGGTTCACTACTCGTTTATGTCTAATGCTGGCCATACACTGTACCAGGGGTATGCAATTAGCAGACCTCAAGCTGTTGCACAACTACAAGTCCCATGGGTCATAGCAAGACTGTCAGCCACAAGCATGACACACAGAGGCATGATGGGACTTGTAGTTTTGCAACAGCTGGAGGTCCGCTAATTGCATATCCCTGCACTATACGAAAAAATAGGCCGAACCCATTTTCAAAAAATAAACATTCGGCCTTGAGCCATCATGTAATGGCCAATAAATCGTTCAGTGGACTTAGATGAATGCACGTTTTGTTTTTATTTACATATACCTAGTGCAGACAGTTCGGACAGGAAACACATTAACCTTTTAATTTATCGCTTGTGCGGCAGAAAATTTCCAAACTTGTCCTTCGTTTTTTCGGCTCAAAAACGTCCCAGCGATTATTGATTTTGTGCCCATTAACTGCCCGAAAAACATATGAACTGTCTAAAAGACAGAATTTCAGATGATTTTTCGTATAGTGTATGGCCAGCACAAGGCTGGATACATATTATACAATTGTTTAATTTCATTTAGAGATTTACCTTCAACTATGTAGTGCAACGGCTGTCCAATTGCATACAAATGGAAAGTGTTCAGTTTTGACCTCATATTATATGGTTTTGGCAAATCTAAAGATTGTATAGTCATGTGTAGCTAGCCTAAGGAATGGAAAAGCACTTGCTTGATCCTCCGCTTAACAAAACAATGTTTAGAAAAATAGGTTTATGAAGCTGAAATCATTGACAAACAGCTTCAGTGGGGAGAGTAACTAAAGAGACGTGTAAATGCTTCTCTAACATTGACCTTGGTGGAGCCCTCTGCCCCAGACTTCATTCTACAGATCAGATGACAACACTGCTGTGGTGTTCTCTACAAGTGAAAGGGAGTAATCCCTGTACAAGCAGAACTAGGATGTGCTATCCATGAACTGCCAGTGCTGGACAGATCATAAAACATCCCCATTCTGAGATCCCAAGCTTACTACTATACATGGGTCAGGTGCGAGATTTGGGAAAGAATATTCCATTCTTACCCAAGAATCCGATTACTGTGGTCCTGTCCTGCACATACCACAAGGCAATCCAAATCAACAAAAAACCTCAATACAAATGGCCCAATGAGTTCATAGTGAAGCCAGCATTCAGGACCAAACGAATGACCACTCATCATATAAGCTCAAATCAAAATTTGATGGGAGAATGCCCCTTTCTTAGGGGTGTACCACAATCTCTGGATGGGTACCATGCATCATAACCTTCAAGTTTCCAGCAAAACACTAGATTACAACCTGCTTTAAAAGAACTGTAAAAATCAGCAAGCCACTGGGCACCGCCCCCTACACTGACACCGCCCCCTACACTGACACCGCCCCCTACACTGACACCGCCCCCTACACTGACACCGCCCCCTACACTGACACCGCCCCTAGACCGAGGATTTCAACCAAGGTGGAAAATCCCCTTAAAGCGGGAGTTCACCCATTTCTAAATTTTTTTTTTTTCTTCCCCTAGATTCCTGCTCGTTCGGTCTAGGGGAATCGGCTATTTGTATTAAAATAGGTGCAGTACTTACCCGTTTTCGAGCTGCATCTTCTTCCGTCGCTTCCGGGTATGGTCTTCGGGAGCGGGCGTTCCTTCTTGATTGACATTCTTCCGAGAGGCTTCCGACGGTCGCATCCATCGCGTCACTCGTAGCCGAAAGAAGCCGAACGTCGGTGCGGCTCTATACTGCGCCTGCGCACCGACGTTCGGCTTCTTTCGGAAAATCGTGACGCGATGGATGCGACCGTCGGAAGCCTCTCGGAAACCTGTCAATCAAGAAGGAACGCCCATTCCCGAAGCCCATACCCGGAAGCGACGGAGAGGATGCGTCTCGTAAACGGGTAAGTACTGCACATATTTTAAAATAAATAGCCGATTCCCCTAGTAATAACGAGCAGGAAGCGAAGGGGGAAAAGTGCCCTCTAAGGGTGAACCCCCGCTTTAAGGAGGAAGTATTACTTTTATATTGTTTAGTTCCTGATGGGAGACAGTACAAAGTTTGTCAGGCATGCAAAGACTGGCGTGCATGGCCCTGCACGCCAGTCAAACTCAGGTGAGATGGTATCACCGCTGCATCGCCTTTGACCAAACTTGGCTGCTCTGCAAACATTAAGACTGCCATGCCTCTAAAAAATGACCTGCATGCAAGATTAACTGGAAACATGTGAAAAAACATATGAAAAATAAAGAATTTATATATATATAAAAAAAATAAAAAAAACAAAAAAAAAACCACACAACAACACACACACGTTCAGATCGCTTGAGTTTGACAGTTGGGGGGGGGGGGGGGGGGGGGGCTATGACTCCTCCCCAAATGTTGCACTAAAGCACCACAACCATGTGTATTGACTAGATCACGTTCAAGCGGCACCATCCACAGAACGCAACAGAAGAGATACACTTTGACACATCTTGATGTGTGAACACCTCTGTCCACTGCCTTTGCAGCTTAAAGCGGGGGTTCACCCTAAAAAAAAAAAAATGTTTTGTCTACCATGCCATCCAGCATACTAGCGTCAGCTACAGTATGCCTTTATTTATTTATTTTTGCGCTGTACTCACAGTTTAATCCATTAGTTTAGTTTCAGACTCCCGCGGGGAGTAGGCGTTCCTATGAAGAGGGGAACATGATTGACGGCCGGCTATGGCGCGTCACGCGTTTCGAAAAAAGCCAAAATAGGACTAGGATCTATACGGCTCATGCGCAGTCAGCTCCTAGTCTGTGCGCAGGCGCCGTATAGCGCCGTGAAGAGCCGAGTCCTACTCCGGCTATTTTCGGAAAGCGTCACGCGCCATAGCCGGCCGTAAATCATGTTCCCCTCTTCATAGGAACGCCTTTCCCCGCGGGAGTCTGAAACGAAAGTATTAGATTAAACTGAGTACAGCACAAAAAAATTAAAATAAAAGGCATACTGTAACTGACGCTAGTATGCTGGATGGCATGGTAGAAAGTTGTTTTTTAGGGTGAACCTCCGCTTTAAAGCAGAAGTAAGCCCATCCAACAAACAGTTTCATTTCTCGCATGTGCCGGAAAAGCAACACTCCCATTGGTTGTGCCGGAAACCAAAACTGTCAAACCATCCAATGACTGTTGTCATTACTGATCACATGTGCAGCATCATGGCAGTTGTAGATTAAACAGTGGCAACGATGGCACTATAGGGGGGGGGGGTTTACTTGCACTTTAATGGGGGTGTTTCGGGGGGTTAAATAAAATAAACCTACCTTCCTGAAATGTACACAAAGTTGCACAGCTCTGTCTACATTTCAGGTGAAGTGCAATTTGCCATCCATAACCTAGAAGAAGCTGGGGAGAAGGTGCCGTACAGGTGGAACATAGGCGAGTATTCTTTATTCTTATACTGTATAATTATATATTTATTCTTATATTACAAGAATTCACGCCTTTAATTAAAGCAGGTGCCGGGAAGGCAAGATATTACCTCCCAGTCAACCTCTGAAAAGCAATTCACAACATCTCTTTATGAAGGGGATGCAGCAATCCAGCCCTTAAAATAGAATTCCAGGAAATAATTAACCTTAAAACTCTGCCAGCACTGGGTGTGTTGATGGGGGAATCGTGAAGAAATCTTCCTGCAATCAATGGCTGAAGGAAAGAAATTCCCACCATGTATGGCCTGCCTAAGGCTACAGTCACACCTCCGTCCTGTGCAGGTGCATTTGTGAAAGCACACAAGGGATTTGATCCTTTTTATAAACACACCCGCATGGTGCTGCGGCACTAAGAATGGCATCTTTGCACGCCTGCTAAAGAACAGTGCGTTTTCTCTAAAGATTGGAAACCAGTGCAATTATGCATCAGTTCCTGGCCAGCAAAATGTGTGAGCTTTGGCCAAGACAGATCTGTATGCTTGCCTATTTTCAGCTCACCCAGTCACAAGACCTCCTACGTCAGACAGCGCCAGCTGTAGGAGAGGAGAGGGCTCCGTTGCCCCATCCTCTCCCCTGCAGCTGGCACTGGCTGGGGAGATCAAATGGCCTGAAAAAAAGGGAAGTACACAGATGCTTCTTACACAGGATGGTCAGTATAAGCATTAGGAAGTGGGGCATTTTCAGGATTAGTTATATACTGGAGTTGTACAATGTATGGGGGGGCGCAGTACTCCAGAGCAGAGGTCACCCCATGTGTGTAGATCAACACAGAGGACCCCTGGAAAGCACTTCCTGGTGTCTGGGAAGCCCTACAAATAAGGACGCTATATCCAATGCCTGCTACAGGAGTGTGACGTCAGTGATGCCCGCGAGAGGCAGAAATTGCTCAATGAGCCCCGAGCACCCCACAGTGACACCAGCACCCCCTGGAGGCACCCCTCAGTAAAAGCAGCACCCCCCTCAGTGACAGCAGCACCCCCCCCCCCGCAGTGACAGCAGCGCCCCCTGGGGGGGCACCCCACAGTCACAGCAGCACCCTCTGTAGTGACACCAGCGCCCCCTGGGGGCACCCCCACAGTGACAACAGCGCCCCCTGGGGGCACCCCACAGTCTCAGCAGCACCCTCTGTAGTGACACCAGCTCCCCCTGGGGGGCACCCCCACAGTGACACCAGCACCCCCACAGTGACAGCAGCACCCTCTGTAGGGACACCAGCACCCCCACAGTGACACCAGCGCCCCCTGGGGGCACCCCCACAGTGACAGCAGCATCCTCTGTAGGGACACCAGCTCCCCCTGGGGGCACCCCCACAGTGACACCAGCACCCCCTGGGGGCACCCCCACAGTGACACCAGCACCCCCTGGGGGCACCCCCACAGTGACAGCAGCACCCTCTGTAGGGACACCAGCACCCCCTGGGGGCACCCAACCGTGACAGCAGCACCCTCTGTAGTGACACCAGCGCCCCCTGGGGGCACCCAACAGTGACACCAGCGCCCCCTGTAGTGACACCAGCGCCCCCTGGGGGCACCTAACAGTGACACCAGCGCCCCCTGGGGGCACCCAACAGTGACACCAGCGCCCTCTGTAGTGACACCAGCGCCCCCTGGGGGCACCCAACCGTGACAGCAGCACCCTCTGTAGTGACACCAGCGCCCCCTGGGGGCACCCAACAGTGACACCAGCGCCCCCTGTAGTGACACCAGTGCCCCCTGGGGGCACCCAACAGTGACACCAGCGCCCCCTGGGGGCACCCAACAGTGACACCAGCGCCCTCTGTAGTGACACCAGCGCCCCCTGGGGGCACCCAACAGTGACACCAGCGCCCTCTGTAGTGACACCAGCGCCCCCTGGGGGCACCCAACAGTGACACCAGCACCCTCTGTAGTGACACCAGCGCCCCCTGGGGGCACCCAACAGTGACACCAGCACCCTCTGTAGTGACACCAGCGCCCCCTGGGGGCACCCAACAGTGACACCAGCACCCTCTGTAGTGACACCAGCGCCCCCTGGGGGCACCCAACAGTGACACCAGCGCCCTCTGTAGTGACACCAGCGCCCCCTGGGGGCACCCAACAGTGACACCAGCACCCTCTGTAGTGACACCAGCGCCCCCTGGGGGCACCCAACAGTGACACCAGCGCCCCCTGGGGGCACCCAACAGTGACAGCAGTAGAAGAGGAAGTCCTCACATCCTGTGTGTGAGAAGAGCCCTTCACTCCCCCCATACCTGTACTAGGGAGGCCTCCTATGACCGGACACCTTCCATACACAGCTCAGCTCCGGCCGCCTGACCTTCACATCGCCCCCCCCGTGCCCGGGTCACCTCGGCGGAGGAGCGCCCTCCTCACACAGGCCGTACCCCCGGCGGGTTGGCTGAGGTGAAGGCAGGCAATGGTCACCTTCCCGTGTCCTCTCACCTTGTACGAGTCGGTGGCCAGCAGAATATTGAACTGCGGTTCCCCGACCTCCATGTCTGATCCGGGTACTGTCACCATGCTTCGCGGGCACTGTGCTCCGAACAATACTGAGCCGCGCGGCGTTCCGTTCTTCTATACCTTCTCCTGTGCCAGGCCGGGGGGCGGGGAGGCTGCCGTGACGTTAGAGGGGAGGGGCCGCCATCCCGAACCTATTCAACAGTAGCGATGCTCGGAAAGAGAGCGGCTTCTTTTTTGTAGGGGGCGGGGGCTTACAATAAGGTGACGTCAAATCGGCAGCCGGACTGATCGCTGATTGGCTGTCCTCGACACACCGGGGTTCGCCTAGCAGCACGTGTGTAGGCCACGCCCACTCCAGGTCTGCCTGCTGTCAGTTTCGGTTTTAGAGAACGGGCGGAGGAGAATAAGAAATGAAAGTGGTGTGATCCTTTAATAATGCTTACTCCTTATTTCTCCCTCCATGTACAGGAGACGTGATAAACCACACCCCATGATAGGAAACAGAGCTAGTCCAACAAGTATCAGCAGTGACAGGTGGAGATCACCGGGGTGCAGCATGTAGCCACCTCATGGATTAGAAACAGAAAGTTACTAGCCAGGGCCCAAAGAAAGTGAAGATGGCACAAAGAAAACGTACACATCTAATATAAAGCAATGGCACTGCAAATATTATTATACAGAATTTATATGGCGCACTTTACAAGACCTAAAATAAAAAAAAGTTTCTTAGTTTCTGTCAGTACATTTTGTAAATAAGTAATTTTTCTCCTTCATTGATGGGCAATGATAGGCTGCACTGATGAGCTGGCATTTATGGGCACTGATTAGGTGGCCCTGTTGAGGAGGCACTAATATGCCGCACTGATATGTGGCACTGATGAGCACTGATAGGCGGCACTGATGGACATTGATAGGTGGCAATAATATACAACAGTGATGGGCAGCTCTGATAGCCGGTGTATTGTCACAGTTTGCTGCCTATCCTAGAATGCTCCGGAAGTCACGTGACGGCCAACTGTGCATGCGCGATGCGTTCCAAACGCAAATGCGATGCGTTCCAATGCATTCACGACAGTGCACACCAGTGAAACCTTGGTCGGCATCCAGGCTCTTTCCTTAACATCCCCGTGGATTGGAGGATGTTAAAAAAAGAGCCAGGAGGCCGAGCGACTGGCCACTTTCCTCTAAATCCACGTCGCCCTGAATGCCGGGTTCGCTGGTGTGTACTGTCGAAAATTCATTGGAACGCATCGCACTTGCGTTTGGAACGCATCGCGCATGCGCAGTTGGCCGCCACGTGACTTCCGCAGCATTCTAGGATAGGCAGCAAACTGTGACACTACACAGGCACTGAGTGGCATCACTAATGGCCACTGATTGCAGGCACTTGTGGGCACTGAAACAAAGGCTATGGAGGAATACATTGAAGACAGTCTAATCTTCTTTGTGCGAGACACAGGGGAGAATAAAAGCCTGTAAATCTCTCTGAGGGAATAACTAGAATCATTTAGGCAGATTCAGGTATAGTTACGCCGGTGTATCAGTAGATACGCCGTCGTAACTCTGAATCCGCGCCGTCCTACATTTAAGCGTATGCTCAAACTGAGATACGCTTAAATGTTGCTAAGATACGAGCGGCGTAAGTCTTCCTACGCCGTCGTATCTTAGCTGTCTATTTACGCTGCCCGCTAGAGGCGTGTACGCTGATTTACGCCTAGAATATGTAAATCAGCGAGATACTCCTATTCACGAACGTACGCTCGCCCGTCGCAGTAAAGATAAACCAACAAAGAGATGGCGCAGCCAATGTTAAGTATGGACGTCGGAACCGCCGTCGAATTTCACGTCGTTTGCGTAAGTCGATTCAGAATAGGGCTGGGTGTAGGTTACGTTCACGTTGAAAGCATTGACTATTTGCGGCGTGATTTGGAGCATGCGCACTGGGATACGTCCATGGACGGCGCATGTGCCGTTCGTTCAAAACGTCATTTACGTGGGGTCATGCTTTATTTACATAAAACACGCCCACCTCTTCACAATTTGAATTAGGCACGCTTACGCCGGCACATTTACGCTACGCCGCCGTAACTTAGGACGCAAGTGCTTTGTGAATACAGCACTTGCCTCTCTAACTTTCGGCGGCGTAACGTAAATTACATACGCTACGCCCGCACAACTTTAAGCCGCCGTATATGATTCTGGCCAATTGCCATTTTAATTTACACCTCCTGATTGGAATATGCTATTGTGGTCAGGATGAATAAATGTTCTAGAGCAGTGGTTCTCAACCTGGGGGTCGGGACCCCCTTGGGGGTCAAATGAGGATTTGCCAGGGGTCCCCAAAACCTGGGCTGTTCCTGAAGCCTGCGGCTGCCCACTGAGCCTCTTCAGTTCACGGCATAGCTGGGAGGCAGAGACTAGAGGTCAGCTGACTGGTGAGGAATGTGAAGTGGGAGGGGCTGTGGGAGACCCTATATGCTTATTTCAGCATAGGTGGCACTGCTACGAGAAACCACAAAGTCAGAGACACCGTGAGTAACACTACCTGTGATTAGAGTTGCCTTTAAAAGTCCCCACTACAGTTCTCAGATCAGCAGATGACCTTGATCAAGAGCACCTAAGTTGGCTGATCCCAACTCCCCAGCAGCACTGCCACTGATCCCAACTCCCCGCCAGCATTGCCACTGATCCCAACTCCCCGCCAGCATTGCCACTGATCCCATACTCCCCACAAGGGAGTAAGAGAAGGAATAAAAATAGAGAATATATGGAAGGGAGAGGAAAAGAGGGGGAGGAACAAAGAAAAAGGGAGAGAAAGAATAAGAGAAAGAACAAGAAAGACGTCTAGAGAGGGATGGGGATAACAAACAAGAAATTAGGATAGAGAGAGGTAAAAGGGAAAGAAAGGAGAACAAAGAGAAAGAGTGGTACATCCTAAAATGTACTATAAGGGGTTTTAATATTGTATGAGTGGAAGGGACTCAGGGAGCGCTAAATGTCTATAGGTTAGGGGCGCAAATTACTTATCTTGCCTTGGGTGCCAAAAACCCACCATAGGAAAATAATTTTACGGTTAGGGGTCCCCACAACTTGGGAAATTTTATCAAGGGGTCACGGCACTAGACAGGTTGAGAACCACTGTTCTAGAGGGAGATGCCTGAACCACCAAAAGCAACCAAGTTTTACTGCTGAAGGCACCCACGGATCCCAAAAATGTCTTTTACCATCTGTGCGCACAGTCAGCCACCCTGGCACCCACCACATTAGCCTGTGGGGGGGGGGGGGGTCTCCCCGTCAACAAAACTTCTGTAGGGGGATGAAGGGATTGAAAAGGACAATGGCTGTGCGTTCTTCAGAAAGGTGCCCTTGCATACCTTTACATCCGCTCTTGAAGTTTTCCATTCTGAAAAAGGATCTTGAATAGAGTTGAGCGGACACCTGGATGTTCGGGTCCGAACCCGAACTTTAAAAAAAAAAGGTCGGGTTCGGGAACCCGAACCCGAACTTCGAACCCCATTGTAGTCAATGGGACACGGACTTTTAGAAAAAAAAATGCGCGGAGGTCCCCGCAAATTCAATAACCAGACCCTTCAGGTCTGGTGTGGATATTAATGGGGAACCCCGCGGTCAATTAAAAAAAAAAAATGACGTGCGGTTCCCCCTAAATATCCATAACCAGACCCGTTATCCGAGCACGTTGACCTGGCCGGCCGCAGACAAGAGGGGGGGGACAGAGTGCGGGCCCCCCCCTCTCCTGAACCGCACCAGGCCACATGCCCTCAACATGGGGAGGATGTCCCCATGTTGATGGGGACAAGGGTCTCATCCCCACGACCCTTGCCCGGTGGTTGTGGGGGTATGCGGGCGGGAGGCTTATCAGAATCTGGAAGACCCCATTAACAAAGGGGACCCCCAGATCCTGACCCCCCCCTGTGTGAAATGGTAATGGGGTACACTGTACCCCTACCATTTCACGAAGGAAGTGTAAATTCTTGTAAAAAAAAAAACACACACTGTAGAATAAAGTCCTTTATTAATAAAAAAAAAAGAAAAAAACTCCAGCGGTGATAATCCACTCGTTCCGGGCTTACTGCTCCAACGTTGTCCTGATCCAGCGACGGGTGCGGGTGATTCAGCGATGAGAAGATCCATCCATCCAGAGAGCAGCATCGCCGACCTCCTCTCACCCCTGGACACAGCCCAGCGAATGACGCGCTGAAGCTGTGACATTACTTATATAGGGGAGGCAGGGCCACCCGTCACGTGACCCCACACCCTCTGACGTACCCTCTGCTACGTCACTGGGTAAGCCCAGTCTTCCCTCTTCCTGGGAGATGAAGGGTCTGGTTATGGATATTTAGGGGGAACCGCACGTCATTTTTTTTTTAAATTGACGGCGGGGTTCCCCTTAATATCCATACCAGACCTAAAGGGTCTGGTTATTGAATTTGCGGGGACCTCTGCGCATTTTTTTTTCCCGAACTCCGATCCCGGACCCAAACTTTTTCCAATTATTCGGGTCCGGGTTCGGGAAAAACCCAAAGTCCTTACCGCTCAACTCTAATCTTGAATCCTAGAATGTGAAGTGGGCCAAACTAGCAGAGAGAACACACCGGAGCCATGACCTCTTATGAAAAGGAAATCTAGACTAACCACTGATTTCTCCTGGAAAAGTGCTTAGCGTTTGTACATGTAACTTTTAATCATGACCAATAAAGATTGTTCGACATTCCAAGGATGTGTGCTGCTCTATGAAACTTGAACACTGTTATATGGCAATCAGGAACCAACTGCGAGCACCATCCATCTGCACAGCAAACTAAGGACATCCAGGTGTGAGTCTCTTGGTATAGTCACATCCAACTTCTGGTCAGATGGAAAAACTTGTCATCATACAGGCACTTATGACCACCCTAATTGAGGACAGGTTTGTTGACCAAGGACTGGGTCTTATAGCCCCCTTTGTTGTCACTGAATACAGCACTGCCCTAGGGGTACATTGATAACAACAAAAGCTACTTCGTCCACAAAATTCACTGAGCACTCAAGCTCACCAAGAGCACTAATAACCTGCTCTTTTGGCAATTCATGGGCAATGGTGACTATTAGCTAGATTCAGAGAGAGTTACGCCGGCGTATCAGTAGATACGCCGTCGTAACTCTGAATCTACGCCGTTGTAAATTTAAGTGTATTCTGGAAACCAGATACCCCTAAATTAGGTTAAGATACGAGCGGCGTAAGTCTCCTACACCGTCGTATCTTAGGGTGCATATTTACGCTGGCCGCTAGGTGGCGCTGCCGTTGTTTTCCGCGTCGACAATGCAAATGAGCAAGATACACCGATTCACGAACGTACGTACGCCCGTCGCAATTAGTTACGCCGTTTACGGAAGATATACGCCGGCGTAAAGATAAAGCTGGTCTCTAGGTGGCACAGCCCATGCAAAGTATGGACGTCGGAACAAGCGTATCTTTTTACGTCATTTGCGTAAGTCGGACGCGAATAGGGCTGTGCGTAAGGTACGTTCACGTAGTAGGCAGTGTTTGACGTATCTTAGGCATTTTATCTGACGCATGCGCACTGGGATACGTCCACGGACAGCGCATGCGCCGTTCGTTCAAAACGTCATTTACGTGGGGTCATGGTTTATTTACATAAAACACGCCCACCTCAACACAATTTGAATTAGGCGGGCTTAGGCCGGCCGGCCTATTTACGATACGCCGCCGTAACTTAGGACGCAAGTGCTTTGTGAATACAGCACTTGCCTCTCTAACTTACGGCGGCATAGCGTATACGAGATACGCTACGCCTGCCTAACGTTAGGCAGGTCTTACTGAATCTGGCTATATGTGATTATAGGTCCCAACTGTAATGTGCTTGCCATGAAGTCCTGCTATCACTGGCTTACAAGCCCAGGGCCGGATTAACAATGGGGCTGATGGAGCTGCAGCTCCAGGCCCCTTTCTCAAGATAGGCCCATTTGCCCAAAAAAAAAAAAAAAAATTTTTTTTTTTTTTTTTTTTTTTTTTAAAGAATTTTTGTTTTCTAAGATCGAATTTGGGGGGTTGTAGCTCGATGACCAGAGGTCACAGAAACCCTACATTTGGGGGTAGGCATGGGAAGAGCTACCCCACAACTGGTTAAAATATGGGACGGCTATGCTTTATGGTTCCAGAGATACGGGGCTGCTTGCACAGCCTGTCAGAAGCTACATTCAGAGCGGCCAATATAAATACAAGCTGACACACTGCAGCAGACTGATAGGATCACAGTGCTTATAATAATTATTTGTATATTACTCATGGTAATTAACCCCTTGCCACCCAGGCCAATTCTGACACTTCTCTACTACATGTAAAAATCATCATTTGTTTTTTGCTAGAAAATTACTCTATGGTGGTCTTTGCACTTTTTATGTTGCATGGTATAGAGCTGCACGATTCTGGCTAAAATGAGAATTGCAATTTTTTTGCTTAGAAGATAGATCACGATTCTCTCACGATTGTTGCGGCGTAACATCATCTTTCACATAAAAAAAAAAAAAAAAAATGGGCTAACTTCACTGTTTTGTTTTTATGGTTTTTATTATTCATTGAAGTGGGAAAATGCAGTGTGACATAACATATTGCAGCAATAGCCATTGTATTCCCTAGAGTCTCTGCTAAAATGTATATAATGTTTGGCAGTTCCAAGTAATTTTCTAGCAAATAATATTGCTTTCTAACTTAAGAAAGTGTTGGACTTTAAGTGGTTAAATTTAGTTACAATGTTAGTTAGTTACAATGTTTCATTTTGTTTACAAACTTGGGAGACTGCCCAGATTTGTTCTTTACACACAGAAGTGTATCCCTTTGATCTAAGAAGGAAGTGTCAGTTACAATGTTTCCTGTTAAAAACTTGGCAGACTGCCCAGATATTTTCTTTTGACAGCTGAAAGTCTCTCCACTTGTTATATGAAAGAATCAGCAAACTCTGCATTGAAGATCGTCAGGGGGGTTGAATCGAGATCACGATGTTTTAAACGATTAATTGTGCAGCTCTAGCACGGTATTTGCGCAGCAATTTTTCAAACATGTTTTTTTTGGAAAAAAATGTTTCATTCATTAAAAAAAAAGTTAGTTAGTTAAGTTAGCACAATTTTTTTTGGTATCCTAAGCGATGCTTTACATTTTTTTAGGTTACATGTTTAGAGTTACAGAGGTGGTCTAGTACTAGAATTATTGTTCTCGCTCTAACGATCGTGGCGTATGTAACCTGTGTGTATCTGGCTCTGATACTAACAGTGCCTACCCAGCCACTGACTAGTATCTCTCCCCAGCCTGTCCCCACACACCCTCTCACCTGCTGACCTGTGGATGGGGGAATCACTCCTGCAGTGTTATTGTGTTCTGCCAGTGCGTACAATGATCAGTGTTGCTAACTTTAGCTGGCAGCACTGATTGTTTTAAGAAAAAAAAACAGGCTGGTTGTACTCAAGTTGATTAATAGATTGACTTGTGTAAAACCAGCTAGCCCATACATAGATTGACAATGCTGGTCTCTGCATAATTGGCGTAATTTCAATCCATGTATGACCCGCTTAACCACTACGCAGTCCCTAAATATCCTTCCACTCCTGTACATAGTGCTCACTGTCATACTCTCCACACTCCTCTCCTGTACATAGTGCCCACTGTCATACTCTCCACACTTCTCTCCTATACATAGTACCCACTGTCATACCCTACACACTCCTCTCCTGTACATAGTGCCCACTGTCATACCCTCCACACTCCTCTCCTATACATAGCGCCCACTGTCATACCCTTCACACTCCTCTCCTGTACATAGTGCCTGCTGTCATACACTTCTCTCCTGTACTTAGTGCCCACTGTCGCACCCTCCACACTCCTCTCCTGTACATACTGCTCACTGTCATACCCTCCACACTCCTCTCCTATACATAGTGCCCACTGTCATACCCTCCACACTCCTCTCCTATACATAGTGTTCACTGTCATACCCTCCACACTCCTCTCCTATACATAGAGCCCACTATCATACCGTCTACATTCCTCTCCTGTACATACTGCCCACTGTCATACCCTCCACACTCCTCTCCTGTACATACTGCCCCATCATACCCTCCACACTTCTCTCTGGTACGTACTACCCTCTGTCATACCCCCTCACTCTTCCTGTACATACTGCCCATTGTCATACCCTTCACACTCCTCTCCTGTACATAGTGCTTTTTTCCGTACCCTTTGTACTCCTCTCCTGTACATAGTGCTCACTGTTAGACCCTCCACATTCCTCTCCCTCACCTGCACATACTTCCCACTTATATACCGTCCATACTCCTCCCCTATGTCGCTTACCCACAAAAACAGTTCTTTAAAATTATACTGAATATCCTCAATGTTACCAGCTCTAGAATGGACACACTTTTGTTAGTTCAACTAAAGGAAATATCAGTTCTCATATTTGTTCTGCCCCATTATTAGTACTCATTTAATTTTGTGATTACTACTATGATGTATAGAGGAACATCGGGGATCTCAGCTACTCTAAATATAGCACTTATATAAAAAAGTGGCCCTGAAAATATTTTTTAAATGTTGGGAACTGTGCACTTAGGCACTGCCCAAGGGCCACCGTCCACCGGGTCAGTAGGGGCCCCATGAGAGGCTCCTGGGATCCTGTGATAATAAAGCGGTAGTAAACTTTCCTGACATTACTACTTTTTAGAGGCCCTGGGGTAGGTTATGCCACAACGTACGCAAGTATGCACAGCATATTAGCACATTAGTGTACACTTCAATTTTCAGACTGAGCCCTCCAGTGCGGCGATGAATCAGGCGGGGCCTGGACACTTCCATCTTCACCCGGTCTTCCTTCTGGGTTCTGTGCCTTTGGTCACTTGCCTTGGCTGGGCTGCGTTCATGTCATTCCCAGGCATTTATTTATTATTTATTACACCCCATTCACACCTCCGCGACAAAACGCCCAACGCCGGCCGCTCGTGCCGCTGGAGGAGAGAATTCCCATTGCTGTCTATGAGATGGTTCACATCTCATAGACGCCGTACACCTGCGGCATGAAAAAAAGTCCCAGACCCTTTTTTTCAGGCGGCATTGGCGTTCGGCCATACAAAGCAATAGGAAGGATTTGTAAAAAAAAAGTTACACTATTCGCGGCAAAATACGCCGCGTACGCGGCGTTACTTGTCGCGGAGGTGTGAATGCAGCCTAAAAGGCCCCACCAAAATCCTCAGCACCAGGCCCATGATGTTCTTAATCTGGCCCTGTACAAGCCCCCCTGCTTCTCGACATGAATCTCTCAGATCTCCATCAATTCCTCAATCGAGGACACAGCCAACGGAAACGGAGTCTTCCCTAGGAAGAATAACACTCATGACAAACAAAATCTCCAAAAATAATGTGAAGGCAGTGGATAATTCCTGGCATCTGGCTCTTTACAGTGCCTTGAAAAAGTATTTTTTTTTTTTAAAGATATTTTTATTAGGCTTAAGACAAACCAACAAACAGAAAAACATACAAAAAAAACCCACCAGACAACCTGGTCATAAACGTTAGGCAATACACTCAAACATAGAAAAATAAACTGTAATCAATGCAATATAAAGTAGGCACAGTGGTAAAAGGATCAGGTATAATACCGGGATATAGCAAAAGCGGAGGTCCAGACATTAGAGATCCGTGAGGCACGGCCCATCAATGGTCAAGCAAGAGTAGTACAATCAGTGCTGGGAGAGGGTTAGCGGACTAGCCAACCATCACCCCAAATTTTGTGGAAGTTTTTTTTTCCATTTCCGGAGTTCAAAAGTACGTTTATACAGTGGGATAGCGTCATTAATAAGTTTTAACTAGAGGGATTTCAGAGAGGTCTGTGCGCCCTTCCAGGACAGTAAAATAGCTTTTTTAACATAGAAGAAGAGTATACGGAGCAGTCTCTTGGCATGTGATGATAGGTGTAATTCGCCAAAAATGCCTAATAGGCAGTTCTTGGGGTGGATTATGTTTGGGAGGCCTAGCGCCAATGAGATTTGAAAAAGTATTTATACCCCTTGACATTTTCCACATTTTGTTATGTTACATCCAAAAACGTAAATGCATTTTATTGGGATTTTATGTGATAGACCAACACAAAGTGGCACATAATTGTGAAGTAGAAGGAAAATTATAAATGGTTTTCAGTTTTTTTTTACAAATAAATATGGGAAAAGTGTGGCGTGCATTTGTACTTTGTAGCCCTCCTAAATACTTTGTAGAACCACCTTTCACTGAAATTACAGCTGCAAGTCTTTTTGGGTATGTCTCTACAAGCTTTGCACATCTAGAGAGTGATATTGTTGCTCATTCTTCTTTGCAAAATAGCTCAAGCTCTGTCAGACTCGATGGAGAGCATCTGCAAACTTTCCTGCTACAGATTCTTAATTGGATTTAGGTCTGGACATGAATATGCTTTGATCTAAACCATTCCATTGTAGCTCTGGCTGTATGTATAGGGTTGACGTCTTGCTGGAAGGTGAACCTCTGCCCCAGTCTCAAGTCTAACAGGTTTTCAAGAATCTAACAGGTTTTCTTCTAAGATTGCCCTGTATTTGGCCCCATCCATCTTCCCATTGACTCTGACTAACTTCCCTGTCCTTGCTGAAGAAAAGTATCCCCACAACATGATATTGTCACCACCAGGTTTCACGGTGGGGATGGTGTGTTCAGGGTGATGTGCAGTGTTAGTTCTCTGCTACACATAGGGGTAGATTCATAAAGAAGTTACGCTGGCGTATCTATTGATACGCCGCATAACTTCTAGGATGCTCCGGCGTATTTTTTTTCTGTATTCAGAAAACAAGATACACCAGAATTTGGCTAAGATCCGACTGGCGTAAGTCTCTTACGCCGTTGTAATTTAGTTGCATATTTACGCTGGCCGCTAGGTGGCGCTTTCGTCGATTTACCAAAGGAATATGCAAATTAGGTAGATACGCCAATTCAGAAACGTACGTCTGCCCAGCGCATTTTTTTACGTCGTTTACGTTAGGCTTTTTCCGGTGTAAGGTTACCCCTGCTATATGAGGCATATCCAATGTTAAGTATGGATGTCGGGACAGCGTAAATTACGTTCACGTCGAAAGCATTGACTATTTGCGACGTGATTAGGAGCATGCGCACTGGGATACGTTCACGGACGACGCATGCGCCGTTCGTTAGAGACGTAATTTACGTGGGGTCATGTTTTATTTACATAAAACACGCCCACCTCTTCAAAATTTTAATTTGGCGCGCTTACGCCGGCCGATTTACGCTACGCCACTGTAACTTAGGGTGCAGGTTCTTTGTGAATCCAGCCCCTGCCTCACTAAGTTACTGCGGCGTAGCGTATCTCAGATACGCTACGCCCGCACAAAGTTACGGCGGGCTATCTGAATCTAGCCCATAGTGTTTTGCTTTTAGGCCAAAAAGTTAAATTTTGGTCTCATCTGACCAAAGCACCTTCCACGTTTGCTGTGTCCCCCACATGGCTTCTCGCAAACTGCAAATGGGACTTCTTATGTCTTTCTTTCAACAATGGCTTTCTTTTTGCCACTCTTCCATAAAGGCCAGATTTGTGGAGTGCACAACTAATAGGCCCGGATTCACAACGGAGTTACGTCGGCGTATCTCCGGATACGCGGTCATAACTCTGAGTTGCGTGGTCGTATCTGTGCGCCTGATTCATAGAATCAGTTACGCATAGATTTCTATTAGATCCAACCGGCGTAAGTCTCTTACGCCGTCGGATCTTAACTGCATATTTACGCTGGCCGCTAGGGGCGTGTACGCTGATTTACGACTAGAAATATGTAAATCAGCTAGATACTCAAATTCACAAACGTACGCCCGGCCGAGGCAGTACAGATACGCCGTTTACGTTAGGCTTTTCCCGCGTAAAGTTACCCCTGCTATAATGTGGCGTACATGAGGCGTACCAATGTTAAGTATGGACGTGGTTCCCGCGTCGAATTTTGAATATTTTACGTCGTTTGCGTAAGTCGTCCGTGAATGGGGCTGGACGTCATTTACAGTCACGTCAAAACCAATACGTCCTTGCGGCGTACTTTGGAGCAATGCACACTGGGATATTCCATGGACAGCGCATGCGCCATTCGTGAAAAACGTCAATCACGTCGGTTTACATAAAACACGCCCCCCTGTTCCAGATTTGAATTAGGCGGGCTTACGCCGGCCTATTTACGCTACGCCGCCGCAACTTAGGGGGCAAGTGCTTTGAGAATACAGCACTTGCCCGACTAAGTTGCGGAGGCGTAGCGTAAATAGGATACGCTACGCCGGAACAAAGATACGACGATCTACGAAAATCTGGCCCTTAGTTGTCCTGTGGTAGTTAGGGGTATCAGAGTAAAGGGGGCTGAATAAAAATGAACGCCACCCTTTTCACATATGTATTTGTAAAAAAAAATGAAAACCATTTAAATTTTCCTTCCACTTCACAATTATGTGCCACTTTGTGTTGGTCTCTCACATAAAATATCAATAAAATACATTTACGTTTTTGGTGAGGAGCATACTGTAGTGCTACTCTCGTAGGAGCCGCTAAGTAAATTTCCCTGATCCTTCTCCCAATAGTTTTCTTGCAGTCATAGGTGTGCACAGCTTATTGCATTAGGGTGTGCACCACAAAGCTCAAACATACATGCCTGTGTGTAAATATACATAGGGCAATTACAATGTTTTTATTATTATTATTATTAATTTTTTTTTACATTTTTTATTTATTATTTTTTACATTTTTTTATTATTATTATTATTATTATTATTCTTATTATTATTTTTAATTTTTTTTATTATTATTATTATTATTATTATTTTTTTTTTTTAAATTCTGAGCCCCGTTGGAAGGGCTTTGGTGAAATATCAGGAGTCTAGGGTGTGCACCACAAAGCTCAAACATACATGCCTGTGTGTAAATATACATAGGGCAATTACAATTTTTTTATTATTATTATTATTTATTTATTTTTTACATTTTTTATTTATTATTTTTTACATTTTTTTATTACTATTATTATTTTTTTTACATTTTTTTATTATTATTATTATTATTTTTACAACTTTTTTTTCTGAGCCCCGTTGGAAGGGCTTTGGTGAAATATCAGGAGTCTAAACAGACCCATGATGTCTCAATTTGGAGGAAAAGAAAGGGACTGAGGACTGTCCTTTTTCCTTGCAGCCAAGCAGCAGGGGAATTCTGCGCAGCACAGGGTGATTAGGGTGTGCCCAGGCACACCTGGCACACCCTGTGTGCACGCCTATGCTTGCAGTACAACACACAGTTCCAATCACTCTTCAGGCTCATTAAACGGAGTTCTGCCTGCCTCTTTAAAAATTAAAACTACTGTTACTTTTAACATTAGGACACTTACCTGTCCCCGAGTCCAGCGATGTTGGCACCTGTTCAGGTGCTGCCGTCGGCATTGCGGGCAAGGCAACCTGTCAGTGTAGCCTTTTTCGGCTTCACGGTCGGGTCCCTACTGCACATGCGCTCTCTCACTGGCCCAGCAGAAGGGGAGGAAGGAGGAGGGGGGCCGAGCTGCTCACGTAATTCGCCGTGGTCCTTTCTCCCAGAAGTGGCCAAATGATGCCAAATGTGGCACCCGAGGGGGGGAAGAATCAGATAAGCGTAAGTTCCACTTTTGGGTGGAACTCCACTTTAACCAGTATATGGGTATGCTAGTTCTGCTGCATTATTGTAGAACTTGGATAGGTAGTGGGAAATGGTAGACTACTCCAGTATCCCTTAGCAATGATTTGAGGACACTGAACTTTCTCTTACAGAACTATGAGCCCTTGTAGAAGTAAAGAGTGGGCTGGACTTTTCAGCAACAATTTTAATAGAATTTTCTTTCTCTGTGGATAGTCCGAGCAAAGTCCTTTTACTAGAAATAAATAGACTATGCTCTTCAGGACACAAGGCACACTGTCTGCAATCTACCACTTGCATGACTCCCTTCCACCCAGCAAAATGGAATAGAAACTGACCCCTTTTTTTTTTATTTGCTGATGACAAATTGTGCAATAGGACGGATATTCCCGGAGGTGTCTGTAACATGGAACATGCTTTGACATTGCTGGAAGATTAGTCAAAGTAATGGAAACAACAGTTTATCATTTCTAAATGTAAAATATTGCACCTAGGGAAAAATCCTCTGACAGAGTACAGTATTGTAAGTACAGGGTTGAGTGGAGACCTCACTTACAAAAAGATGTTTGATTACATTCAGGCCTCGTACACACGACAGAGTTTCTCGGCAGAATTCGTCGAGAATCTCGGTGAAGAGCCGGATTCTGTCGAGAAACTCGGTCGTGTGTACATTTTTGGCCCGATGGAGCCGCCGAGGAACTCGTCGAGCAAATAGAGAGCAGGTTCTCTATTTTCTCGATGGCAGTGGATTTTGGCTCGACGAGTTCTTCATCGGGCTGTTTTTTAAACGAGAAACTCGGTCGTGTGTATGCTAAGAAACTTGTCAAAAACTTAGACACTGGAGACCAACATAGGTAAAACTAGCGTTTGGATTGGAGATAGCACATTCGTGTCGCTTCCAACATTATTTAATCGTTTATTTGCAGCGCTTTACACAATTTTTCCTAAGGGCACAAAACTGCAATATACTAATTTTTTTTTTACGATATTCACACAGAGTTCCTTAAAATTAGGTGGAACCTTTTTCTTACTGGACTCAATATTTTTTTTTTTTTTTTATTGTCACCTTATTTTGGTCGTGTGTTTTAAATCCTGCTTTTAATCACCTTATTTTTAAATTTTTAAAAAATGCTAATCCTTTTATTTTTTGTAATGTCAAGTTCCCCCCATAGAAACCTTATTGCTTTGTCTTATCTCATGTGTCCCTTTCAAATTACACCTTATATCCAATTTTTACAAAATAAGAACCTGCCTTCTCACTTGCAAAATTGAAATGTAAAAAAATACAAGGACAAGTATGAACTGTAAAAAAAAAATGTACCATTTATTTTGGTAATAAAAAAAAATTTGATATGCAAAAGTCAGCACTGGAGAGCTTGCTGCCATTTGTGCACAGCCAGGTGTGGCCTGATGTGACTGGTGATCAGTTGGAGGCCAAAATGGGGACTTGAGAGGTTCATTCAGGAAGTCACGCATCAAGGTCTTGGACTCCCCGAGGTCAGAAACTGGAGCAGGGCAGGCAGATGTCACCAGGTTGTGGTACTACAGCAGCCTGAACTCTGGTACACCACATGGAAGTAAGGGAGTCACTTTCTTGATTTCTTCAAGGCCTTCCTTGGTGGCTTCCCTGCAGCCTGCTCTTTCACCTTCTCTGCAGCCTTCTCAGCAGCCTTCCTCTTATGCCTGGCTGGAGGTGGTGCCACAGGGGTAGTACTCATGCCAGGAGGAGGAGTAGACGAAGGTGGTGGAGGATGAGTAGCCGACGGTGGTGGAGGAGGAGGTGGAGGAGGAGGAGGAGCAGTAGAAGGAGGAGTAGAAGGAGGAGGAGCAGTAGAAGGAGGAGGAGTAGAAGGAGGAGGAGCAGTAGAAGGAGGAGTAGAAGGAGGAGGAGCAGTAGAAGGAGGAGGAGTAGAAGGAGGAGGAGCAGTAGAAGGAGGAGGAGTAGAAGGAGGAGGAGTAGAAGGAGGAGGAGCAGTAGAAGGAGGAGGAGCAGTAGAAGGAGGAGGAGCAGTAGAAGGAGGAGGAGTAGTAGAAGAAGAAGAGGAAGCAGAATGTTCAGATGGAGCAGGAGAAGAAGAGGAAGAAGAATGTTCAGATGGAGCAGGAGAAGAAGAGGAAGAAGAATGTTCAGATGGAGCAGGAGAAGAAGAGGAAGAAGAATGTTCAGAAGGAGCAGGAGAAGAAGAAGAAGAAGAAGGTGGGGGAGCTTGAGAAGGAGCAGGAGAAGAAGAAGAAGAAGGTGGGGGAGCTTGAGAAGGAGCATGAGAAGAAGAAGAAGGTGGGGGAGCTTGAGAAGGAGCATGAGAAAAAGAAGAAGAAGAAGAAGGTGGGGGAGCTTGAGAAGGAGCATGAGAAGAAGAAGAAGGTGGGGGAGCTTGGGAGTTATGTGGTGTGTGAGGATGGGGATGGCGGCAAATCACAGTGTCCTCTGTGAGAAGACCCCTCACCCCCTGATTTGCCAGGGTGATGAGGAGGCCCTCAAAGAGGAGGCGTTGGTCTAATGTCATTTCTGACATTTTGGCCAAAACCACTGTGACAAATCCCTCCTGAGCAGTGGGAGGCTGTTGCAGGGTTGCATGGGCATCCCGAATGAGGGCTAGTGAGGCGTCACGCACCCTTGTATCCCTCACCTGCCTTCTCGGACGCAGACGAAGAGGAGACACCTGGCATCTCGTGCTTGGCCC
This sequence comes from Rana temporaria, assembly GCF_905171775.1. Classification (NCBI taxonomy): domain Eukaryota; kingdom Metazoa; phylum Chordata; class Amphibia; order Anura; family Ranidae; genus Rana; species Rana temporaria. The sequence goes on from NC_053491.1 coordinate 140,764,372, forward strand.
AGCAACCTCGTGCAACCCACTTGGGCCTGCCACCTCATCCGCTCCACTTGGGCCTGCCACCACGTTACTGATACTTGGGCCTGCCAACACGTCCAAGATACTTGGGCCTGCAGCCTCCTCCAAGCCACTCACCCTGTCCTCCTCCTGCCTGGCATTTTCCTGATCCTCCTGCTGCCTGGTCTCGTCCTGTGTATGGAAAAAAAGTAAAGTTTTACTATTTTTTAAAATTTTTGGTTTATTTATTTAAGCTCCTGACTGTAGCATTTTTTTTGGTCACGACTTAGCTAAGCCAATCATTCTGACCCATGTTTTATGGTCAATCACACCACAAAAATTCATGGCCAATACTGACAAATTTTAGGAATAACACTTTTAGATTTAATTTTTATTTACCTTTAATATCTTAATTTACATCTCTTTAACAACATTTGAACACCACATATTTGCACATTGAAAGTACTATATACCTGGCTCCAGCTGGGCAAATCTGGATCTTCATCCAGGATGGAAGGCTGCTGAGAGGGTTCTTCTGCAGAGGGAGCAGCAGGTTGGCTGGAGGGAAGGCTGGAGCTTCTGTGGCTTCTGGGGCGAAGGCTAGAAAGTGACTCCCTAACCTCCAGGTGTTCATCCAGGAAGCTCAGTTTGCTGTAGTACCACAACTTGGGTTTAAATACCCGCCCTGCTCCAGCTCCAGACCTCATCGAAGCCAAGACCTTGTTGCGTGCCTTCCTGTAGGTGCCTCTCAAGGTCCCAATTTTGACCTCCAACTGGTCAGTTGTCACATCAAACCCCACCTGTCTCCGCACAAGTGGGAGCAGGCTCTCCAGTGCAGTTTTGCGCAATTCTCTATTTCTAGAGATGGGGTCTTTGGTGGCCCACAGAACAGGAAGTTCTTGCCACCTATCAATGAAGATCTCCAAGAAGTCGGGTCGGTTAAAGAGATTCATCTTTTCCTGTCCAAAACCAAGGATAAAAAAATAATGTCACTACACAATCTAGAAAGTCAATTACTCTTTCTCACAAGCTAGCCCTTAAAGGGTCACTAATGGATAACTATATTTTTGGAGGAAATTACTGTTTACAGTGTCTAGAGACATACAAGTGCATACATATAATGTGCCTCTAGTTTCACTTTTGTTTTTAAATTTAGTTATTGTTTCTGTGAAGTAAAGAGACACACAGAACCCAAAAAAAATAAAAGCAGGGCATATTTTAATTTCAAAAATTATTAGCATTGTTTTGGTTGATTTTTAAACACACAGCTTAGACCACAGTGACAAGCTCCCCTGATAAATTTGAGAGGGAGCAGAACCAGGAAGTGATGATTTATGCAAATGATTACAGCTGCTTAAAAGCAAAAAGGGACAATGAGGACATGAAATCAAGACTGATATAATGTAAAGTTAGTTATTTCTGCCCCAAACAATTTTGGCTTAGTGCTCCTTTAAATGTCTGTCTTTCCTGAATATGCCACTGCTGTCCCAAGTTCGAAGCATACCTACACGCTTGTCGTTCAAACGTCTTTCTTACGCAACCCGGTCGTATGGACGCTACATGTGTTCGAGCCTTATATACACTCCGCACACGACATCCGCCCATGCTTAAAAAAAATTGATGTTTCCCCCCCCGCCCCTTATCTTCCGTCGCAAAAAACGACAAGGTGGAATTGGCAGCAGATCATGTTGGGTCAGTTCCTAGGAAACAGATGACCAGTTGTGTCGAACTAATAAGCCAGATCTCATCCTCATTTGTGTATGAAACGTTAGTTAGATAAAAGCACTCCGATATAGTTTGGTCAAGACATAAAAGCGACCATTTGCATCATGTTTAAACCGACTTGTTTTTAGAAGACATCCTGATGAGAACCGAGATTGCCCACACAACAGTAGTTGGATCAAAATGCATAATCAAAGCGTTGTTTACGTACGACGGCACTATAGCGGACCATTACCTTCAAATTTCAAACTGGCTATGTTGTAATTTCTGAACCTAAGATGTAGGCCACAAAATCATTCAATCAAGAAAAACATGTAAAATGTAGTTACATACCGGTCTTTGACCCGATCGTTATCTCCGCCGTCTTCCACAAACTGTGAACGCCCCTTTTACTCACGTGGTAGCCCTTTATACACGCGCATGTGGGACTTTACGCACGTCTCCCCGCCCCTGACGTTCATGGTATCGTATTTTCCCCGCCCCTTTTCCATCTTTTTTTTGTTGGAAGCACATGTTGGAGAATATGGCAGCACGGCAAATCAGTTGTAAGGCCTCCAACATGACCTTTGAGGAAATGGTGGAGATGGTCCTCATCCTCAAAGCAGAGGACTACGATGGGAGGCATGGGCCATATAAGTACCCGAACAAGGTCAAGGCCGCAATAATGGAGAAGGTGAGGAGGAGTCTCCATCGCAAATTTGGAGTGAAAAGGTCCAAGGAGCAGATCCGGAAAAGGTGGTGTGACCTTAAGAAACGTGAGCCGGAACAAATGAAGAGGATCAGGAGAGTGATTAGAAGAAGTAAGTTTGTTATATATTTTGTAAGATTTGTTCCGCGCCATGTGTTTTTTATTTCAGGTTGTACTGTAATATTTTTTTAGGCACAATAATTTGTCGTCAAACTGGACGTCCATTCGGAACGACTAAATATTGTGTTTTAAATCCTACAAATTATGACATTTTTTGAAAATTGTGGTGAGATCAATCGTGAAAATTATGTAGATGTGCTATTAAAACCACAAATCTTTTTTTAATAATTAAATATACAGTAAAAGGAGAGTCTGCTCAGCAGTCGGTGACACATGTGGACTCATTTGCATAATTGTTGTCCCCTTTAATAACCCATTTTGGGCTTCACACAGAGCTGAGGTGATCCAGTGTATACTTTGTTGGCTTACATGTTTAAGGCCCCATACACACCATAGAATCTATCCGCAGATAAATCCCATCAAATGGGTTTCTGCGGATAGATCCTATGGTGTGTACACTCCGTCGGATATCTATCCGCAGATAAATCTCCCCTGGAATGGATTTCCAGCAGATAAATATTTGTCGACATGCACAGAATATCTATCTGCTGGAATCCATTCCAACGGATGGATCCGCTCGTCTGTACAGACTTACCGGATCCATCCGTCCAAAGGGATTCCCCGCACGCGCCGTAATGAATAGACGCATGCGTGGAATTCCTTATATGACAGCGTCGCGCCCGTCGCCGCGTCATAATAGCGGCGACGGCGCGACACGTCATCGGCAGAGGATTTCAGCGCGGATTTCAATGCGATGGTGTGTACACGCCATCGCATTGAAATCCTCTGAAATCTTAGAGAGGATTTATCCGCGGATACGGTCCGCTGAACCGTATCTGCGGATAAATTCTATCGTGTGTATGGGGCCTAAAAGTAGACCAAAGCTACAAGATTTGTCAGGATCTTTGTGAATGCCTTCAATCCTGTGTTTTGCCCTGAGGGGTTTTTCTAAACATCAATAGTCCCAGAAATTTTATAAAGTGAATCATATTCCTCTTTCAGGCCTATAAGCTCTAAAAATCCTGTTTCCATTTTCTTCATTCTCGTAGGGCGTCATGAAGCTTCAACACGGGAGCAAGAAGTCCAGCAAGCCACACCCCCGAGGGATGGTGATGATGCGCAGCCTGCCACCACATCAGGTAAAGTAACATATAACTAACCCAGCTTCAGGTAATGTAGATGTAGGCCTGCCTAATTTCAAAAAATTGTTTTGTCCCACATTTCAGGATCAGGTGGTGGCTTGGACAGGCATACAAAACAGATGCTGATCTCGGAAATATGGGCCTGCAGAGAAGAGGTGGAGGAGATACATTTGGCCAACAGAAAAAATAATGAAAGAGCAAGGAGGGTGGAAACTAAATTAAAAAATTTATTGGATGTTTTGGGGAGAGTCTGAATCTGGAAAAAATACCAAAAAAAATTTTAAATACCAGATTTTGATGTTTATTTAATAAAAAAAAAAAAAAAAAAAAATTATAAAACCAGATTTTATACTTTATTTAATAAAAAAAGAAACAAAAAAAAAAATAAAACCAGATTTTATACTTTATTTAATAAAAAAAAAACCAAAAAAATAATAAAACAAGATTTTAGACTTTATTTAATAAAAAAAAAAACAAAAAAATAATAAAACCAGATTTTGATGTTTATTTAATAAAAAAAAACCAAAAAAATAATAAAACCAGATTTTATACTTTATTTAAAAAAAAAAACAAAAAAATAATATAACCAGATTTTAATGTTTATTAAGAAAAAAAATCAAAAAAAATTACAAAAATGATTGTATATTGTATGAGAAAAAAAAACCAAAAAAATTACAAAAATGATTGTATATTGTATGAGAAAAATCACCCACAAAAATACAAAAATGATTGTATATTGTATGAGAAAAATGACCAAAAAAAATACAAAAATGATTGTATATTGTATGAGAAAAATCACCCACAAAAATACAAAAATGATTGTATATTGTATGAGAAAAATGACCAAAAAAATTACAAAAATGATTGTATATTGTATGAGAAAAATCACCCACAAAAATACAAAAATGATTGTATATTGTATGAGAAAAATGACCAAAAAAAATACAAAAATGATTGTATATTGTATGAGAAAAATCACCCACAAAAATACAAAAATGATTGTATATTGTATGAGAAAAATGACCAAAAAAAATACAAAAATGATTGTATATTGTATGAGAAAAATCACCCACAAAAATACAAAAATGATTGTATATTGTATGAGAAAAATGACCAAAAAAATTACAAAAATGATTGTATATTGTATGAGAAAAATCACCCACAAAAATACAAAAATGATTGTATATTGTATGAGAAAAATGACCAAAAAAAATACAAAAATGATTGTATATTGTATGAGAAAAATCACCCACAAAAATACAAAAATGATTGTATATTGTATGAGAAAAATGACCAAAAAAAATACAAAAATGATTGTATATTGTATGAGAAAAATCACCCACAAAAATACAAAAATGATTGTATATTGTATGAGAAAAATGACCAAAAAAAATACAAAAATGATTGTATATTGTATGAGAAAATATACCAAAAATTTTTGTAGGGTATTTATGAAAAAATAAAAATAAATAAATTAAGAAAATAAAGAGCTTTTGAACCTCAAAAAAGTGTGTGGTGTTTTTCATAAAATACGTAAAATTTTCTATGTGTTTGGTTTGGGGGTCACCTGGGAAATGTTTGCTAGTTGATAATGAAAATACACTTAGTTACACTTAGTAAAGAACTCCAAACAACACAAGCAAGACATAACAAGTTTAGAAAAAAGATTATGATTTATTTTTTTGAAAGCTACAATTATGGCAAATTTGATTGAGATGGTATTGCCCCCCTACCCATGAAATAGTCCATGTATTTGTCCCGGACTTCACGGGCACTCTGGGGGGGCAGTCCTGTGTGGCCAGCTTCAAGGCCCGCCAAAGTTTCTGCAGGGGTCAAATGTTGTGCCTCGGGCCCAACCAGGGCCATATAATTTGGAGATTGTCTCCGCAAAAAATTGTGGAGAATGCAGCAGGCAAAAATAATAGTATTCCACTTATATTCCGCCATGTGGAGAGAGGTGAGGAAAAGGCGGAACCGGCTGGCCATGATGCCGAAAGCGTTCTCAACCACTCTACGTGCTCGGCCCAGCCGGAAATTAAAGACACTCCTCTCTGGGGTGAGGGTGCGCTGAGGGAATGGCCTCATAAGATGGGGTCCCAGGGCAAACGCTTCATCAGCCAGGAAAACAAATGGCAGGCCTTCTACATTCTGGTCATCCGGTGGCAATGACAGATCATCATCCTGAAGGCGAAGCGCGAACTCCGTCTGCCTGAAGGCTCCCCCATCCGATACCCGTCCATTCATCCCGACATCCACAAAAAGGAATTCATACTGTGCTGACACCACCGCCATCAGCACAATACTGTTGAACCCCTTATAATTAAAGAACTGGGATCCTGAACGGGGTGGAGGCACGATGCGGACGTGCTTCCCGTCGATGGCTCCCCCGCAGTTGGGGAAGTTCCATCGGGTCTGGAAGTCCAAAGCCACAGACTGCCACTCCTGTGGTGTGGACGGAAGCTGGGGAAGAAAAAAAGAAAAAATTAGCCACATAACCTTGCAAGCAGATTATACAAAGACATTATAAGCATTATAACATTTCTGGGAACTAGCATATTATATCTAAATATATTTAGCCAATTAACACATTAAACACCCCCTCTGATGGGCCAATGCCCAAGTTTGGGGGAGGGCTAGATGAGTTTGGGAGTACTAAAAAAAATTATTTTTGATTATTGGTGAACATAGACTTTACAACACATTTTGGAGGGGAGGGCTAGATGAGTTTGGGAGTCCTAAAATTTAAATAAAAAAAAAAAATATATTGGTGAACATAGACTTTACAACACATTTTGGAGGGGAGGGCTAGATGAGTTTGGGAGTCCTAAAATTAAAATAAAAAAAAATTAAATATTGGTGAACATAGACTTTACAACACATTTTGGAGGGGAGGGGGGGGACATTACAATGGATATAACACAATACATTGGGAAGTGACTAGACTAGGTAGGTTGGGGCCCAGGATAGCATGCTGGGGAGGTAAGTGATGGAAAATATGCATGTAGGCCAAAAAAGGGGCATCAAAGTTTACATCATGCATGGGGGCAAAGGGGACATTCACAGCATATTCCAGACATGGTAATTAGGGAAGGAGGAGATAACTACAAGACATTAGCATACATTATAGACATAAAATGTGATATTAAAGGAGAAAACTTACCCTCATATATTCCTCCTGCAGAACCTGGATGATGGCAGAGCAGGTGTCAGGAATGATGAGGCCCAGAGCCTGGGGGGAGATGCCCGTGGAGAACTTTAAGTCCTGAAGGCTTCTCCCAGTTGCCAGATAACGGAGGGTGGCAACTAGCCTCTGCTCAGCACTGATGGCTTCCCGCATAACGGTGTCCTGCCTGGTAATATAGGGGGACACCAAAGCCAACAGGTGCTGAAAGACGGGATCAGACATCCTCAGGAAATTCCTGTAATCAACAGGATTATTTTCCTGAAGCTCCCGCAGCAAAGGCATGTGAGAGAATTGGTTCCTACGGAGCAACCAATTCTTGGTCCATGAACGCGTCCTCCTCCTGTTCATGAACTCCTCATTGTCTAGGTCATAAACAAACAGACCTATAGACAGAAGATGCTTAGCACGAAGTCGGCGACGACTAGGTGCCTGCAACATGGCTACAAGGCTAGTTACGAACGACAAATCAGAATTGCACTAAACAGACCGCAGTGAAGAACAGCAAGACCTATGAAGAACGACCCTGACAATGAAAAACGCGGGGACAGGACCGCAATGTAAAACAATACGACCTGACCGCACGTCTCGATTGCCTAGATACGACCCACACAAGTACAAACTGAACGGCAGAGATCAATCTGAAAGCACAAAGACTGAAAAGCACGAATCGTCACTCACCAAACTTTTACTAACACGCGTAAACACGGAATCAGCAAAAGGAGCCCCAAGGGTGGCGCCAACAAAATCAAACCTCCCCTTTATAGTCGCGTCATACGTCGTGAGCGTCATCGCGCCGGAGAACGACCAGATTTTGGTATGTTACGTGTGTACGCAAAGCAAGCCTGCCGAGCTTCTCGACAAGTTCAACAAGGAACTCGTCGAGGAACTCGACGGGCTTGGCACGTCGAGTTTCTCTGTCGTGTGTACGAGGCCTGACAGATCCCCGTTCTGGCTCTCTGTGGAGCAATTGCTGCCATTATACAGCTACGGCGATTCGCGGGATCGAGCCGACCTGCCGCAGTATAATGATGGTGGCTGGTCGACAAGTAGTTAAAGGAGTTAAATAAGGTTCAGACAGGGGCGTAGCTAGCAAATCTGGCACCCAGGGCTTGTCATTTTTTTGCACCAACACCCCCCCCCCCCCCAACAAGAAAAATGGTAAGTGGCAATATAGCAGCGCCTTGCCAAAACTGTGGGTGTGGTCAGATTGCATCAACAGTGGGAGGGGCTTAAAGAGCCATATGCGAGTATATAACAGATAGTACAAACCTCAGTATACTTATTTTAAAATAAAACTGTTCTATTTCATATACTCTATAATTTAGCCACCAGCCCCCCTGCCAGAGAACTCATCCAGCAACCCCCCCGCCAGCAGACTCATCCAGCAGCCCCCCCTCATCTAGCAACCCCCCGCCAGCAGACTCATCCAGCAGCCCCCCCTCATCCAGCAAACCCTCCGCCAGCGGACTCTTCAAGCAACACACACCCCCCCGTGCACAGACGCACATAGTCACCCCGACCCGTATGGTGTTCTTTCAGTGATGTGCAGTTCTGTTTTTGCGCCAAGCATATCTTTTGTAATTCTGGTCAAAAGTTCAACCTTGGCTTCATCAGACCAGAACACATTTTACCACATGATTTTTGTAGACTTCAGGTGTGTTTTTGCAAAATTTGGCCGGGCTTGGGTGTTTTTCTTCATAAGACTTCCATACTTGCCAACTGTCCCGTTTTTAAAGGGACAGTCCCGTTATTTGGGACCTAGTCCCAGCTAATTTAGCCTGCCGGGACTTGTCCTGGCTATTGGGGAAGGCAGGTGCGGCTTCTGGGTCTCAGCAGGGACCTGAGCCTGTGGTGTGTGTTTGGGATGCAAAGCTCCTTTCTGTCCCCTCCCTCCCTCCAGTCTCGTACTGTGCGGGTCCTTGTTATCTCTGACTCAGCCTCCCCCTCCAATCAGCAGCGCGGTGTGCTGTGAGACCTGGGAGGCGGAGCTCACTGTAGCTCCTGTCGGCTGGCCAGAGGAAGGGAGGAGGTGAGTAAGCTGAACTTTTCTGGGAGAAGTTTCCTAGGGTGGATAGTAGTAGTTACACACTTTCAAGGAGATTTTTTCTTAGGAGAAGGATCAAAGGAGATAGTGAGGGGGAGGGGGCTGAGGTCTGCAGCCCAAACACATTTTGGCAGATCACTTCTAAGCAGGAACAGTCTGTGCAAACATCATCCAATCCAATTGCTCAGACTAGATAATGTGGAGTCATTTATAGCCATTCATGTAACCTGTGTGTGTATGTGGTGAGTTCACACCTCTGATTGTACAAACTCAGAACCTGGATACATGTACAATCAGAAGTGTGAACTCACCACATATATATACAGGTTACATGAATGGCTATAAATGACTCCACATTATCTAGTCTGAGCAATTGGATTGGATGCAGAGTGCTATAAACTGGATTACATAGATCTGTACTTACATCTAGTACTGTTGTAGGATTCATTGTTTTAAATGTTTTTAGTGGATGAGTTTTTTTTTATTATATACATCGCTATCTGACCACTTCTCAGTCCCCCTCTCCTGTACATACTGCCCCCAGCTTGCATCACCCCCAGATCACATCATACAGACATCACTCCGAGCGAAATACCCCCCCCCCCCCGCTGAGGGACATCATTCCATGGTCACTTACCTTCCCAACATCACTTCCTGATTACCCCATAGACACCACAAGAAATCCCTCCCCATTATGCCACCGCCATACCCTCCAAACTCCTCTCCCGTACTAACTGTGCCCATCATACCCTCTGCACTCCTCCTCTCCTGTACATACTGCCCCAGCATACCCTCTGCACTCCTCCTCTCCTGTACATACTGCCCCAGCATACCCTCTGCACTCCTCCTCCTCTCCTGTACATACTGCCCCAGCATACCCTCTGCACTCCTCCTCCTCTCCTGTATATACTGCCCCATCATACCCTCTGCACTCCTCCTCTCCTGTACATACTGCCCCCATCATACCCTCTGCACTCCTCCTCCTCTCCTGTACACACTGCCCCCATCATACCCTCTGCACTCCTCCTCCTCTCCTGTACACACTGCCCCCATCATACCCTCTCCACTCCTCCTCTCCTGTACATACTGCCCCATCATACCCTCTGCACTCCTCCTCCTCTCCTGTACATACTGCCCCAGCATACCCTCTGCACTCCTCCTCCTCTCCTGTACATACTGCCCCATCATACCCTCTGCATTCCTCCTCTCCTGTACATACTGCCCCCATCATACCCTCTGCACTCCTCCTCCTCTCCTGTACACACTGCCCCCATCATACCCTCTGCACTCCTCCTCCTCTCCTGTACACACTGCCCCCATCATACCCTCTGCACTCCTCCTCCTCTCCTGTACACACTGCCCCCATCATACCCTCTGCACTCCTCCTCCTCTCCTGTACACACTGCCCCCATCATACCCTCTGCACTCCTCCTCCTCTCCTGTACACACTGCCCCCATCATACCCTCTGCACTCCTCCTCCTCTCCTGTACACACTGCCCCCATCATACCCTCTGCACTCCTCCTCCTCTCCTGTACACACTGCCCCCATCATACCCTCTGCACTCCTCCTCCTCTCCTGTACACACTGCCCCCATCATACCCTCTGCACTCCTCCTCCTCTCCTGTACACACTGCCCCCATCATACCCTCTGCACTCCTCCTCCTCCTCTTCTGTACACACTGCCCCCATCATACCCTCTGCACTCCTCCTCCTCCTCTTCTGTACACACTGCCCCCATCATACCCTCTGCACTCCTCCTCCTCCTCTCCTGTACACACTGCCCCCATCATACCCTCTGCACTCCTCCTCTCCTGTACACACTGCCCCCATCATACCCTCTGCACTCCTCCTCCTCTCCTGTACACACTGCCCCCATCATACCCTCTGCACTCCTCCTCCTCTCCTGTACACACTGCCCCCATCATACCCTCTGCACTCCTCCTCCTCCTCTGTACACACTGCCCCCATCATACCCTCTGCACTCCTCCTCCTCCTCTCCTGTACACACTGCCCCCATCATACCCTCTGCACTCCTCCTCCTCCTCTCCTGTACACACTGCCCCCATCATACCCTCTGCACTCCTCCTCCTCTCCTGTACACACTGCCCCATCATACCCTCTGCACTCCTCCTCCTCCTCTCCTGTACACACTGCCCCCATCATACCCTCTGCACTCTTCCTCCTCCTCTCCTGTACACACTGCCCCCATCATACCCTCTGCACTCCTCCTCCTCTCCTGTACACACTGCCCCCATCATACCCTCTGCACTCCTCCTCCTCTCCTGTACACACTGCCCCCATCATACCCTCTGCACTCCTCCTCCTCTCCTGTACACACTGCCCCCATCATACCCTCTGCACTCCTCCTCTTCTGTACATACTGCGGAGTGGGTGGAGCTTCGGGGAAGTGAGTGTGGTAATTAATTAATAGCTGTGCTGCAAAGTGTCCCTGGAATTTTTTTTCAAATGTTGGCAACTATGGACTTCCATCCTGCCACTCCACCCCATAGCCCAGACATATGAAGAATACGGGCGATTGTTGTCACCACACAGCCAGTACTTGCCAGATATTCTTGCAGCTCCTTGTGTGATTTAGGCCTGTTTATTTTGTACTTTATGATCTAATGCAGATAAAGTCTTCCTGAGTTTTATGAGTCAAATCCCAGGTAAAATTAAAAAAAAGATGTTTGTGTCCACATAAAGATGAGTAATTTGGCTTTTACCGACAGGTTCTGCTTGGTATGTTTTTAACCTCTGGCAACAAATTTGTTTTGGTGATATCCAAATAACTGTAACCCTTTAGGCCCCTTTCACACGGGCGGACCGTTCAGGTCCACCTGTCAGTTTTTTAGGCGGACTTGAACGGACGCTCCATGCACCTCTATGGAGCCACGCATGTCAGCGGTGACATGCCTGCTGACATCCGATCTGCCAAAGAGTGACGGAGGAAAACCCTACTTTGTTTTCTTTTGCAATAAAACTTTTTTAATTACTACATTGTATCATATTTGTCTTGCTTCATAACATCAATCATCCGTTATAAAACCATGTGGACATGGAAGGCGAGCTGATTTGTGGTTCAGTGGGTCACTTGACCTGGACTTGCCCCCCAGGCCTAAGGCTGCCAGCCCTCCCCTGGTTGTGGATCTTGCAGTACACTACAGTTCTATGGACTCACAGCAGCACATGAATTTATTTAATCTATGTTGTTGTGATTATTTATGGAATATTGTTATTATATTCATTTGTTTTTCACCTAATGAACACTAATTTTCAAGTTTAACTATTAGGCACCTGTCACGTTGGGGACTAGATGTTAACGTGTTTTTTTTTGTGATATTTAGGTTATATTAGGTAGGCTGGTGTTTCACTTGCTATTCATTTATTTATTAATTTTCGATTATAGTTGTTACTTTTATTTAATAGCTATTATTGCTATGCTCTTGTCTTATCCAATGTCACCAGCTAGCAGGCCACCCAGTGACAGAAGAGAGAAGTGCAGCAATTCCAGAATTAGGGGGAAATCAATCGATCTCCTATCGCCTGGCAACTAAATTTAATAGCAGCCTTGCATCAGGGTGCTACATAGATTAAAAACCTTGTGCCTTTACAAGCACTTTAACAAAGCATGTGCTGTAATTAGAATGCTGTAGTCAGGAGCAGGGCCGTCTTTAATATGGTTTGGGCCCTGGGCAAACATTTCTTTTGGGCCCCCCTCCAGCTTATTTTGGGCCTGGCTGGTTCACACGTATGTGTTTTGGCGGCCCTCATTTGTGCAGGCATAGCAGCCCATTGATTTGAATGGGCTGCCATGCCTTCGTTTCCTGCAGAAAAAAGGTGCATTCAGCATTTTAAAAATACAGTTGCCTTGAAATCCATTCTGCTTTTGCACCATGCTACTTACCTGCAGTTCTTGCACCATGCTACTTACCTGCAGTTCTTGCACACACAAACGCACTGTGTTTTTAAAAGCATGACCTAAACGTCTAAAAATGCAGCAAGTTTGACAGTGCGGGAACTGCAGATAAGTCACAGCAGACAGCAGAATGGACAGACAGTGCTGTATTTCAGTGCTTGATGAGCATAGGAGTGCCGTGTGCGCAGCCTATTACATGAGGCATGCGCTTTTCTTTGCAGGAAATGCAGGCATGGCGGCCCATTAAAATTAATGGGCTGCTGTGCCTGCGCAAATGTGGGCCGCCAAAACACATACATGTGAACCAGCCAGGCCCAAAATAAGCCCATCAAGCAGTTAAATACAGACAGCTAAAGCAGAATGGACAGACGGTGCTGTGACCCCATGCCATGCCATGTGTAAAATAGAGGAACTTTTTAAAACACTGACCAGACCTGCAGTGAATCATCAAATATTATAAAGACTTTGGGCAAACTCTACAGAAAACTTATATTTACAATATAGATTAGCAAACAGTGACATACCTTGAGGAGCAGGACATGAAGAAGTCAGCCTCGGGAAGAGCAAACTGGGGATGTTATAAAATCACATTCTAATTCACTTTTATATACAAGCAGCACCCAGTGGCAGGAAGGGAGAAGTGCACGTGTGATGATTTTCAGCCTGATTTGTGGGTAGCACAGGGGCTTAACGGGCGGCAGGGCATCAGGAATTATGGGGCCCCTTACACAGCTTCAGGCATGGGCCCCCTGAAGCAGAGAACCGGGGGAGAGGTGCTGCCGCCTGAAATTGAGAAGCGGGGGGGCTGCCGCGAATTTAGAAGCTGGGTCCCTCTACAAAAAAAAAAAGAAAAGAAATAAAGAAAAATATGTATAAAAAAGGGGTGCAGCCATCCGGGGACCTGGGGACCTCTGGGCCCTTTAATAAAAAGAAAAAAAGAAATAAAAAATATATATAAAAAATATATATATATATATATATTTTTTTTTTAAAAAGGGGGTTGCCATCTGGGGCCCTGGGGACCTCTGGGCCCTTTAATATTTTTTTTTTATAAAAATAAATTACAAAAAAAAGGGGGGTTGCCATCCCGGACCTCCGGGCCCTTGTTAATAAAAAATAAAATAAAAAAAATATATATAAAAAAGAAACATTTATAAAAAAAAGGGGGGTTGCCATCCAGGGCCCTGGGGACCTCTGGGCCCTTTAATAAAAAAATAAATACAAAAAATATATAAACAAAAATAAAAAAATAAACATTTATAAAAAAAGAAATAAAAAGAAATAAAATAATATAAAAAAATTATTTTTTTAAAAATAAAAAGGGGGGTTGCCATCCGGGGTCCTGGGGACCTCTGGGTCCTTTAATAATAATAATAACATTTATATATTTTATATATATATATATATATATATATATATATATATATATATATATATATATATATATATATATATATATATATATATATATATAAAAGAATAAAATAAATATATAAAAAAAAGGGGGGTTGTCATCCGGGGCCCTGGGGAACTACGGGCCCCTGGGGACCTCCAGATCTCTAAAAAAAAAAATTTGGCCCTTTAATAAAAAATAAAATAAAAATATATTAAAAAAATATATTTTTTTTATTTAAAAATAAATAAAAAAAGGCGGGTTGCCATCTTTTTTCAAAGGGGGTTGCTTTGGGCCCCCAACAGTGACAGGGCCCTGGGCAGCTGCCCCTGTTTGTCCTATGGTAAAGACGGCCCTGGTCTTGAGTAAGAAATGTAAAACACAGTGAGGGTAAATTATCAAAACTGGTGCAGTCAGAATCTGCGCATGGCAACCCATCAGCTTTAAGAATGAAAGGTATGAGCTGATTGGTTGTCATGCAAAGCTGCTCAAAATTCTGTCTGTTTTGATAAATTCCCCTAAGGGCTCATTCAGACAGGCACTGAGACAGGTCCTGTATGTTGAGCTACTTTTTGCTGCATCTGCGTCCACTAGAGAGCTTCACCTATAGAAGTGGGTGCATAGATCCGAATGTAGACACTGTGCGTTTGGATAAATGCATCCCTTCCTGTCTGCAGGTAAAATTTTGACATTTGACTATTCATGTCCATGCAGCTGCTGCGTCCCAATTGACTTTGACTGGACTGTCTGCACAATGATGCACAGAACACCAAGTATCCCAACGCGGCACACGGCCATCACAGGGCATGGATGCAGATGCTCCATGTGAATGAGGCCTAATTGTCATGTGGGTCAGATAGCATAAAAGAGAAGTATGGAAATTTATTCTTATGAATCATACTTACCTAGGTAGATGCTGCATCTGTCCCCCGCCGGCTCTAAGGCTGAGAACCTGAGCAGAGAGCTAATGACTGTCAGTCTCTTGCTCTCTGCTCAGCCACCCCCCCCCACCAGTGCTCACCGAAACACTGGGCTGTGGAGGGGGGCTGTAGCGGCCGGCTAAGGGCCTCAGCGGCTCGCTGAGAGGCTGAGCTGGGTGCTGGTCTAGGCATGTGGGCGGATCTCAATCATATGGTTGGAATCTTTGCCCCGCCTGGACCCACTCTGAGACATCAGCCGAGAGAGGGCTTAAGCCTTCTGTCATCTGAAAATCGGGCACAGGACTGCAAAACAATCTGCACTGCTGTGATCAACAGGAGAAGTACAACCAAACAGGCTTTGGCTGTACTTCTCCTTTAATAAATCTATCACGTGACCAGTCACTCTGCTCCTGTTTGGCATTACTTGCAACAATTGATAAATGTTCCCCTCACCTAGTCCAGTATGTCCCTTGTACCCCCCTATCCAGGGGCCTTTGCTACACCAACCACCATTTCCTAGTCAATGGCCTCCTCTGCACCTACCCCCCTAGTCCAGGGCCTTCTATACACCCCTCTCCTAGTCCAAGGCCTCCTCTGTAGCCCACCCCAAGTTCAGAGCCTCCTCTGCATCCTGGGTCTTTTACCACATCAACCCCACTTTTCAAGTCCAGGGCCTTCTCTGCACCCCCCAGTCCAGGGCCTCTGATGTACTCCCCTCCTAGTACAAAGCCTCCTCTGCACTCCCCTCCTAGTCAAGAGCTTCCTCTGCACCCCCTCTCCTAATCCAGGGTCTTTTCCACCCCTTTTATAGCCCAGGGCCTTCTCTGTACCCCCCTCCCCCACTCCAGCACATTCTCTGCACTCTCCCAGTCCAGGGGCTCCTCTGCACCCCCTCCCAGTCCAGGTCCTCCTCTGCATCCCCCCGTTCAGGGCCTCCTCTGCACCCCCCCAGTCCAGGGCCTCCTGTATACTCCCCTCCTAGTCCAGGGCCTCCTCTGCATCCCCTAGTCCAATAACTCCTCTGCACTCCCCTGCTAGTCCAGGGCTTCCTCTTTACTCCCCTCTTAGTCCAGGGCCTCCTCTGCACTCCCCACCTAGTTCAGGGCCTCCTCTGCACTCCCCTCCTAGTCCAGGGCCTTGTCTGCACTCCCCCTCTCCTTATCCAGGGTCTTTGCCACACTACCCCTTTTCTATTCCAGGCCTTCTCTGCACCCCCCCCCCACTCAAGCACCTCCTCTGCACCCCCCCAGCCCAGGGCCTCCTCTGCACCCCCCCAGTCCAGGGCCTCTTCTGCACCCCCTCCCCCCAGTCCAGGGCCTCTTCTGCCCCTCCCAGTCCAGAGCCTCCTTGCACTCCGCTCCTATTCCAAGGCCTCCTCTACAGCCCACCCCAAGTTCAGAGCCTCCTCTGCACCCTGTTCTCTGAATCCAGGTTCTTTACCACCTCAACCCCACTTTTCAATTCCAGGACCTCCTCTACACCCCCCAGTTCAGGGCCTCCGGTTTACTCCCCTCCTAGTCTAGGTCTTCCTCTGCATAACTCAGTCCAGGGCCTACTCTGCACCCCCCAGTTCAGGGCCTCCTGTATACTCCCCTCCTAGTCCAGGGCCTCCACTGCATCCACTAGTTCAAGGCCTTCTCTGCACTCACCTGCTAGTCCAGGGCCTCCTATGCACCCCCTAGTCCAGAGCCTCCTGTGTACTCCCAACCTAGTCCAGGGCCTCCTCTGCACGCCCCAGTTCAGGGCCTCCTGTATACCCCCCTCCTAGTCCAGAGCCTCCTCTGCATCCCCTAGTCCAGGGCCTCCTCTGCATCCCCCTAGTCCAGGGCAACCCCCCAGCCCAGGACCTCCTCTGCATCCCCCCAGCCCAGGGTCTCCTTTGCGACCCCCCCAGCCCAGGGTCTCCTTTGCGACCCCCCCAGAATATTTCTTCTTTTTCCATTATCGCACCCTATTAGATAGGTGCTAAGTTAGGTAAATTCAGTTTGGGCTCACTGTATTCAGTGGAGCTGCTTTTCAGTGTTTCGGACACTGTATTCCCCTGTTATGTCTTGTGGAGATGTATTTATATGAAGAAATAAAGGGGATTTTTTTGGATGTGCAACCAACCAGAGTATTTCTTATTTTTCCAGCATGATTACCACTTCCCATGCTTGGAACATAAGCAATGATCAAGGTATCATTATTTAGAGTTGGCAATTCCCTTCAATGTAAAGGTAATCCTAGCAGCCATGGAGCCGCTGGATTACTTTACTAGGTGGTTGGGGGGGTGTGGCCTTTACCAGGCTCCCATGTCTGATCAGGGTACCCAGTAAGGATGTGACTGGCAGTGTCTGCTTCGTGGGACATATAGGAGAGGAACAGATGTTGTTCCTCTCACTATGTAATGGTTAGAAACCGGAAGCATTGAGAATTTCCTCACTTCCAGTTTTAGTCTCATGTAAAACAAGCTGTTACCAGCTTGTCAAAGCAACTGATCAAACCAATCTCAGGCAGAGGAGAGATGTGGGGTTCTAAGTAGTGTTCTAGCAAAAAAAATTACCGTATGTATTTCTACATGTAAGAAAGGAATGTCAGAATTGGCCGGACTGAAAGTTGTTAAAGAATAAGTTTGCCATTGGAAGCATGCTACATATTCCAACAATATTTAGGGTGTAATGTGTGATATATTCCAGCCACAACCCCCCCCCCCCAACTGTGTGCGGGGCAGGGGTTCTTCTCCCTTGCATCCGCTATCACAATTTAAAAACAGCACGGCCGTACGGAGCTCCACCTATGCAGCCGTGTCAATCTGTGAATGAATGACTTACAACTACCATTGTGGCAGACGGCTTGTAGTTTTCAATGAACTGCAAGGGCGCTGGTGAGCGCTCTTGTAGTTTATTGATCTTCCTGGACTTCAGTAACTACCTGCCCGTATTGGAGGCACAGGCAGAAAGCTATACTAAGGGCCTATTCACACCTGAGCGTTTTGTAGCCTAAAGCTACAAAACGTTAGAGGGGAAAAAAATCCATTATTCTCAATGGAGATGGTTCACATCTCCACTCCAAAACGCCTGAAGCCGAACGCCTGAAGCTCAAACAGGTTCTGGACCCTTTTTTGTAGCTCAAATTGGGCTGATTTGGGCATTTTTGAACAATTGTATTCCCATAGAAACTAATGGAAACGCTTGATTCAAGCATCTAGCGCGACAACAAGCGTTTCTACGGACGTTTTGTCGCTTTAATCTGTTCTGTGAAATAGAAGAAGATAAAAAAATCTACAAACATAGCAACAAATGATGAAAGAGATGATAATTTTTCCTATTGGCTAAAATAAAAAACGACGAAGTTCAAAAACGTCGGACAACGCTGTATGCAAACGTGTGAATACGCGCAACAAAATGTGCGACAAAACGCCGGAGAAACGCTCAAAACCGCTATGCTCAGGTGTGAATGGGGCTTAAGGCCTTGTACACACGAGGAGACATGTCCGATGAAAATGGTCCACGGACCGTTTTCATCGGACATGTCTGCTGGGAGCTTTTGGTCTGATGTGTGTACACACCATCAGACCAAAATCCCAGCGGACAGAGAACGCGGTGACGTAGAAGACACCGACGTTCTCTAACACGGAAGTTCAATGCTTCCACGCATGCGTCAAATCAATTAGACGCATGCGCGGGATTTTGGGCCGCTGGTTACACGTCATAACCAGTGGACATGTCCGATGAGTCGTACTAACCATCGGACATGTCCGACGGACATGTTTCCAGCGGACAAGTTTCTTAGCGTGCTAAGAAACTTTTGTCCGCTGGAAACCTGTTCCGATAGGCCGGAAAACTGTCCGCTAGGCCGTACACACGGTCGGACATGTCCGCGGAAACTGGTCCGCGGACCAGTTTTAGCGGACATCTTCGGTCGCGTGTACAAGGCCTAAGAGTTTGCAGGAGCTTGGCATTGCACATGTGATCTACTGATAATGGGTGCAGGGTTTTCCAGGCTCGTGTGGGAAAATGTTTTAAAAATTTTTTCTGCGTAAATATGTGCATTTATTATTTTTTACCAAAATGTGAGCTTAGCCATGGTGCGGCTTCAGGCTGCTCCCAAAAAGTAAGCTAATGTCTCTTGCCCACGTGAATGAGCCCTAAATAAATCTAAACTGCAAAACCTGGAATTCAGAGATCACCTGAAGTCGTTTGCTACTCTGCCTGACATCATGTTGATAACAGATGATGTCTACTGTGGGTGCAAACCAAGTTCATTACTGTATCACATAACAGTACATTGTAGTTAAAGTGGTTGTAAACCTTAGACACTCAGACAAGCTTTATAAATTCTGGAATTTGAATGTATGTAGAGAAGAGAAGCAGATAAACAGGTTCAACTTATGGAGGATTTGTTTCATCTCTGTGTATCATCCAGTCAATTCACTGGGTATATGTGTGAGGGTTTACAACCACTTTAAGTGATATGCAAATAATTAAAGGGCTTGGTGTTTCATACTTATGGGTATTTATTAGGTAGAAGACAGTATCTGATATCAGCATGAACAAGCTCAGGAAGTTTACAGGGTCAGATATTATGCCGCGTACACATGATCATTTTTCGGGTTGTAAAAAACAAAGTTTTTCAGGCTCTAGAAAAAAACAAAGTTTTTTTCAACTTCATCATTAAAACGACGTTGCCCACACACGATCGTGAAAAAAAAATGCTCTGGCAAAGTGCGGTGACGTACAATACGTACGACGGCACTATAAAGGGGAAGTTCCATTCGGATGATGCCACCCTTGGGGCTGCTTTAGCTGATTTTGTGTTAGTAAAAGACGATTCACGCTTTTCTGTCTGTTACAGCGTGATGAATGTGCTTACTCCATTACAAACAGTAGTTTTACCAGAACGAGCGCTCCCGTCTCATAACTTGGTTCTGAGCATGCGCGGGTTTTTAAAGCCCACACACGATCATTTTTTACAACCCGAAAAACGACATTGTTTAAAACGTCGTGAAAAAATAGAGCATGTTCGGAAAAAATTTTTTGTCGTTTTTCAGAACCCGAAAAATGCTCTGAAGCCCACACACGATCGTTTTAAATTAAATTTTTTAAAAACTTTGTATTTTACAACCCGAAAAATTATCGTGTGTACGCGGCATAAAAACTCTGGGCCAGATTCACAAAGGAGATACAACGGAGTATCTCAGATACTCCGTCGTATCTCTCAGAGTATCTATGTTACGCATAGATATCCCTAAGATCCGACAGGTATAATTGTTTTACACTGTCGGATCTTAGGATGCAGTACCGCGGCCGCCGCTGGGGGGAGTTCGCGTCGTAAACCAGCGTCGGGTATGCAAATTAGGAGTTCCGGCGATCCACGACGGATTTTCGCGTTCGCTACGTCGCCGCTACTCTAGTTTCCCGTCGCAATTTTAGTCGTCGTTTGACCTGCCCTAACTTTACACAGCAATCGTATTGCTGTATAAAGTATGGCCGTCGTTCCCGCTTCAAAATTTAAAAATTTAAAAATTAACGTCGTTTGCGTAAGCCGTCCGGGAATACGGAATTACGCTACGCGCGTCGCCGTTCGAAAAAATAAAGTCACTGCGCGCAAAGCACGGCGGGAATTTCGAAACGGAGCATGCGCAGTAGGTCCGGCGCGGGAGCGCGCCTAATTTAAATGGCACACGCCCATTTAAATTACGCGGGCTTACGCCGGAGGTTGCCAGCGTAGGTTTTCATTGCAAGTGCTCTGTGAATCAGTCACTTGCGATGAAAACTTGCGGCGGTGTAACGTATCTACGATACGTTACGCCGCCGCAATTCTACCTGAATCTGGCCCTCTGCCTTGACGTTTCTCTCTAAAGCCCTGTACACAATAAAAGAAAATCGTGAAAATACGATTTTCTGAATCGACACTCTGTTCCGAATGAAAATTTTCGAAGGGAAATTTTTCTCATACAGGAACAGAATAAACCATATTCTTTTAATGTGTACTTTTTTCATATGAGAGATATCAGATATGAACAACTACGCATTATCATAAACAACGAATAACAAAAAAAACCTTTGTTGTACGAGAATGAGACCTGCTCATTTACCTAGTGAATAAAATCAATATTAATTATGTGAGCCAGCCGTAGGAGGGATTTTGCTGGCGTGCAACTTTATATCTGGAACTGGGGCCCACGATGGGTTACATTACATCAAGTTTGCTAAGCTCATTATTTAGTTATATATTAACTAATTTAATAGTATAGATCTCATTTAATATTTGTTTGTAATTAAATGAAAAAGTCAATATTAAAAAGCTCAATCTAATAAATATATTAAATCACGTATAAAGTAAAATCTATTGTGTCAAGAGTCTTGGTTGCCAGTTCATTCGATTGCATAATTCTTCATCTGTTTTCTTACATATTTTGGTGAACCTAAAAAAAAAAAGTTATTTGTCTTCAGATTTCATGCTTATTACTTTCCTTTTTCTTGTTTACAAACTGTTTATTTGGAAAAGATAAATCCAATACGGAAAATCATCAAGAGACTGCAAAATGACAGAGGCACGATATACCGTATTTATCTGCGTATACAGCGCACTTTTTCCCCCTTGAAATCGTGGGTTGTGCGATATACGCCGATACCCGCTTCCCGCACTGAGTTTGAATGCCGCCGCCGACATATACCGAGCGCAGTACACTTGGGTACACTCGGCCAGGCTCGGCTCCGCTCGCGGTCACGCCCTGTGCCGCCTCCTAGCCTTTATGCGAAAGGAGCCATGCGTACCCGAGTGTACTGCGCTCGGTATATGTCGGCAGCGGCATTCAAACACAGTGCGGGAAGCGGGGATCTGCTCACAAACAGCGCGGGAGAAGCGGGGAGGACACCACCAAGGCCGCAGATGAACGACAAGACCGCCGATGGACGGCGATGGACGCCGGGCAAGACACCGTCGAGGGGCATTCAAACTGTAAGTATTTTATTTTTTCCCTAAAATTCCCTTCTAGGTTGGGGATGCGCTATACGGCGGTGCACGCTTTACCCCGATAAATACGGTATATAAGAAAAAGAAAAAAGAAAAAAGCTTCAGAATAACATAGAAACACATTGAGGAGCCACATATAAAAATACACGGGAGCAGAATACCATATGGGAAAGACATACATAGTGAATATACTGTAGTTATACAAAATCATCAACAATTGTAGAAAAGTGATGAAATTTATTCACACAGAGTACATTATAAGTCCTGTCTGATACGTGTGTCAATTAGAGATCAGATATCCCATTTGGCAAAAAATCTAGACATTTTATCCATGCAAGGTGTAGAAAATTCTTTCCATTAACATAATCATATTAGTTTTGTCAATAATTACAGATAATGGGATAATGGAAGTTTTCCAATTTAGGGCAATAGCCCATAATGTTGAAACCCAAATGGCGTGGATAAGTCTCTCTTCCTTGTGTACAACCCCTGAAATAAGTGCAAAAAGATGGCACATTGGAAGCGTCAGACTTAGGCCTCGTACAGACGACCCAACATGTCCGATGAAAACGGTCTGCGGACCGTTTTCATCGGACATGTCCACTGGGATCATTTGGTCTGATGGCTGTACACACCATCAGACCAAATTTCCCGCGGACAGACGACGCGGTTACGACGCGGTGACGTGGCGGCGACGATGACGCGATGACGTGCGCGAACCCGGAAGTTCAATGCTTCCACGCATGCGTCGAATCACTTCGACGCGATGCGCGGGTTCTCGGGCCAGCGGACATGTCCGATGAGTCGTACTGACCATCGGACATGTCTGGCGGACAGGCTTCCAGCGGACATGTTTCTTAGCATGCTAAGAAACAGTTGTCCGCTGGAAACCTGTACGGTCGGCCGGAAAATTGTCCGGTCGGCCCTACACACGACCGAACATGTCCGCGGAAACTGGTCCGCCGGACCAGTTTCAGGGGACATGTTCGGTCGTGTGTACGAGGCCTTAGTGTTTGACTCGAGATATTAGAGGCAATTGCAGAATATAACACTGGAGTCACTTTATCACAATCCCCCAAAATATATCCTAATGAGCCTTTAGGGGGACAGCCCCTTTAGAGGCACAGATCTGAAACACCAGGGTATATAGTATGATGTTTGGAAAGTGTATAATACCATTTAGTAGGGAGCTTTAGGGCAGTCTCCCTGACTGATAGTAGTGATTTGGTGCATTTGCGTAGGTTATCTAGTATGGTGTCCAAATCCTGAGAGTGACTCAGTCCTGTCTCCATTTAAAGGGGTTGTAAAGGTAATTTTTTTTTCCTAAATAGCTTCCTTTACCTTAGTGCAGTCCTCCTTCACTTACCTCATCCTTCGATTTTGCTTTTAAATGTCCTTATTTCTTCTGAGAAATCGTCACTTCCTGTTCTTCTGTCTGTAACTCCACACAGTAATGCAAGGCTTTCTACCTGGTGTGGAGTGTCGTGTTCGCCCCCTCCCTTGGACTACAGAGAGTCAGGACGCCCACTAACACACAGCTCCTTTCTCTATCTGCAACGTAGAGAGTGTTCTGACTCTCCTGTAGTCCAAGGGAGGGGGCGAGCACGACACTCCACACCAGGGAGAAAGCCTCGCATTACTGTGTGGAGTTACAGACAGAAGAACAGGAAGTGAGGATTTCTCAGAAGAAATAAGGACATTTAAAAGCAAAATGGAAGGATGAGGTAAGTGAAGGAGGACTGCACTAAGGTAAAGGAAGCAATTTAGGATTTTTTTATTTTACCTTTACAACCCCTAATCATATAAGTCAGGGAGTCAGAAGAGAGTGCCAGAAAAAGAACTGTACAAGTCTAAAATCTCCCCTGTGAGATTCATGGCAGATTCTCTTAAAGAATGTTGTTGGTTTTTAATTTTTTTTTTTAATAAAGAATATTTAAAAAATGTTGTTGGGGAGGTTGGAGATAGACTGTACCGTATGGCATGCATAGCTCCAGGGTTTGCTGGGCTGATAGGAATGTTTGGAGTTTAAATTATACCCCTTGTTGGCTAATAAGCTTGCATTAATAAATTAAAGCGGAGGTTCACCCTAAAAACAATTTTCTAACATTACATTGTGCTCACTCTCGACATTGATAGTATGCATATTTTTTATTTTATTTTTTGCCGTACATACTGTTGTATCGCTATTTTCCCCACCGGCTT
Organism: Rana temporaria; assembly: GCF_905171775.1. Taxonomy (NCBI): domain Eukaryota; kingdom Metazoa; phylum Chordata; class Amphibia; order Anura; family Ranidae; genus Rana; species Rana temporaria. Next base: position 140,788,656 of record NC_053491.1, read on the forward strand.
CCGGGTAGTGGCTCCCGCGGGAGTGGGCGTTCCTATGCACAGGCTAAGTGATTGACGTGATGACAAAAGCTTCCCCCGGCGCATAAGGTGCGTCACGAGTTGCCGAAAGAAGCCGAACGTCGGTGCGCAGGCGCCGTATAGTGCTGACTCGCAGTTCGGCTTCTTTCGGCAACTCGTGGCGTGCCTTATGCACCGGGGGGAAGTTATTGTCATCACGTCAATCACTTAGCCTGTGCATAGGAACGCCCACTCCCGCGGGATTCACTACCCGGAAGCCGGCGGGGAAAATATTGATACAACGGTATGTACGGCAAAAAAAAAAATGCGTACTGTCAATGTCGAGAGTGAGCACAATGTAATGTTAGAAAATTGTTTTTAGGGTGAACCTCCGCTTTAAGTTGGCCAGTAAAATGTATCATTTAAACTCCAAACTGTCTGCATTAATTGAGGGCCAACATGGTTCAATACACTACCTGTGCTGATTAGAGAAATTTACTTGTCACCATTTTATTATTTACAACATGTAATTAAGTCTATTATTGTTTCTGCTTAACTGGTGTGACAAGTTGGGGGTTTTGTAGCTCATTCGTAGCGCAAAGCAGTGAGTGTTCTCCAGGCCAAAAGTACATTTCAGGGATTTTCCTGCCCACTTTTATTTAAAAGAAAGAAAAAGTTCACAAATGAATGTCTTTCCATGCAGGGAGTTCTCACCATCAATACGACAAAAGACCAATAACCAGCCTTGTGGCTCTGTTTGCAGCTTCACTGCTCAGGCCTCATATCTAAGACACAGTCCCAGTGCTCGCGCACAAAACTCTGTACCTTTGTCAGCTTGACTTTGTGTTTCCTGCAGCTCCCTGATGCTCCTTCCTTCACAGGCTTGTGCCTTTGACTGTCCTGTCCTGGACAGCACCGTAGACATGCACCTTTCTGCTCCCTTACAATCACAGACACCCTTGGAAGGGTGGGACGGCACTAATCTTGGCTCTAATATGAACCCAGCACACACCTGCACCATTAGTGTGCCTGTTTCCTGCCAAATCTGGCCTAGACTGCCATTTTAAACTGTGGCATGGGCTCGCTCTGCCACACTGGGTACACATGGTCCAAATATCGGCCAGTCAGCAGAAACTGCCGGACATTCAGGCCATGTGTACAGCTGTCTTTCTGGCCGAAGCCGGTCTAAGGACTGGGTTTCGTAGAAGGGACATGTTGGAAAACTAGCATCTGATCTGTGTCAAAACACAAAGGCACAGCGGAAGAGACCGTTGCACTAGCATAATTTAGTTTCAGGTTTTTTTCGCTAAGCCTGCTGGGTTGAACAAAAAATACATAAAATAAATGTGTGTACCAGGCATTAACTTGCCGTACAGACGACCGAACATGTCTGCTGAAACTGGTCCGCGGACCAGTTTCAGCAGACATGTTCGGTCGTGTGTAGGCCCGAGCGTGCAGGATTCCAGCAAACATTTGCCCGCCGGGCCTTTTCCCAGCGGGCAAATATTCCTGGACTTTTTTTAAAACAGTCTGCTGGAATCCTGCCCGCTCGGACATGTTCGGTCATCTGTACAGACCTACCGTACATGTCCGAGCGCCCGCCATCCCTCGCATGCGTCGAATGACTTTGACGCATGCGTGGAAGCATTTAACTGGCAGGGCCGCCCACGTCGCCGCGTCATCGTCGCGGCGACAGGGGCGGACACGCCCCGCGTATTGTTTACGCGCGGATTTCTGTACGATGGTTAGTACAGCCATCGTACAGAAATCCCCGGGCAGACATGTACGGTGAAAACGGTCCGGCGGACCGGTTTCATCATACATGTTTGCCCGTGTGTACGCGGCCGATGGAACAAAATTTGTTCGGTTCAGCAGGGACTGGCTGAATTTCAATCCCCGTGTAGCCGCTCCAGCTTGATAGAAGTCAATCTAATAATTGACTTCTGTAGAACAGGAATGCTGGAAATTGTTTCTTGATCAGCAACTGCAGCCAATGAGCTGCAGCCGCTGATCAGTGTATTCTATTTTTATTTTATTTTAATAATTGTCATGGACATCTTGCCAGCTTGAACACCCAGTTCACAATTTAGCTTCAGTATTAAATAAAACAGAGCATTTGAAAAAAAAATTAGCAATGATTATGTTTTCTAAGGTTCTAGTTTTAGTTTGAAATAATGTACATGCACAGCTAAAAAGATGTTTATTGGTATAACATTTTAGATTTTTTGGGTAGCACTTCACATCAAGTGAGACCTTTTAGGATTCCCAAAACCAAGCGATAAAAAAATATTCCTGCCACCTATTTAAGAATCTGAATCAAAACTTCTAAGCAAAGGGAGGCACCCTTTTATAGTAAATGAAACAACCATTTACAGTGGAACCTTGGTTTACGAGTAACGCGGTTAAGGAGCGTTTTGAATAACGAGCAACTGTCTCGCAACACAAGCAGAATTTAAGCTAATGGGGTGTGCAGTACCACATTTGGCCAGAGGTGCGGGGGCGTTGGTTACACTGGGGAACTCGAAAATACTCAGTTCCCGAGTGTTTCCGAACCTTTCTGAGGGTTTCTGAGATCAGCCGAGCTGTCCCTGGGAAACTAGCTTTGATATGTGAGTGCTTTGGATTACAAGCATTCTCCTGGAACGGATTATGCTCGTAATCCAAGGTTTCACTGTATATCTTGAAACAATGTGAAAGTGCTATTAGAAATAGTAGCAACTTCATTCCTTTAAGACAGGGGTCTCCAAACTGCGGCCCGAGGGACAGATGCGGCCCTTTGCTAGCCTTTATCCGGCCCTCAGGGCTTTATTCCTCCCACTGATATGAGGCACTATTCTTCCACAAGGGGGCACTTTTTCTTCCACTGATACCAATGATGAGATACAATTACTCCTACTAATAGGGGCACTACTCCTTATCCTACTGATCGCAAACTATGAGGCCATATTTATTCTCACCAATGCTGGGCCCGGGCTTTTTCTGCCCCCGCTGGCCACAATCCGGCCCTCCTAAAGGCTGGAGAACAATAAACTGGCCCTTTGTTTAAAACGTTTGGAGACCCCTGCTTTAGGAGATCCTATGTATGAATCTGTAGTATTTTCTCACCCTAACTCTAAAATATGAAGAGTGCAGAATTAGAGATCAAATTTAAATGAGGACATCATACTGGAGGTAATTCATTTAAAAAAGACAATCACTTTAATTAAGACAATCACCAATGTTCCTCTGCAGACCTATAAAACAACAAATGGAATATACTTCTCACCTCAAATTTTTGACCAGAGCTTCCCATACTGCTTACCTTTGCCAGGCACTCCTTTATTATTCTCCTCCAATTCACTGCCTTACATTGATGTATTGTAGAGTATGCCAAGTGAAGATGTCATGGGTTCTCCATGGCAGAGCTGGACAGAAAAACTACAGGGCCAGTGCATGGCACAGAGGGCAGGACTTAGGGTGGTGGGGCAGGACTTATTTGTTCAGTGTGCGGCTGTCCAGAGACAATCTTTGTTCCTGATTAGGTAAAAATATCTGTTAGGGTTTTTATTGTTTGTGCCGCAGTTCTGTAGATTTTATCCAGGAATTTATGTCATCTTCTAACCTTTGTCTCTATGTCTATATATAGCCCACGGTACAGTAATTCACATGCACTGAAACACATTTTTTTTGTGTGTTCAAATTATGTTGCAGGAAATTCTCCATGATTTTCATGGTTACTTTAGGGAAACTTGTCTTCCACAACTACTTTTTCAATTGAAGTACCATAAAGCATTGAAGCATCCGACATACGCCATTCTGTCAGAAGAGAAAATTGGGTACTGTCATGACTGACTTTCATCACGCAAGCTTAGGCCCCATTATCCTCATCTTTTCTTGAGTATATAATGGGTCACTGTCCTTGAACAAATAGTCAGCCACTACATTGTCTACACACATGCTCAATATGTTTTTTTTTTGGACAGTTATTCATATATGGCTGAATCCAGTATTAGTCAAAAGCATTATCAAGAAACACAAGCCACACATGACAACTACTAATTACCTAACCTCACACACTGGCTTCTAACGTAGATTGTTATCTATCTTGTTGTAAGCTGTAATGCTGATAAATCAGTAAGAGGTGAAAGATCTGCTGTTTGAAGAAAGAGATTTCACTTTTAAAGTGTTAGTTTACCTTTACAGAAGGTAAACGAACACCGTACCCCCCAGTTCTTTGCTCCGGTCATGCTGAGCTGTCAGTGCATATGCAGCCAATCCAGCGGTCCAGAGATGTGAAAATCCTGCTCTTTTCCCTCTTCTCTATGCACCGCATTAGAGATTGACCAGAGCGATTCTGATGGGCCAGGGCCCAGGATTGCCATGAGTGCTGCACAGAGTTCAGCAGGGACCGGGAAAAGGGGGTGTACAATTTTAGTTCATCTTTCCATTTTTTTCATAACTAACATTTTAAATAAAATGTATTTGAGCAATATACATGAGCTCACATTAACATTTCTTCATTTGATTATGATTAAATTGAAAACTGGTAAACACGGTTGGTGGTTCATGGTTGGTGCCCAAATCAACACTCCTTTTGGTAAGATGATAACTTTTACAAAGAACATATTCTTGTTTATTGCTCCATACCCAACTTAGAATGTGTAAGGCCCGGTACACACGAGCAAACATGTACGATGAAAGCGGTCCGTCGGACCGTTTTCACCGTACATGCCTGCCAGAGGGCTTCTGTACGATGGTTGTACTAACCATCGTACAGAAGTACGCGCGTAAACACTACGCGGGGCGTGTCAGTGTCGTCGCCGCAACGATGACGCGGCGATGACGCGGCGACGTGGGCGGGCCTGCCATTTAAAGGCTTCCACGCATGCGTCGAAGTCATTCGACGCATGCGAGGGACGGCGGGCGCTCGGACATGTACGGTAGGTCTGTACTGACGACCGTACATGTCCGAGCGGGCAGGATTCCAGCGGACGGTTTTAAAACACGTCCAGGAATATTTGTCTGCTGGGAAAAGGCCCGACGGGCAAATGTTTGCTGGAATTCGGCCCGCTCGCGCCTACACACGACCGAACATGTATGCTGAAACTGGCCCGCGGACCAGTTTCAGCATACATGTTTGGTCGTGTGTACGGGGCCTAAGACGTACATCCCAACTTTCTGAGGTGGGAAAGAGGGACAATTTTAGAACAAAGCTTGTAGGCAAAGGATGAATCTTTGTCCCATGATATATATTATATACAGTGATACCTCGGTTCACGAACTTAATTTGTGAACTGACTCTGGTCGCGAACCGAATTGGTCGCGAACCGAGGCACATTTTCCCATAGGGTTCAATGTAAATCCGGTTAATCCGTGCTGACCTTTTTTGGGGGGTTTTTGAAGCACAAAAATATGAAACAAATTACAATACACATTAGTACAGTATAGTAATGTATATTTTCTTCACAACCTTGCTGTCACCTTTACTACTGCTCTGCACTTTCTTTTTGCCACCATGCTTGCGCTGCACAATCTTGTCACCTGCATTTCCACTTTGCACATTGTCACTTGCATTTCCACTTTGCACATTGTCACTTGCATTTCCACTTTGCACATTATCACCTGCATTGCTGTTCTTGTCACCTTCATTGCTGCTCCGCACTTTCTGCTTTCCACTATGCTTCTTGGGAGCCATATTGGGTGTCCAGTGAACTGTACAATACAGCAAGGACAGTACTGTAGTACAGTACAGTACTGTATGTGCTAAAAAGCACACCAAAAATCCAAAAATCACTTAAAATGTTTGCAGAGTACTCACAGTACTTCTTTCTGTGTGTCTTCTTCTCTCCACGGTCTTCCTACAGGAAGTCACGACCATGTGACAGCCTGGAAATAGCATTAAAATGGCCGCGGCTCCTGTTCGTGAACCGAGGCGGAGTTCGTGAACCGGAGCATATTTTTATGAACTTTTCTGTTCGTGAACCGAGTTGTTCGTGAACAGAAGCGTTCGTGAACCGAGGTATCACTGTATATATATATATATTAGGGCTGTTACTGATCCAAATTTTTGTGTTCGATTAATCGATTTTTTTTTCATCGATTAATCGACTAATTTCGATTAATTATAACGCACATACAGATCCAACTACTTTTAGCTGATCTGCTTGCAGGCTGATTCCCAGTGCAGCTACCAACCACTGGAAAAATGGATAGCAGGATACAAAAAACACACAAAGGCAGCGCTCAATGGGAATAGCATTAAAACTTTTATAGTCTTCAAGTAGGTAACAAAATAAATATTGCACTGGAGATAAAATCGATGTAGCTACATAAACTGTAAAAATGGTGCGAGTAATATCAAACGGTAGCAAAAGCAGTCATAAAAACATGCAGCCAAGTATGATACTGGTATAAAAATGTGTACAACGATACCACTGCTGAATCCAGATGAGGAGAGGTTAACATCAGTCCGTCGGCATGTAGATGTCCCGTGAAGGGAACTATCACAACTCCCAGTGGATAATGTTGTAGAATCTCAGGATGATAGAGGGAAGTGATAGAGGGAAGTGTAGCAGCCCTTGCGTGTGGCAGATAGTAAGGTCCCGCCGACATGCAGATATAAAGGCACAGCAAAGGAGCCCTTCAGATGGACACGGCAAGCCCCGCCGGTGTCCGTGACGTCACCGAATCTCCAACGGAACTCCCTGAAGGCCCGGAAGCCGGCGGAGAGGTGAGTACCAATCAAAATAATTTTGATCCATCAAAAAAATTAAAGATTAATCGATGAATTAATAGTTAATTTCCACAGCCCTAATATATATATACATCCATATTTTAAATTACTATTTTTTAATTCAATTGAAACATACACATTTATATGGATATTATTATATGTATCAGAAAGTTAAATGATGAAATAATGTATATGTAAATTCCTAAATTTATATATTTTAGATATCTACCATATATTTTTACTCACCTGAGAATGAATGTTGTTCATGAAACTTGTAGAGGACAGTTATACTTCATGTGAAGACTTATGTAAAATATGTAATGTGTAAATACTATGTTCTAATGGTAAAAAAAATATGTAAGATATACTGTATGTACGAAAAGCAATGTTACCAGCCTCATAAAAATATTTCTACATTTAATAGGTGTTTTAAGCAAGTTAAGTTGTAAAGGCTGAAGGTTTTTTACCCCCTCAACCCCCCCTTACACTTACTTAAGCCCCTCGATCCAGCGTTGTGCACGAGACCCAAGGCTCTCTCCCTCCTGATTGGCTGAGATGCAGCAGTAGGAGCCATTGGCTCCAGTCACAAGGATCAATTTATGGTCTTTACCCAGAACAGCTGCCACCTTCCAGCATCCTCCAGACAAGGTCCAGTGGGTGGGACAGTCCTTCTCCAGACCAGATCCCTTGTGGTGGAATTTTTTCTATTGAAAAGCCTGTGGCGTGCATAACACAACCCAAAAACTTCACCCGGTGCAGGAAAAAATGTGCACACACATAAAGAGTGAAACACAAAAAACTGTGACGGGTGCTGCGTCAAATGGTCCTCCGAAAAGGACGCAACCCTGATCCCCCGGGGCGTTAGTCTCCTGGCAGGGACTAGAGTAATCTGTGGTCCGTGCAGCCGAAGCCAACACGGACCCAACTTCCTTGGGGGGTCTGCCGAAACAGAACCCTCCTCGGTGAGGCTCCCCCGAAGGGAGACCCCATGAGAGCAGGCGAACTAAGCCAGAAGGCCATGTCCACCTACTCCCAAGACGTTCAGGGCTGGCCCGAGGACCGACACCCTACTAATCACACATAAAGTGCAATAACAAAAAAAAGACGTAACATGACAACACGGGGAAAAATAAAAAAGAAAGTGGGGGAGAAGGAAGGTGGGAGAGGTTAGTGGAAAGTGACCATCGTACAATACGATGGCCGGCCCTCCGGCCAGGAAACAAAAATTCCCCTGGTCCTAGCCAAAAGGCAGGTGTTAAAAAGTGTGTTGTGGAGATCGTGACCAAAGTGCCATACGGTAAGTGCCCCTCGAACACTTGTGCAATGTATGGCACCCCTGGACTGCCACTCCAGGGGCACTATCTCCACAGGATTTTCAACGGACCCTGACCCCCGCCCGGACCAGCAGCACCCTTCCCAGCCAGGAAGGTAGGAGTTCAGAGAGATCGGGGAGAGCCCACCTCAGCAGGCTACTCCCACAACCCCCATCCCTCCCACCTAATCACGTTTGGGAAATACTAACCGCTTTTCCCGACGAAAAGAGGAGCAAGGGTTCTCTCCCAAACAACTGACTGGGGCAGGCACCACCAAATCCAGGCCAGAGGCCAGGGGCCCAGCCCTCCAGCTTCGACCTCATGCCTCTCTGTCTAAATCAGAAGGCTTCCACCTCCACGCCAGCAGGTTTAGCGTCCGCCGACTGCCATCCCTTTCCACCTCGCCGTGTACTGGGCAGGGGTCAAGTCCTAGGGAAAAAAGTGTGGGAACTTCCACCCAAGATCCACTCCCCCCACCTAAAAAAAAAATATATATATATACGCTCATATGCATAATTACTAAACCGCATGTTTTTTCTAAATCCTGTGATAACTCGCGGCAGACCTCCGCAATGTCTCCTGGGAACAATGACAAAAGCTCCCAGGAGACATTGCGGCATCGAGGAAGTGACGGAATACCCGCACACTACCCGATGAATCCATATACAGGAAGCGGCCAGTAACATAAAGGAGGATTACTAAGGTTCCCTTGCCCCTGACAGTAACTCGAGCTGGGCATCGCCGCTTAGTGAAGGATTGGCTCGGGCGGCTAGGCTGCTCTCAGCTGCTCTAGTCCTGCAAAGGGAACTGAGTTCCTGCTGTGAAAAAAGTGCAGGAACTCCGTTCCCACGCGTTCCCGCAGGACTTGAGCCCTGGTACTGGGGACGGTCAGCAACTGATAAGAACAGATACTACACTTGATCTTAGCCAAAAGGCTGAGAATTCTGCAATCAGATTCTAACAAGGTCCATCCAGGCTGCATTGTTCATGGTGTGCCCTTCAGGCTCTGGAACCCTCCTATGGAGAGAGAAGCCAGCTCTCCAGGGCTTTAGACTATTTATCACTTTTCCAGCCCCAACTGGACACTTCTCTCCAGGGATTGGCTGGAGCATGATAAATATTTAGGCTTTTTTTTGCATCTCCCTCCCTAAGCACTGGAAGATTCTTCTAGAGGCAGGGTGAAGCAATCAAACTCCCAGCCTTTGAAACCCCGAACAGACCAGAACAAATGATTACTGCTCCTTTAATTACAGAAGAACTCAAAAACTAAATGTATCTAGTAACCTATGCTAGGTGCTACAAAAACAGTTATTAGTTTCTGCTATACAGACAAAATTACAGCTCACCGCCAGTAGCACTCTGACCTTACCAGAGTTTTGAAGTCTCCACCTGTAAATCAGTTCCCTCCTTTTGATCCAGATCACCAACACCCTTCCCCTAGAAAAATGCTTATTTTCAACCCGCTTTAAAGGGGCCACAACCCAAATAATGAGGATACATATCTCCTCTCAGTATACAGTATTTATATATACATTTTTTTTTTATTATTATTTATTTATTTAAATAAAAAATATGAGTCACTGACTGAAAAGCTATCTCTTTGCCTCTGATGGAATAATGTACCGTATGTACCAATGTAATAAAATCCATCTCCGAATAAACAGATACGATACACCTTCTAAAAATAATCTATTTCTGTGCATGTATGTCGAAACCTGTTAAGGGATTACAATTTCAAAAGTGCATGAGTACTTTGTTTACTGTGTATATATAGACCAATATATATTAAAATCAGTCATCACTTTTGAGAAGTATGTAAGATGATTAGGAAAGTCCCCAATCTCATAAAGCTATGATTCACTAGGCAGTCTGGGAAAACTCATCTCTTCCGGGACGCCTACCCCGCCTCCACCTTACAACTCTACTTTTACTTTCTCTGTCAGCTCAGTGGGACTAATCAAAGGGTACTTAAAGGGGTTGTAAAGGTTTGTTTTTTATTTTCTAAATAGGTTACTTTAAGCTAGTGCATTGTTGGTTCACTTACCTTTTCCTTCGATTTTCCTTCTAAAGCCTCGTACACACGGTCGGACATCCGACAAACTTTCCCTTGGATTTTTGTCCGAAGTGAGTTGTCCGGTCACACCCATAGCATACACACGCTCGGACATTTCTGCAAACTTTTCTAATACTTTCCCAACATCACGTGGTTTTTCTGCTCTTTTCTGCTCTTTACCGCCACCCTTTGGTTATCTTCTGCTATTGTTGGTTGATTTTCACATTGGTTCTGAGCATGCGTATTTGCACTTTGTACAAAAGTCCGATGGCTTGCTGTACACACGGTTGGACTAGGCACCATCAGACTTTTGTTGTGGAAAAGTTTGTCCGTTTGCAGACCAAATTTTTTGTCCGACGAAACCTGAAAAAGCATACACACGATCGGACAAATTTGAAAACTTGTTGATTTTGAAGTTTGTTGGCCGAAAGTCCGACCGTGTGTATGGGCCTTTAATGTTTTTTTTCTTTGTTTGTCTGAATTTCTCACTTCCTGTTCCTCTGTAAGGTGTTCAGTAAGCTGTTCTAAATGACTTTCCACCGCTCGGATGATGGTGGAAAGCTTACTGAGGAGAAACCGGAAGTGAGAAATTCAAACAAAGAAAATAAACAGTTAGGCCCCATACACACGAGAGGATTTATCCGTGGATACGGTCCACCGGACCATTTCCGCGGATAAATCCTCTCAAGGATTTTGATCTGATGGAGTGTACTCACCATCGGATCGAAATCCGCGCCGAAATCCCATCGCGATGACGTGTCGCGCCGTCGCCGCGATGATGATGCGGCGACGTGCGCGACGCTGTCATATAAGGAATTCCACGCATGCGTCGAATCATTACGACGCATGCGGGGGATTGATTCGGACGGGTTGATCCGGTGAGTCTGTACAGACCAGCGGATCAATCCGTTGGGATGGATTCAAGCGGATAGATTTGAAAGCATGTCTTCAAATTTGTATCCGCTGGAAATCCATCCCAGGGGATAAAAAATCGCGGAAACAGATCCGCTGGATCATACACACCAGGGGATCTATCCGCTGGAGCCGGTCCGCGGATCAATTCCAGCGGATGTATCCTCTCGTGTGTATGGGGCCTTAGAAGGGACATCTAGGGAAAGGTAAGTGAACCAACAATGCACTAGCTTAAAGCGGTTGTAAACCCGCATAAATTTTTTTTTTTTTTACACCTGCAAGGAAAAAGCCATAATGAGCTAGTATGCACCGCATATTAGCTCATTATGGAAATACTTACCTCGGAACAAGGTAGGGAACTTACCTGGTCCACCCTGAGCCGAGCCGAGCGTGTCTTCCGGGTATCGCCGCTCCAGCGCTGTGATTGGCTGGAGCGGCGATGACGTCACTCCGGCGCATGCGCGCGGGAGATTTCCTTTCCGGCATGGGTCGGCGGGGGGTGGCCCTTTAGCCGAGGATCCCCCCTGCGCATGCGCCGCTGCAATCAGCAGCGCATTGCGAGGGGAATATCTCCTAAACCGTACAGGTTTAGGAGATATTCTTTATACCTACAGGTAAGCCTTATTATAGGCTTACCTGTAGGCAAAAGTGAAAAAAGTGGGTTTACAACCACTTTAAAGGAACCAATTTAGAAAATAAAAGACGAACCTTTACAACCCCTTTAAAACAGAGGTTTAGATCTTGTCTCTGTATTCATTTCTGAAATACAGTTTGCTAAATCCAAAGACAAATTGTCTCACACGCAATAAACTTTAGAAAGCTGAACCTGTCAAATATGATGACACTTGTCACCTGTGCAGCACAGACTTCATGACAACGGATCTGCTCAACTACTATTGTGGACAATCCTATGCAGGTTTGACAGGTATTTCCAAATTTTAGCAGGTTTCTGTTGGCAAGATAACACAATTATCCAGGTTTACAAAAACCACCATCTATACAGCAAAGCAAGGTAAAAGAGAAAAAGAAAAATAGTTAAAGTACTTTGCCAAAGATGAGCGTGTTGGGCACCCTCACAGAGATATAGCTAACATACATTATGGGGCATTCTGTCTGGGACCACATGGGATTTTGTGCCACAGATGGGTCATACTCAGCACAATCTGCCCTCTTCCAGGGACTGCTAAGAAAAAATAACACTTTACCAGAGATACTGAGCACAGAGAACTCTGGCAGAGACATCCTGAGGGCAGTCTGTTTGGGAGAAGACTCTGCCAAGGACATTATAAGCACAAGAGGTACTCTGCCAGGAAAATTTTGAGCAATTGAATTGGTTGTAAAGGTAAAAGTATTTGTTTTGTTTTTTACCATAATGCATTCTCTGCTCTTACAGCAACATTGTTTCCTTCTGGGATAAAGGTTTTACATAAGTAAGTTCTTGAGTTTAATACCACCTAAAGGCAAATTTTCTCTCTGTTTTGAGGTGGAACACATGATTGTGTATGGTCTATTGTTCCTAGTAGGGTTGTCCTGATACGGAAACTAGTATAGGGACAGACACCGAGCATTTGCGCGAGTACTTGTATTGAAATGGGAAGTCAGCGGGCGGAGTGAGCGGGGGGAGTGAGCGGGCGGAGCGCCTGGCGGAGTGTCGAGCGAGTCCTCAAGCAGGTAAGCTGGCAGGTGGTTCAGAGTGCAGGGCGCAGCCGCATCATCACTATCGGTCGCAGAAGTGACGCTCTGTGTTGCCGTCAGTGCTTGAAAATCCTGATGCCCATTTTGGAACACCCTGCACTTGGCCACAGTATGCCAGCAGCGAACATCTTGTTACACTCAGCCTATATAATTTGGGCTGGGTGTAACAAGATGACTGCTACTGCTTTAATGCGGCCGAGTGCAAGGAGTACCAGGATGGGCATTGCAGGCAGCCTTCCCTAATGGCATTTTAGTGCCTGCCCATCAGTACCCATAAATGTCACCTATCAGTGCCCAATGCCCATAAGTGCCATCTTTCAGTGCCAGCCATCTGTCAGTGCCAGCCAGCCGTCAGTGCCATCTGTCAGTGCCAGCCAGCCATCAGTGCCAGCCAGCCATCAGTGCCAGACATCTATCAGTGCCAGCCAGCCGTCAGTGCCATCTTTCAGTGCCAGTGCCATCTGTCAGTGCCAGCCAGCCGCCATTGCCAGCCAGCCATCATTGCCAGCTATCAGTGCCATCTACTAGTGTCAGCAAGCCATCAGTGCCATCTGTCAGTGCCAGCCAGCCATCAGTGCCATCTGTCAGTGCCAGCCAGCCATCAGTGCCATCTGTCAGTGCCTGCCAGCCATCAGTGCCAGCCATCTATTAGTACTGCATATCAGTGCCACCTAATCCTATCAGAGGTGGCCGATTGAAATACAGCATTGCCCAGTAAGGGCAAAACTGCTTGTAGTTTGAACAAACACTGCAGTTCCCTGCTCCAGAATGGCTGCAATTAAGCCGGGTAACACACAGGAGACATCGGCCTGTTAAAAAATAAAATGGCAGACATTTGCCAATGGTGGAGAGCGCTGATCGGAGGGTTTTGGTGGCTTGTCAGAACACAATAGCTCAGCAGGGGAGATCACTATACTAACTTCACATTAGGTAGTATAGTGGCTCTGACTGGAGCTGACAGTTTTTTATCCTCAAAAGGGATACGCCGGCGTATCTACTGATACGCCGTCGTATCCCTGTTTCTATCTTTGGAACTGATCCACAGAATCAGTTTACCATAGATAGGCAGAAGATCCGACATGTGTAATTGAATTACACTGTTGGATCTTAAGGATGCAATTCTAGGCCGGCCGCTAGGTGGCGAGGCCATTGCGGCCGGCCTAGAATATGCAAATGAACACTTACGGCAATCCACGAACGTTCCGACGGGCCCGTCGCGCTGAATCTACGTCGTTTACGTTGAGTTACGCTGTGTAAAACTAGGGCTAAGTCCTATTTGCCTAAGCCCTATTAAGTATGGCCGTCGTTCCCGCGGCGAAATTTTAAACTCTACGTCGTTTGCGTAAGACGTCCGTTAATGGCGCTGGATGCCATTTACGTTAACGTCTAAGCAAATGACGTCGGAGCGACGTCTGTTAGCGCAATGCACGTCGGGTAAGTTACCCGACGGAGCATGCGCAGTACGTCCGGCGCGGGAGCGCGCCTAATTTAAATGGGACTCGCCCCATTAGATTCGGCACGCCTTACGCCGGACACATTTAAGTTACACCGCCGCAAATTTCAAGGTAAGTGCTTTGCGGATCGGGCACTTAGGTAGAAATTTTGAGGCGGTGTAACTTATATCGGAAGATTTAAGTTACGCAGGATATTTGTGGATCTGGCCCAGAGTGTGCAAGTGTAAGAATTCACTGTGATTTGAAGCCAAAGGGTAGTCACACCAATTATAGATTTGATTTCGATTTTCTGTTCGCTCAATTAAACTATTAAAATATATATTTTTGAAAACATTCCTACTTTACAGCATTTTTTCTCACCTGTCTAAAACGTTTGCATTTTACTGTATAATCTTCCATTATATACAAAAAAAAAAAAAACATAAATGAGTTATACTAAACTGCCAGCGATTTTTATTTTTTATGGCACAGGTCTTTGAAGGACACTGAAGGAATGGCCCGGCTGAAGGGCATGTGCCAGTGATGTCACTGGCTGCATGCAGGGCTGTCTTTACCGCAGGGCAAATGGGGCCGGATGGCAACCCCCCTTTTTTTAATTATTATTTTATTTCTTTTTTTTCTTTAATTTTTTTTTTTTATATATTTTTTTTTATTAAAGGGCTCAGAGGTCCCCAGGGCCCCATGTGGCAAACACCCTTTTTTATTTTTTTATAAATGTTTATTTTTTTTATTTTTGTTTATATATATTTTTTTTATTATTAAAGGGCCCAGAGGTCCCCAGGGCCCTGGATGGCAACCCCCCCTTTTTTTTTATAAATGTTTCTTTTTTATATATATTTTTTTTATTTTTTATTAAAGGGCCCAGAGTTCCCGGATGGCAACCCCCTTTTTTTTGTAATTTTTATAAAAAAAAAAAATTATAAAGGGCCCAGAGTTCCACAGGGCCCCAGATGGCAACCCCCTTTTTAAAAAAAATATATATATTTTTTTATATATATTTTTTATTTCTTATTTTCTTTTTATTAAAGGGCCCAGCGGTCCCCAGGGCCCCGGATGGCTACACCCCTTTTTTTATATATATTTTTCTTTCTTTCTTTTTTTGTAAAGGGCCCCCCGCTTCTAAATTCGCGGCAGCCCCCCCTGCTTCTCAATTTCAGGCGGCAGCACCCCCCCCCCGGTTCTCTGCTCCAGGGGGCCCATGCCTGAAGCTGTGTAAGTGGCCCCATAATTCCTGATGGCGGCCCTGCCGCCCGTTAAGCCCCTGTGCTGCCCACAAATCAGGCTGAAAATCATCAGCGGCACGCAGCCAGTGACAGTACTGCTTCCCTTCCCAGTGTTTTAAAATGTACAGCACCCCTGGCTTCCCTTTAGACGTGCACTTCTCCCTTCCTGCCACTGGGTGCTGCTTGTATATAAAAGTGAATTAGAATGTGATTTTATAACATCCCCAGTTTGCTCTTCCCGAGGCTGACTTCTTCATGTCCTGCTCCTCAAGGTATGTCACTGTTTGCTAATCTATATTGTAAATAGAAGTTTTCTGAAGAGTGTGCCCAAAGTCTTTATAATATTTGATGATTCACTGCAGGTCTGGTCAGTGTTTTAAAAAGTTCCTCTATTTTACACATGGCATGGCATGGGGGTCACAGCACAGTCTGTCCATTCTGCTTTTGCACCATGGTACCCCATGCCATGCCATGTGTAAAATAGAGGAACTCTTTAAATCACAGACCAGACCTGCAGTCCAGGCTGAGTAAGGCCTCAGAGCACATGGCATTACTGTCTGTATTTAACTGCTTGATGTGCTTATTTTGGGCCTGGCTGGTTAACATGTATGTGTTTTGGCGGCCCACATTTGCGCAGGCACAGCAGCCCATTCATTTGAATGGGCCGCCATGCCTGCGTTTCCTGCAAAGAAAAGCGCATGCCTCATGTAATAGGCTGCGCACACGGCACGCCTATGCCCATCAAACACTGAAATACAGCACTGTCTGTCCATTCTGCTGTCTGCTGTGACTTAAAGAAGAAAAATGTTACTGCGCTGATCTAATTATCCAGAGGTATTTAATCTCTGGGAATATGGACATAAGTGAAATGTCAGGGCCACAATGTACCCAATCTTAAATGTGAATAACCTGAATACAAACAATAAAAAATATAAGAAATATATGAGTCATACAAATGTGACACAGTGATTTCAAACTTAAATCATATATCATATCTAGATCAGTGTGTCAGCATACAATCCATATGCCACAGTGCTTCTATGAGAAAAATGGCTGTTGTTGCTGCTACTGACCAACCAAATAGTGAAAACAATACGAAAGATATTACAAAAAAATTATATATATATATGTGTGTGTATAAAACACAATATGCAGTATGCCAACTGCACCGTGAGTTGTCCAATAACCGATATTGGAACAAAATAAAATAAATATCAATAAAAGTGAAATAATTATCAAACAACCATACAAATGTGCAATGTGCTGGCTGCACTTAAAAATAGTCCAAATGACAGGCAATCTTGCTCTTATACAATAGGTTCCAGCAAACACAAGGTTCAATATTGGTAATGCTGTGTACAGGAAAGTGCTGCTATCTCTTCCACCCGACAAAGATGTGCCACCATCACCAATGGTTAAAATAAACACTCACCAGACCCCAGATATTATTAGGCTCCAAAGTGGTGTCTTTTCTTTGTTGGTCAGTGGGTGTTGCCTCCTTTTCCCTTTTACAAGGTGTCATCAATTCCTCAAAAACAAGGGGCTCATCATGGTGTAGTATATTAAAATATGTATTTATTTAAAAAAGGTAAAAAAATATAACACTTACAATATAAAGTGCCTCTGACCGGCACTGAGTGTCTTTGGCAGCGTCAACCGTTAAAAGCCGCTGACCAGCATTTAAGTGGCGTCCTAAGAGGTGTGCTTGCCCCGCTGTGCTCTGCATGTATTGCTACAAGGGGTCCGTGCGCGCTGGTGTGCTGCACCCTCAATGTGTGTGTCCAAACAGCCAGGGTGCAGCACACCAGCGCGCACAGACCCCTTGTAGCAATACATGCGGAGCACAGCGGGGCAAGCACACCTCTTAGGACGCCACTTAAATGCTGGTCAGCGGCTTTTAACGGTTGACACTGCCAAAGACACTCAGTGCCGGTCAGAGGCACTTTATATTGTAAGTGTTATATTTTTTTACCTTTTTTAAATAAATACATATTTTAATATACTACACCATGATGAGCCCCTTGTTTTTGAGGAATTGATGACACCTTGTAAAAGGGAAAAGGAGGCAACACCCACTGACCAACAAAGAAAAGACACCACTTTGGAGCCTAATAATATCTGGGGTCTGGTGAGTGTTGATTTTAACCATTGGTGATGGTGGCACATCTTTGTCGGGTGGAAGAGATAGCGGCACTTTCCTGTACACAGCATTACCAATATTAAACCTTGTGTTTGCTGGAACCTATTGTATAAGAGCAAGATTGCCTGTCATTTGGACTATTTTTAAGTGCAGCCAGCACATTGCACATTTGTATGGTTGTTTGATAATTATTTCACTTTTATTGATATTTATTTTATTTTGTTCCAATATCGGTTATTGGAAAACTCACAGTGCAGTTGGCATACTGCATATTGTGTTTTATACACACATATATATATATAATTTTTTTGTAATATCTTTCGTATTGTTTTCACTATTTGGTTGGTCAGTAGCAGCAACAACAGCCATTTTTCTCATAGAAGCACTGTGGCATATGGATTGTATGCTGACACACTGATCTAGATATGATATATGATTTAAGTTTGAAATCACTGTGTCACATTTGTATGACTCATATATTTCTTATATTTTTTATTGTTTGTATTCAGGTTATTCACATTTAAGATTGGGTACATTGTGGCCCTGACATTTCACTTATGTCCATATTCCCAGAGATTAAATACCTCTGGATAATTAGATCAGCGCAGTAACATTTTTCTTCTTAGAGCACTATTGACCCCCACTAAGGGCACACAGTACTGCAGCAGATCACGGTTCACATTTATTTATTTATTTCCTTTTGCGCCGGTGACACTCACAACCAATTGTCTGCTGTGACTTATCTGCAGTTCCCGCACTGTCAAACTTGCTGCATTTTTAGACGTTTAGGTCACGCTTTTAAAAACATAGTGCGTTTGTGTGTGCAAGAACTGCAGGTAAGTAGCATGGTGCAAAAGCAGAATGGATTTCAAGGCAACTGTATTTTTAAAATGCTGAATGCACCTTTTTTCTGCAGAAAAACAAAGGCATGGCAGCCCATTCAAATCAATGGGCTGCTGTACCTGCACAAATGAGGACCGCCAAAACACATACATGTGAACCAGCCAGGCCCAAAATAAGCTGGAGGGGGGCCCAAAAAAAATGTTTGCCCAGGGCCCCAACCATATTAAAGACGGCCCTGGCTGCATGTACAGTAAATATCTCCCAAACAGTGCATGTTTAAGAGATATTTACAGTATCTATAGGTAAGCCTTATTATAGGCTTACCTATAGGTAAAATTAATGTATGAGAGTTTACTCCCACTTTAAATAACAATTTTATGCTTCAGAAAATTCTGCAACTATTTCCCACATTAAATCAGTAAATCGGACAGCAGTATAATTCTACTTCAGATAAATTTCAAATGAAATGAAAGGGCACCACCCAGTGGTTACAAGATGATTTACATGTACTGCATATTTCTGACATGTTACAAGCTGGTGTTCTTTGTTTGCTTTATACACATCGTTGTTGTAAATATAGATATTTTCTGTGTTCCCACATGGTTTTAAGTTAGTCTTTTGCAGCCCTCTTTTGGGATGGTCGGGTTCGTTAAGACAAATGTTCCTCCCCACACAGGATTTTATGCTAAATATGTATTGTAGGTAAATAAAATGGCTTTCAGCTGTCCCTGATTTCTAGGGACTGTTCCCGATTTGGAACAAAGTTCCTCTTTCCTCCTCATTTGTCCTTCATATTGGTCTGTCTATATAGTTGTATATAAAATGTACTATTTATCTTTAAAAAAGTGTTTCCCAATGCTAAACCTTTTATCCAATATCTAAATTGCTGCATTTGTAAATGTCAAAAGCCAGTATAAAGGAATAGTAGAGGTAAAAAAAAAGCACCTGTGGGCTTAAAGCAGAGGTTCACCCAAAAATCAACTTTCTGCCATTAGATCCTGCATACTGCTGACATCTGCAGTATGCTGGTTTTTTTTTTTTGTACTTATCGTTTTATCAGCCGTTGTTATCTGGCTCCGAGCGGGGATTTCTGCGGGGAATAGGCGTTCCTAAGCCAAGCGGATTTGATTGACGGGCTGCTAAAGCGCGTCACGCCTTCCAAAAATACCCGAAGTGTCACTCGAGTGTTTACGGCGCTATACGGCACCTGCGCCTGCCGTGTAGAGCTGACTGCGCAGGCATGACTAAGGCATGACTAAGCACTAGTTTCAGTGTGAAACGCGTCAGCAGTCGGGTTTTATTTTATGTTGCTGTGACTTGTAGTGCTGTCCTTTTTTTAATAAAGGCTACAACTTGTTCAGAGTGCGGCTGTCCAGAAACAGTTTTTGTTCCTGCTTTCCTAATGATATGATGTTAGCTATGAAGACAGACACATATGCTCGTAAACAATATATTATTTATTTCCCAAGAAAATAGGAATATCACATACTAACAGCAGATATCTATAGAGCCCATAACAATAATAAAACAGTACATATACTTAACACGTCCTCTAGGTAGAATCCTTGATGGCTGAGCTCAGATGTTAAAAGAGAGGGCTAAGCCTCATGGCTTAGGCCCAATCCAGGATTCCATGAGGCTCTCAAGATGGCATAGAGAGCCAACAGGCTCCAGCAAAGGCCTTCAGCAAAAGAGAAAGAGCTCTCTGTTGAAAACCCTTTTTACAAAACTCAGTCATAACTCATTCAAACTCCCCCCATTGCCAGTCCTACTTGCTTTTGGACCAATCAGTGTTCACATGACAATTCTCCTAAATAGATTATATTACTGACTGTCCTGCCATACTTGACCTCTGGGGGGCAGTATTGCCCATATCATCTCCAATAGCTTGCTGTCCTTTGATCATTGCCATTACTTGTTTGCGGAGGGGCTAATCAAGGAATCTCGCAGACAGACTGGAGCCGCTAGTATCATGTAAATTTAGAGGCTTAATTGGCTACATTCCAACCTGGGGGGGGGCATCCTGTCCTCCAGGAAACTGCAAGCATCAGCCTGGCTGACCGCTGGGAATGAAAACAGATGTGTAAAAAATCCAGAAATTATATTAATTCATGTTGCCTTCCAAAATATGCCAAATGGACCATCTTACATTTTCAAATTATGAAACTCTAATCCCCAAAAATATAGTATAATATATTATAATGGATGTTTCCCATAAAGATTAAAATTAAGAGGACATCTAGTGGCCAGGAACAGGTAAAACATTATGACGATACACTTTTATGATAATAATCATATTTCTATGAGAGCGCAGACAAGTTCCTAGTCTTTTGGCAGGATCTTTTTAGTATTTCTAAGACTTATTTTAAGTCTCATGAGAAGCAGCTCTTTTATTTCATTCAAATTTTTTTAAATTTTTATTTCAGTTTGTACCACATTTATTTCACTTTATAATCTTTTTTGATTACACATTCAAAATATTGTGTTTGTTTGCGTGGGTGTGGGATATTAGATTTACTCTCATACTTTGGATGACAATTACTCATGAAACACTGTAAATTTGTATTATTTTTTTGAGACAGATAGAGCTTTCTTTTGGTGGTACGTAACCACCTCTACGTTTTTTTTTTGTGAAAAAAATACCAAAAAGTTTGGAAGAATAACACTTTTTTCTTGGTTTTGCAAATAAATACCCTTTCTTCATAAATTTAGGGCAACAATATATTCTGCTGCATTTCTTTGGATACAATAACCCAAATCAGTGTATATTATTTAGTCTGTGTGAAAGTTATAGAGTCTACAGACTATGGTAAATATATATATATATATATATATATATAAAAAAAAAATATATATATATATATATATATATATACACACCATAAGGACACTTACCTGTGCAGGGAGCCCATGATGTCGGCCCACCGAGGCCGATCTGTCCTTTGGATCCGGTGCAGGCACTGCCATTTCTTTTTTTCAATTCTTTATTTTGATATTTTTTCCTTTTACAAAAATAATCATAATACATCTTTACAGATAGAGCATCTTATACAACAATTCTACTTATTTTACTCTTATACACTTTTCATTTTAGATTTACCTTAAAGCGGAGTTCCACCCGATTTCAACACATGAGCTCATTAATATTGCACCCTATAATACATGTGAAAACTGAGGTTGTTGTTTTTTCTTTGTGTACAGTACCTGAGTATTCCGACTGCTTCCTGTCTCTCCTAAGTGCGGGTAGTCTGCAGGTAGTTCGTAACTTCCTGTAACCGCTGTGTTTCCTGGGAGCTTTTGTCATTGCTCCCAGGAGTCATTGCAGTGCCTTGTTGTTAGCTATCACGGGATTTGGTTAGCAGTAGGTGACGCGATCACAACAAACGGAGGGCGGAGGAGCATGCGCGGGAATGAGCGGCGAACATTCACTGCAACAAGGAAATGAGTGCTTGTGGGCTTCTCATGCCCACAAGCAAAATGGAAATCGCGGGACGACGAGAATATAAGTTATTGTTCTAGATGAAATCGGAAAGCGGCGGACTTGAGACATTAAAATCAGTGAGTACTATTTATGTTAGCCATAAATATATTAATGACAAAAAAAACAGTAAAAAAACTGTGGGAGATCCGCTTTAAGTAATTTTTTTTTTTTTAGTGTATTTTTGTGCGTGTACTCGAGAGAGGAGCCGGACTGCAGGAGTTGGGAGTAGGCAGGCCTCCCCCAGAGGCAATCTGCCACCTTTCTCCATGCCCCCGGGTGGCAATGGCGGGTGTGTGAGGGGGTCCTCCCACACAGCCCGCCCTACCTGCTCCGCTTTGAAGCCCAACGGGGCAGAGGGACTCCCTATAAGGGAGTGAGAGGATTAGCCCGCTCAACCAGCCCCATTAGTCCTTCGCCTCTCTTTTAGAGACCGCGTGGTCAATGTGCGTGCATGTTAACCCAATTTAGAGTGCGTGTGTAGGTGTGGTGGTTTTTGTGAGAGGGGGGTGGGCGTACTAAGCACAGGCTTACCTTGCATAGCACACCCACCGGGAGCCGGGCTGAGACCACCAAACTCAATTCACATGAAGCCGAGACCGGGATCCGAACCTCGAGCTGCAGAGGTGAATGGCTTGTCAGCGCAGTGCCAATCGCGTTGAGCCACCAGAGATCCGCTTTAATCACTCTTTACCAGAACAAGAAACTTTTAAATTCTCCTATCCCTAATTTCTCCTTTATCATTAAACTTATTTAGTTTTGATCTATTCTTATACTATATCTTTGTTACTTTACTATCCACCTAGCACATTCCCTAGATACCCCCCTCCCCCCCAAGAAATAAATAAACCTGAGATACCGGTTTAATCTTAGGACAGTTAAATAATAAGCAAATATGTAAAAAAAAAAAAAAGTTCCTCCCTTTGTCCCCCCCCCACTCCCTGTATGCAACATAGGGAGCCCAGATCTGTTGGTACTTATCCTCCTGCTCTTTCATACACATAGTTAGATTTTCCATTTGTTGGACTTCTGTTATTTTTGCCATCCATTGTGCTTTAATTGGAGAGACATTGCTTTTCCAGAGAGCTGGGATACATGATTTCGCCATTGTAAGCAAATGTCTCAGCAATGAATTTTTATATTTTTCAGTCGAAAGAGGGATGTCAAAAAGCAGGCAGGCGTCTGGGTTATCTCCAAGAGACACATCAATGATTTCTTCCACTGAGACTATTTTCCAGAAATTCTTTATTTCTGGGCATTCCCAGAAAATGTGCATCATAGTGCCAAAAGTTCCTTGACAATGCCAACACAGGTTGGATACCTGTGGATATATATGATTCAATACTTCTATACCACCTGCTCAAAATCTTATTGCCATTTATCACTGCCATTTCTAATTCAGGGAAATCGGGGAAGCCTGAAGGCTCCACTGCCAGTTTCCTACTACGCATGCACGAGTCACACAGCGCTTTCTGAATGGCCCCTTTTGTCTTCTGGGACACACACAGGTCCCAGAAGGCAGTGGAGGAGCAGGAGGAAATGACACCCTGGGCCATGGCGAGATAGAACTGAAGTACACTCAGTACTACAGAAAAGGCAAGAAAGAAGAAAAAAAAAGTTATCCAAAAACGTTATCCAAATCTAAGTATTGTATTGCCTCATAACTCCATTTACTTGTAAGTTTAATGCCATATCGGTTGTTGTTCATATGGGTCATGAAAGAATGCAAGTCCTCAACTGACCCCTCCCATAAGAAAAACAGGTCGTCAATATACCTCCGATATAGCCTTAACTGTGGCCATTTTTCTGTAAAAATGTCCTCATCTATTCAAAAAAAATTGGCTACACTAGGGGCATATTTTGCTCTCATAGCCACCCCTTTGACTTGATTATAAAAATCACCTCCGTACCAAATGAAGTTATTAGACATTTTCAGTCCTTCAATTTAAAAATGCTACTTGGCTTTGTTTCAAACTGGTATGTCTATGCAGAGACCATTTTACAGCGTCCAACGCATCATTCTGTTATATGTTGGTATAAAGGGATTCAACATCCACTGTTACCAGCAGAATAGGTCCCTCTACATCAACATCCAGCAATAATCTTTTCAATTCCTTCCCATCCCTCAGAAAGGCTCTACCCTTTGCTGCCATTGGTTGAAAAAAGGTGTCCAAATACCAAATATTCACCAATGCGGGAAAACAGGGAATTGACCCCACTAATGACCGGTCTCCCTGGAGGGGTTATTTTATTTTTATGCATCTTGGGTAATTGGTACATTACTGGTATTTTAGGGGCTCTCAAGTTCAGATATTTCGCCTGTTTTTTATCTAAAATTTATTTTTTAATACTCCTTTTTAACCATTCCTCTAATTTCTTTTTGAGTTTCAAAGTTGGATTTCCCGGTAGTTTCACATACGTATCCCTGTCTCCGAAGAACTTGTTCATTGTTCATTGACATATCAGAATTTCATTGAATTTCATTGTTAGGTTTGGCGCCGACCCATTTTTTCCACATTATAGCTATGACTAAGCACTGTTGAGAGTGTGAATTGTGTCAGCTTTCTTTTCCTGTACCCTGCTGTGGTTTGCACTTTTGTCATTTTGCACAATAAAGTTTTTTTTTATTGGAGTTTGACTGACCAGTTCCCTCTTCTAATTACTACATGCTTAGCCTGCACCTGTTTGCTTCCTTCCGCTATGAGGTGAGTGCCATTTCTATACATCTACCTGGAGTGGTGATCCCTTCCCTCATTTTGAATAAGCAGTTAAACTTTCTTTACCAATCCTCAGGAAGGAAGTTGTTGAATTAGAAAGAGTTCAACAAAAGGCTGTTCCTTTAGACCCCTTTCATACCGCTGGCTTTCACACTGAGACTGCGGGGGAGTAGTTTTTCAGGCGCTCTACAAGCGCTATTTTTCCCCCAGTGTGAAAGGGGTCTTAGGACTGAGAAAAACTGACCTAAAGCAATGGTGATTGGCCTGTTCATTACTGTCCCCCTTAAAAAACCTGTGTGAACACACCACCAGTGCTTTTGATAGTGTAGCTAGCTACCTTTGTGTGCTCCTGCTTGACACGGCTGATATCTAAGTATGACTAATACTGTGTTCTGACCCTGCTCTCCATTGCTACACTGATCTACTTGTGTATGACCCGGCTTGTTTAGACTACGCTTTGCCTGACCCTTCTGTGTTACCAGACACACCATTACAACTCAGCTATCCTGACCTGCTGCTGCTACACACCAGTCTCCTGCTGTTCCACCGACATCTGCAATGATGCATCAGAGGTACCAGTCAGCCTTCTCTTTTTACAGTCCTGCTTATGGTATGTGCTAATTTTACTGAAGTGTTTTACCTGCTATCTAATTCATGACCTGACAAGGGCAACAAAATTAATAAGGAGGATGGAGGACCTCAGCTACGAGGAGCAATAGCAATTACAGTTATTCACTCTGGAGAAGAGGTGTGTAAGAGAGGATATGATTACAATGTACAAATATATTAAAGTGGTTGTAAAGGCAGAAGTTTTTTTTTAATGCATTTAAATAAAAAGCCTTCCATGTGCAGCAGCCCCCCTAGCTGAGACAGCAGCACAGCGCCAAAGTCAGTCAGCCAATGTGGAGGGAAAGGTGGCAGGCCCCAGCCAGGTCTCTGTGTCTGAATGGACACAGAGAGCTGTGGCTCGGTTCAGGTGCCCCCATAGCAAACTGCTTGCTGTGGGGGCACTCAACAGAAGGGACCTGAGAAGAAGAGGATCTGGGCTGCTCTGTGCAAAACAACTTCACAGAGCAGGTAAATATATTATGTTTGTTATTTTTAACAAAAAAAAAAAAGAGACTTTACAATCACCTTAAAGGTGAATCCAGCAACTGTGATAAACCGTTTACTCTAAGGTCCGTGAAGAGGACTGTTAGATCAGAGAAAGTGTGGAACTCTCTCCCCCAGGAATTTGTACTACCTGAAAGTGTTGACAAATCCAAAAAACACATTAAGAGGTCTTTCTCTGGATGCAGAATCTACAGGGCTATATAATTTGTTAGAGAATAAAAATATCATGCAAACAAGTTGAATTGGATGGGCATGTGTCTGTTTTGCAACCTTAAAAAGTATGTAACTATAACCCCCACAGGCAGGTGTAGGGGACCCCCTAAACAGTTTTTTGTGTGTGTAGGGGATTGTGCATTTTAAATTTAAATGCTCACTGCAAAACAATGTTAAAAAAAAATGTAATTGCCTCTCCTCTTTCCACAGTCATTACTCTCCTTTGTAGATAATTGTACTATAACTGCCTGTGCCATGTGTGTAAGATGGGGGCCTACACTTCCTCTACATATGATGTAATGTTATCATCTGGTTAACATGTACAATGACGTTGGCTCATTGTTCTACATTGTCTCTCATGCAATGTTTGTTATTATCTACTTAAAATAAATAAAAAAATATTGGAAAAAAAATGTATTTGCCTTTACTCTTTGCCTGTCTCCCTGATGGGTCCCCTATCTACTCCCAGGCTCCATAAAACCATTGGTAGCTCATTTCCATACAGGAGTGAAAAAACACTATTTTCACAGCAGCAAGGAAAGATGTGGGGATTGTTTATTGGGATTTTTTTTTGCCAGGCTCCCAGGGGGGGGTCCAAATGGCCTAAAGGTATAACAATAAATCTAATAAACATTTTACAAAGCACCGTTTTTTAATATCTACCGTGGCCCCTTGCCTACATGGGCTTTATCCTGGAAAAGGCTTAGAGTGTTTAGAGTGCTTAGAGTTAGATTTTTTTGATTGCTGTAATCCTTTCTCACCACAATGTGTATGGTTATACTGTCTCATTGGTTCCCAAGCTCTATTCAATAAAAGCCATGTTTTTTCTGCACTGATGGTGGTCAAATAACCTGAAACAACAGTATGCAGTTTGAAATAAATGGTTCTATATTATTAGCTATATTTGTACTTTACACCTGTGGAATACACTTGAGGATATGTGATGGAAACAGACATATGAATACCTTCTGTTTTAGGAAAGGCTTTACTATGCATATTTAAATAGACATATGCATTCTTCAAAAAACTAAATTATATACCATTTAAATAACACAATAAATGCTACATTAATTCTTAAGTAAGTAAGTGTCTTAAATGAACTGGCGGGTGAACAGTTCCTAAATTGTTACTTCTATGTGGCAATCTGTGAGCTGTGCCAGACTTCTATCACTTAAAGCAGGGATGCCCAACCATTGGCCCGGGCGCCACATGTGGCCCGCGGAGCCCTCTGATGTGGCCCGCGACCTCCTTCTCTGCGATGGCGGGTTGGCATGTATAGCGCCAACTCCTGCCACAGGTGGAGTGATACCAAATTCTCTCTGCCTGGGACGGCAACAGCTGGTGATACCTAAATGAAAGACTGTTATTAAAGGTGTTTAATACTAAAATCACAGTGTATATCTGGGTATATCTGTTCTGCAGTGGTTACTTGGCTGCTTTCAAACTGAACCGCAGGTGCAGAGCAGAACACCTGTGGTTTACCTGCACTGAGTCATAGGCCCCGTACACACGACCGAGTTTCTCGGCAGAATTCAGCCAGAAACTCGATCGGAGCCGTATTCTGACGAGAAACCCGGTCGTGTGTACACTTTTGGCCAAGGAAACCGACGAGGAACTCGTCGAGCCAAATAGAGAACATGTTCTCTATTTCCTCGTTAGTCAATGAGGAAACTTGGCTCGCCGAGATCCTCGGCAGCTTCACAAGGAACTCGACGAGCAAAACGATGTGTTTTGCCTGTCGATTTTCTCGGACGTGTGTACGGGGCCATAGACTTTTGTTATTACCCGTGGGTTGGTGCACTTCAGAAAGTGCACCACATCTGCAGGATATAATAGAAGTCTAAGTGCAGCTAACCTGCAGGAAAGCCACAGGTGTACTGCGCTGCATCCGGGGTGTGTGTAAACCGCAGCGCATCAGTGTGAAAGCAGCCTTAGGCTCCTTTGACATGATCAGTTCGACCCAATTGGATCCTTCCTTCACCTCTATTGAGCCACAGATGTAAATGGACTTGTGGCCGTTTACACCCACCTACCACTAATTTGATCTGCTAAAAAAAAAACTGAAGGGGGGATATGTCCCCTTCCATCTGGGCAGATTGGAGGGCCAATAGAGTAGAGTGGGCTGTGCCCCTGTCTGCTCTGAATATGCAGAGTGGACATGGACCTGTCATCTGCCTGCTTTGATAACACAAAAACCTCCTGCGCTCTGGTGTTTCGCCAAAACCGGGTGCTGCTCTGCCTGCTTTGTTCATTGTGGCCCGCGACTGGTTACCAAGTCACTTAAGTGGCCCTTGCTCTTGAAAAGGTTGGGCACCCCTGACTTAAAGTGTAACTAAACTCATCAATGTAACTGTTTCCCAAATCAAACTGATCATGTAATGCACCATGGCAACTGCAGATCAAACAGAGACTATAATGGCAGTTTCCTTGACTGTAATTGATAGGGGGGTTTAGTTCAGCTTTAAATCTGTAGCTGTAAAAATGTGGCTAATGGTGTCTTTAAATCCTCTGGCTATAACTATTCAGGCAATCAGTAATATCCTGTAAATCTACAGGTGGTTTTCAAAAAATTAGCATATTGTGATAAAATTCATTATTTTCTGTAATGTACTGATAAACATTAGACTTTCATATATTTTAGATTCATTACACACAACTGAAGTAGTTCAAGCCTTTTTATTGTTTTAATATTGATGATTTTGGCATACAGATCATGAAAACCCAAAATTCCTATCTCAAAAAATTAGCATATCATGAAAAGGTTCTCTAAACGAGCTCTTAACCTAATCATCTGAATCAACTAATTAACTCTAAACACCTGCAAAAGATTCCTGGGGCTTTTTAAAACTCCCAGTCTGGTTCATTACTCCTCAGTGGGACCTCAGTGGGAAGTCTGTGGGAAGGAAAAACGAGAAGAGGTGACCGGACCCTGAGGAAGATTGTGGAGAAGGACCGATTCCAGACCTTGGGGGACCTGCGGAAGCAGTGGACTGAGTCTGGAGTAGAAACATCCAGAGCCATCGTGTACAGGCGTGTGCAAGAAATGGGCTACAGGTGCCGCATTCCCCAGGTCAAGACACTTTTGAACCAGAAACAGCGGCAGAAGTGCCTGACCTGGGCTACAGAGAAGCAACACTGGACTGTTGCTCAGTGGTCCAAAGTACTTTTTTCGGATGAAAGCAAATTTTGCATGTCATTCGGTAATCAAGGTGCCAGAGTCTGGAGGAAGACTGGGGAGAAGGAAATGCCTGAAGGCCTGAAGTCCAGTGTCAAGTACCCACAGTCAGTGATGGTCTGGGGTGCCATGTCAGCTGCTGGTGTTGGTCCACTGTGTTTTATCAAGGGCAGGGTGAATGCAGCTAGCTATCAGGAGATTTTGGAGCACTTAATGCTTTCATCTGCTGAAAAGCTTTATGGAGATGAAGATTTCATTTTTCAGCACGACCTGGCACCTGCTCACAGTGCCAAAACCACTGGTAAATGGTTTACTGACCATGGTATTACTGTGCTCAATTGGCCTGCCAACTCTCCTGACCTGAACCCCATAGAGAATCTGTGGGATATTGGGAAGAGAAAGTTGAGAGACGCAAGACCCAACACTCTGGATGAGCTTAAGGCCGCTACCGAAGCATCCTGGGCCTCCATAACACCTCAGCAGTGCCACAGGCTGATTGCCTCCATGCCACGCCGCATTGAAGCAGTCATTTCTGCAAAAGGATTCCCGACCAAGTATTGAGTGCATAACTGAACATAATTATTTGAAGGTTGACTTTTTTTTATTAAAAACACTTTTCTTTTATTGGTCAGATGAAATATGCTAATTTTTTGAGATAGGAATTTTGGGTTTTCATGAGCTGTATGCCAAAATCATCAATATTAAAACAATAAAAAGGCTTAAACTACTTCAGTTGTGTGTAATGAATCTAAAATATATGAAAGTCTAATGTTTATCAGTACATTACAGAAAATAATGAACTTTATCACAATATGCTAATTTTTTGAGAACCACCTGTATATGTTCCATTATTAGTTGTTATGGCCTGCAATATATATATATATATATATATATATATATATATATACACATATACATATATATATATACACTGTATTTAGTGGCGTATAACACTCACTTTTTTACCCTGAAAATAGAGGGTAAACTGTTCCTGCGTGTTATACGCAGGGGGCTGTGGAAAGGTTTTTTCCTGAAATTTCCCTCTTAAAGTTAGGGTGTGTTTTATACCCCTGTGCGTGTTATACGTCGATAAATACGGTATATATATATATATATATATATATATATATATATAGATATATAGATAGATATATATATATATAGATATATATCTATAGATATATATCTATAGATGTATATGTAAAACAAACAGTATATAACAAATATGTATATCTTTAAATATACCCAAACATTTTTAACATGCTTTGGTTTTGATGTGGTTAATGTAATGTGGTCTCTTTCACCCAACCACTGTAACTGAAGCAATAATAATTTGCGCTGGCTAAACTATGCCAAAAACTACATGTTGTTTTAATTAAATGTTCTTCTAGTTGTATCTTGAAAAGCTTACATTACAAAATGTGGACAAGCATTTTTGGGGCTGTAACAAAATATTTGCTGCTAAACATAGGATCACTGATTTATTCCATAACTAATTAACAAGTTTGTTTTTAAGGGAGATAAAGGAATTAAGAGGACCTTAGCCAATAAATAGTTCATGTTCCTAACGGCTAAAACTTGAATAATCAGAATCCATTAGTAAGCGTCTTTGCTAGGATTGTAAAAGGCCTAGGGCACCTTTGGGTACCCCAGGGAGGGTAGTTATGCGGCCCATGTGATGCACTATGGAGAACAGTGGGTGCGGTTGAATTACATTAACAGTAGGTGGGGCTTACAGGGGCATGTTAAATAAACCCCAAGCCTCCTTGCACCAATAATATATCCTTTGATTGATGTGTCACAAGCAGTAGTTGCACAGACATTTAAAGTCAGCATAATCATTTAAAAAATGAAAATCTTCCATTATGCTTTTCTGTGCAAAGAATATAGGCATAACACTTGGTCTGAGCCTACCTTAAAAAAAGAACTTAATTAAAATAGTCACTAACTGCTTAGAAACCAGGAATTGTTGAGACAATAAGTACATTGATTAGAATAATTTAACCACTTAAGACCCGTACCTTTATGCAGGTAAAGGACCTGGCCAGTTTTTGCGATTCGGCACTGCCTCGCTTTAACTGACAATTGCGGGGTCGTGCGATTTGGCTCCCAAACAAAATTGGCGTCCTTTTTTCCCCACAAATAGAGCTTTCTTTTGGTGGTATTTGATCATCTCTGCGTTTTATTTTTTTGCGCTATAAACAAAAATAGAGAGAAAAATTTGAAAAAAAAATCTATATTTTTTACTTTTTGCTATAATAAATATCCCCCAAAAATATATAAAAAAACATATTTTTTTCTCAGTTTAGGCCGATACGCATTCTTCTACATATTTTTGGTAAAAAAAATCGCAATAAGCGTTTATCGATTGGTTTGCGCAAAATTTATATTGTTTACAAAATAGGGGATAGTTTTATTGCATTTTTATTAATATTTTTTTTTTTTTACTACTAATGGCGGCGATCAGCGATTTTTTTCGTGACTGCGACATTATGGCGGACACATCGGACAATTTTGACACATTTTTGAGACCATTGTCATTTTCACAGCAAAAAATGCTATAAAAATGCATTGTTTACTGTGAAAATGACAATTGCAGTTTAGGAGTTAACCACTAGGGGGCGCTGAAGGGGTTAAGTGTGACCTCATATGTGTTTCTAACTGTAGGGGGCGGAGCTGGATGTGTGACATCATTGATCGTGTTTCCCTATATCAGGGAACGCACGATCAATGACACTGCCACAGTGAAGAACAGGGAAGGTGTGTTTACACACACCTCTCCCCGTTCTTCAGCTCCGGAGGACCGATCGCGGGACACCGGCGGCGATCGGGTCCCGCGGTCACGGAGCTTTGGACCAGGTCGTGTGCGCGCACGACCCCACGGCTGGGCTTAAAGGGTACAGGTACGTGGATGTGCCCAGCCTTGCCATTCTGCCGACGTATATCGGCGTGAAGGGGTCCTTAATATATGTATAATATAGTGTGTATAGTGCAGGAGTCTGCAACGTACAGAGGGTTTGTATTGCACAGATTGCTGGGTTTTAGTGTACATAACACAGAGTGCAGCGGTCAGAGATACATAACACAAAGAGTGCTGGAGTCAAGAATACTTAAAGGGGTTGTAAAGGATTTTTTTTTCCCTCTAAATAGCTTCCTTTACCTTAGTGCAGTCCTCCTTCACTTACTTCATCCTTCGATTTTGCTTTTAAATGCTTTCTTCTGAGAAATCCTCACTTTCTGTTCTTCTGTCTGTAACTACACATGGTAATGCGAGGCTTTCTCCCTGGTGTGGAGAAAGCCTCTTGAGGGGGGAGGGGACGAGCAGGAGTGTCAGGACATCCACTAACACACAGCTCCTTTTTCAATCTGCAAAGTAGAGAGCGTCCTGACTTGCCTGCTCGCCCCCTCCCCCCTCAAAAGGCTTTCTCCACACCAGGGAGAAAGCCTTGCATTACTGTGTGTAGTTACAGACAGAAGAACAGGAACAGGGTCTAAGAAATCCCACTCCTTTCCTTCATCTACTTTGTTAGTAGGTACTTACAAACCTTTAAAGCCTGACTTCTACTCAGCCTGTAGGGATTGAAGCAAGGGGTCAGCTAACCCCTCTAAAAAGCCTTTTGTAAAAAGTTACGCCCCCCACTTTTACATGTATGGGGAATAATTGTGTATCCCGACAAGCCATTGAATAGTTTTTTACTCTCTGCAGGGTGGTCTCTTTACCCTGCTCTGGTGGACCCCACTTGTCAGGGTGTCTCCCTACCCAGTGTTCCAGTCAATGTCCCCAGAAAAGATGGATTCCACTTTGTTGGGGGACTCCACCTTCAGTCAGTTTCCTGAATTGGACTCTTCCTAGGACATAGACACCGGTGTTGCAGTACATTTGCACCCAGGAAAGAGTGAGCATTCTGTCTGTTACAGGACAAGTAACCTGGGGCCAAATCCTCAAAAGAGATACGACGGAGTAACTGCTGTTACTCCGTCGTATCCCTGGTCCTAACTTTGGAACTGATCCACAGAATCAGTTTCCCATAGTTAGGACGAAGATCCGACATGTGTAATTGAATTACACTGTCGGATCTTAGGATGCAGTACCGCATCTGCCGCTGGGGGCATTTCGTGTCAAAATGCCGCCTCGGGTATGCAAATTAGGACTTACGGAGATCCACGAAGCTTTTCAGCTTCGTTTTTCTCCGTAAGTTTTATTTTGCAAACGCAAAATTAGGGCTGCTTTTACAAGGTGTAAACTGTTTACACCTTGTAAAAACAGACCTTTCTTGCTAGCGACGCGATTTTTTTTAATTTTAAATTTTTTTTTGGCCGCCGTATCTTTTTTTTTACCCGACGCAACTTTATTGTCCCGTCGTGATCCACAAAGCCCGGCGTAACGTAATTTCGCGCTATGCACGTTGGGAAAATGACGTCACGAGCATGCGCAGTACGGCCGGCGCGGGAGAGGAGAAGAGGAACGCCTTGCGCCGGCCGGATTTAAGTTACGGATTTCTAGGTAAGTGCTTTGTGGATCGGGCACTTAGGTAGAAATTTTGCGGCGGTGTAACTTAAATAGAAAAAAATTACGTTGCGCCGCTTCTTTGTGGATTACCCCCTCGGTTCCTAATCTGGACGATACTTAGGCCCCTTTCAAACTGGGGCGTTATTCAAGCGTTTTTCGAGCGTTATTCGAGCAAAGCCTAATCTGCAATCCCAATGTGCTGGTAAAGCACCACTAAGACACCACTTAGAATCTGGCGCAACTGTGCATGGTAGCCAATCAGCTTCTAACTTCAGCTTGTTCAGTTAAGCATTGACAATAAAAGCTGGAATTTGATTGGTTTCTATTCAGAGCTACACCAGATTTTGCACTCTCCAGTTTTAGTAAATAACACCCTATGTGTGTATGATGCACAGAAGCATAACCTAACTAAGGCGACTTCCTCAGTAATTTATCACCTGTGTTTTTTTTATTTGGCTGACAAGTTTAATGTTTCCTGGTGGCTGTGCCATGAGCAGCATATTTTTATTAGATTTTAACATTTCTGACATTTAAAAATACTATAAAAAAAAGTGGTGGAATACCCTGCTGTGGATTTGGCAGTCCTTTCTGGGTACTTTTCACTTTTTTGTATCTATTGTAGAGTTTCCCATTGATTTCAACTTAGGATGGTAAACTTCCAAAGAAAGGTTTGTCTCAGTTCCAAGCGGACATATTATAGTGCCTGAAATGCCATGAAAAACATCAACTGCTGCCAATGGTTGGAGCTCAGTGGGGAAAATGAAGGTTTACTGGAACAGAAAATATATTAATTTTCCAACTCATTAGTTTGAAGTCTGTTTGTTTGCGATCAGAAACGTAAAATTAAATATATATATTTTTTTGTTCCGAATATATTACAAAGTGCATTATGATAGCAGAAACTATGAACTATCACTCACAGTTGAACAGCCTGCTCCTTAACTGGGAAAACTAGACACTATGCAAGTATCAAGGCAACTTGGCGAGGTCTAATAATTGCTGCTATGTTTTCCAAATGAAGATAAAATACTCATTGGCAATTTTGCTAGGCTGCAAATCATAATCAGAAAATGTTCTCTGTTACAACAACTTGTGGCCAATGTAATTATCTAGCTAATCCAATGGATTTTCTGATGAACGCTGTGGTTTTCTATTACACTTTTTTTTTTAATCATGGCCAATGATACCCTTATGATGCACATATGGAACAAGAAACTGAATGATCAGAGTTACCTAATTTGGGCTGATTTATTAAAGTCTAAGGGCCAGATCCACAGCCAGCCACCGTAACTAAAATATTCCCATTTAAGTTACACTGCTGGAAAATTTCTACCTAAGTGCCCGATCCACAAAGCACTTACCTAGAAATTTTCGGCTGTGTAACTTAAATCC
The DNA here is from genome assembly GCF_905171775.1 of Rana temporaria. Lineage (NCBI taxonomy): Eukaryota > Metazoa > Chordata > Amphibia > Anura > Ranidae > Rana > Rana temporaria. The sequence goes on from NC_053491.1 coordinate 140,823,596, forward strand.
GGCCGGCGCTAGGCGTTCCTATTCAAATGGGGCGAGTCCCATTTAAATTAGGCACGCTCCCGCGCCGGCCGTACTGCGCATGCTCAAGACGTCATTTTCCCGACGTGCTTTGCGCGGTTTTACGTTGCGCCGGGTTTTGAGAATCGCGACGGGCGTAAAAAAAAAATACGAGTTGCGCCGGGAAAAAAAATAAATTGAAAAAAAAAAGACGGCGACGCGGGATAGAAGGGTCTACTTTTACAAGGCCTAAACAGTTTAGGCCTTGTAAAAGCAGCCCTAATTTTACGATTGCAAACTAATACTTACACAGAAAAAACGAAGCTGAAAAGCTTCGTGGATCTCCGTAAGTGCTAATTTGCATACCCAAAGCGGCATTTCGACTCGAAATGCCCCCAGCGGCGGATGCGGTACTGCATCCTAAGATCCGACAGTGTAAGTCCCTTACACATGTCGGATCTCCTGCCTATCTATTGGAAACTGATTCTGTGGATCAGTTCCAAAGATAGAAACAGGGATACGACGGCGTATCAGTAGATACGCCGTCGTATCCCTTTTGTGGATCTGGCCCTTAGTGCTCCTATGCCCACCCCCAGCAGCCCTAGAAACCCATGTATTTACTTGTCCTCACTCTACCAAGATCTTCACTCCCAGTTCTTTTCCACTCATTTCTTTTTTTTTTAATCTTTACCTCACTGTGCAACCTCCATTGATTGCAATGAAAAGTTCATACTCAATTAGTTCAAGCTTCACAGCACGGTACCCATAGCAATCCTGCACCAATATGACATTAGTACATTGAATTCCTATTCGTTTTTATGAGTTAGTAACTGTTTGGCTCCTTGCATTTTTTATTGAGCGGGACCAATAGTATTTATTGTAGTGCACCTAAGTAGTCTACTAGTGTTAGGTAAATGTAAATTCATACCCGGATGCCTATTAGACTCTTGTTTGGACAGATTTAAGTGAGTTATTCCTAAAAATTACAGGCCTACAGTATAAAATGCCAAATTTCCTTGCAAATAATGGTACCGCTTTCAGCACCTAAAATCTGAAATAATCATACCGCTAGGGAGGTTAAGACTAATTGCTTACCCTGTGCCAGTTTTTATGACCTGGGCGTTATATTACACCAGTCATATTTCTTTGCACATACCTACACTTGTCTATGAGAACCCCTTGCTGTCCTGCAGGTAGCCTTTTTCTGTAGCAATACCCCTGGCCTCACGGGTTGGGCCTAGGTTGAGCCTGCTGCAGGCTTTTATCCCTCTAGACCCCTTGGTCTATCAAGGGCAGGTAGCGCCACCACCCCCATTTTATTTTTGATTTAATTGCTAATTAGGGAGATTTTTAGGGGGGCTGCAACCTCTTTCTAACACACCTAAGCGCGGAACCTCTACTATTATTTTTTTCTTAATACAGTGGGGAGCAGTGGACATTACAGTGGGGAGCTGTGGACATTACAGTAGGGGGATGAAGACAATAAAGTGGGGGGGCTGGGGATATTAAAGTGGAGGGAGCTGTGGACATTAAAGTGGGGGGCTGAGGACATTAAATTGGGGGAGGCTAAGGACTGTGATTTGGGGGAGCTGAGAAATGTAATGTGGGGGCAATGAGGGCAGTAATGTGAAGGGGGCTGAGTATAGTAATGTGGGGTGGCTGAGAACTGTAATGTGGGGGGATAACGTAAATAGGGGCAAAGGACAATACTGGGGGGTGTTGGTGTCAAGGAAGTGTGAGAACATTACTGTAGAAGGGGGGTGATATAAAGGAGGACCTGAGGACACTCATCAAAAGGGAGAGGACTCTGATGTGCACTTGGGACTGAGGATGCTGATGTAAGAATGGGTTCAGATCTGTACATGTGCATTAGGTGCACACGTTGTGGGTAGGTCAGCCCAATTTAATGGGCTGCACTACCCGCAAGAAACACAGAGACAGACGTCCTTGACCTTTTTTTCCAAAATAGTGCCGCAGCAACATGTGGTTTGGCATAAATGCGAAAAGGCGCCATGGGTAACGTCATGATGTTCGGACCTCAAAAGTTTGCTCAGTGAATTTTAATTCATTACCCCTGCTTTAGGGTATTGTTGCAACTTGCCACTTTGTCTGACACCAATCATTCCTATTTGTCCATCACTTTGATGACCTAATTTACCGATCAATAGTAATATAGAGGAGGTAGGAAGTGACAGGCAAGCTTCGGCATTATGAAAAAGTGTTGGAGCTTTGCCTTTCAGAACAGCCTGGTTTTTAGGTGTATATGCAGGCTTGAAACTGTTGTAATTGACTGCAATTTACTGTGCCAGAAATTTGTTTCAGATTTTTTTTGTAGAGGCCCATAGGTTGATTTACTAAAGGCCAATAGGCTGTTCTTTCATGTCCTTGCCGTGATTGGTTATTCTTTGCAAAGGGACACTTCATTGCATCCACTAAGCTCTATTTCCCTTCAAGCCATTATCTCTTTAAAGAGGATATTACATCACAATAATATTATAGCATAAACATATATTATAGTTGCAAGTGTTAGTGTCTGGTCCGTGAGGGCTGTGCATTACCTGGATCAATGTTGCCAACCCACCATTACTGACAAGATGCCCAAAATTTACAAACAGCAACAAGTTTTACTGACAAAAATCATGGCATTTACTGGCAGAGACAGGTTTTTTTTGCTGACACTTCAAAAAAGTACATAAAGTGGCAGTTTTAAGTGCAAATATCAATATTCAGGCTATAGACACATAGCTAGTGCTATTAGCAACACTGACCTGGATGCAGAGTCTCTTTTAAGCCTCATAAACACAATCGAACTTCCATCTGACTTTTCGTGGACTTTGTTCCGAATGGGCGTTGGCCGTGAACTTGGTATGCATACACACGGCAGGACTTTTTCAGCCAACTTTCACCAAATCACGTGTTTTTTCAGCTCTTTTTTTCAGCTCTTTACCGCCACCCTGTGGGCACCCTGTTCTGCTATTGTTGTCTGATCCTTAGCATTGGTTCTGAGAATGCGTTTTTGTACTTTGGACTTTAGTTGCCAGAAAGTTTGTCTGTTTGCACAGCGAACATTTGTCCGATGAAAAACACAAAAAGTTTGTCCGATAGAGCGTACACGCGGTCATATTGTCCAATCAAACAGGTCCGCTGGACATATGTTGTCAAAAAGTCTGATCGTGTGTATGGGCCTTTAGTCTTTCTATCCCCAGATCTGACTTACCATGTGTGCCTTTAAGGCCTCGTACAGACAGGCAAATATGTAGGTTTTCAGCGTACATTCTGTATGATGGCTGTACACACCATCATACAGAAATCATACAGAAATCCGCGCGTACACGATACGCGGCGACGAGGCCGCGCCGTCGCCGCGACGATGACGCGGCGACGTGCGCGGCCCTGGAAGTCATTCGACGCATGCGAGGGATTGCGGCCGCTCGGACATGTACGGTAAGTCTGTACAGATGACCGAACGTGTCCGACTGACAGGATTCCAGCGGGCATGTTTCTAAGCAAGTTTAGAAACATTTGCCTGCTCGAAAACGGTCTGGCGGGCAAATGTACGCTGGAATCCTGTCCGCTCGGCTGTACAGACGACCGAACATGTCTGCTGAAACTGGTCTGCGGACCAGTTTCAGCAAACATGTTCGGTCGTGTGTACGGGGCCTTAGATCTGATCTTTTAGGAATAACACTAGCCATATATGGCTGAAATGTAGGCTGATTTCTGATGAATTGACCAAAATTAAAGCTGTGGGTGGTCCCTTCAGCACCACCTAGCTCAACAAATTTTAATTACAAAATTTAAGTGGCCATTGTAAAATTGTTGTTGGAACAATGGGGTAGATTCAGTTATCTCCGCCTAAAGTTACGGCGGCGCAGCGTAGTGTATTTACGCTACGCCTCCGCAACTTACAGGAGCAAGTGCTGTATTCAGAAAGCACTTGCTTCGTAAGTTGCGGCGGCGTAGAGTAAAAGGGGCCGGCGTAAGCGCGCGTTATTCAAATGATCCGGTAGGGGGCGTGGATCATTTAAATTAGGCGCGTTCACGTACGTTTGTGAATCGGCGTAAGTATGTAATTTGCATACTCTACGCTGACAACTACGGAAGCGCCACCTAGCGGCCAGCGTGATAATGCACCCTAAGATACGACGACGTAAGAGACTTATGCCAGTCGTATCTTAGGCTAATGTCGGCGTATCTAGCTTTCTGGATACGCCGGCGTAAATCGTTCGTGAATCTACCCCAATGATTGCACCCAATCACATGCAGTCACTGTTCAGGTATTCAGGTCTAAATACAATAGCCAGCAGGTGGAGTTTACTCCATCTGTGCTGTTTAGCATGGATCAGGGAAACATGAGATTTCTCTTGTTCAATCCATAAGATGAAGGAGAGAAATCTAGCCATACTGTATATGGCTAAAGCTGGCTATATATTAGTAGAATTGTGTTCAGAATTATATATACTTTTCTAATCATTAGTAGGGTCAAATCAACATTTTTGACCACAGTAACGAGAACATTCCAAAGAGCACTATGGAAAACTGTTCTCAAACAAACAGATTTCTAAAGCCTCGTACACACGATCGGACTTCAAACAAACTTTTTCTTGGATTTTTGTCTGAAGGGAGTTTGCCGGGCACACCCATAGCATACTTGCCAACTGTCCCGTTTTTAACGGGACAGTCCCGTTATTTGGGACCTAGTCCCGGCTAATTTAGCCTGCCGGGACTTGTCCCGGCTAGTGGGGAAGGCAGGTGCGGTAGTCGTTACCGCTGCGCAGTCCTGTGGACGGAGAGGAGGCGCTGTGAGCTTGTCACAACCTCGAGCATCCAGTCAGTGGGTGGATCCATGTGCTCCCCCTCCCCGGCTCCTCCCAGGCTCCCCTTCTGCGGATCTCCTACCATGTGCTGTGCAGAGCGCGGATAATGACTGCCGCCGCCGCCGCTGACCTTCTCTCCTCCTGGATTGCCGTCACAGACCTGTCACCTGCCAGAACATCGATCATCAGAGGTACTCACTGTGATGACAGTCCGCGGCGCAGCCCGACATCCTGTGACGTCACTGCCTGATCGAGGGTGCCCCGAACATCCCTGCTGACCTCACACACAGACCTCCTGTCATCATCATGCTCCTCGTCATCCCCCTGTTCCTGGCATTCCACCATCCCACCTCCAAGGCCTGTCATACATTGTATCACCTCCCTGTCACTTCCTACCGCCCACCCACCCCTGTCATCTCCATCCTCCCTGTCATCTCCATCCTCCCTACCACCCACCCCTGTCACCTCCATCCTCCCTACCACCCACCCCTGTCACCTCCATCCTCCCTACCACCCACCCCTGTCACCTCCATCCTCCCTACCACCCACCCCTGTCATCTCCATCCTCCCTACCACCTCCATCCTCCCTACCACCCACCCCTGTCACCTCCATCCTCCCTACCACCCACCCCTGTCACCTCCATCCTCCCTACCACCCACCCCTGTCATCTCCATCCTCCCTGTCACCTCCATCCTCCCTACCACCCACCCCTGTCATCTCCATCCTCCCTACCACCCCCCCTGTCACCTCCATCATCCCTACCACCCACCCCTGTCACCTCCATCCTCCCTACCACCCACCCCTGTCATCTCCATCCTCCCTACCACCCACCCCTGTCACCTCCATCCTCCCTACCACCCTCCCCTGTCACCTCCATCCTCCCTACCACCCCCCCTGTCACCTCCATCCTCCCTACCACCCACCCCTGTCATCTCCATCCTCCCTACCACCTCCATTCTCCCTACCACCCACCCCTGTCACCTCCATCCTCCCTACCACCCACCCCTGTCACCTCCATCCTCCCTACCACCCACCCCTGTCATCTCCATCCTCCTTACCACCCACCCCTGTCACCTCCATCCTCCCTACCACCCTCCCCTGTCACCTCCATCCTCCCTACCACCCCCCCTGTCACCTCCATCCTCCCTACCACCCACCCCTGTCATCTCCATCCTCCCTACCACCTCCATCCTCCCTACCACCCACCCCTGTCACCTCCATCCTCCCTACCACCCACCCCTGTCATCTCCATCCTCCCTACCACCCACCCCTGTCATCTCCATCCTCCCTGTCACCTCCATCCTCCCTACCACCCACCCCTGTCACCTCCATCCTCCCTACCACCCACCCCTGTCATCTCCATCCTCCCTACCACCCACCCCTGTCATCTCCATCCTCCCTGTCACCTCCATCCTCCCTACCACCCACCCCTGTCACCTCCATCCTCCCTACCACCCACCCCTGTCACCTCCATCCTCCCTACCACCCCCCCTGTCACCTCCATCCACCCTACCACCCTCCCCTGTCACCTCCATCCTCCCTACCACCCCCCCTGTCACCTCCATCCTCCCTACCACCCACCCCCGTCATCTCCATCCTCCCTACCACCCACCCCTGTCACCTCCATCCTCCCTACCACCCACCCCTGTCACCCCCATCCTCCCTACCACCCACCCCTGTCACCTCCATCCTCCCTACCACCCACCCCTGTCATCTCCATCCTCCCTACCACCCACCCCTGTCACCTCCATCCTCCCTACCACCCTCCCCTGTCACTAGGGTTGCCACCTCATCCCTTTAAAAAGGAACACATCTGAATTACACAGATTCTGAGGCTAATTTAATGCAGATAAGGCACCAAGTGAGTTTAATTACCACCTTAATCAGCCACAGAACCTGTGTAATTCAGATGTGTTCCTTTTTAAAGGGATGAGGTGGCAACCCTACCTGTCACCTCCATCCTCCCTACCACCCACCCCCTGTCACCTCCATCCTCCCTACCACCCACCCCTGTCACCTCCATCCTCCCTACCACCCACCCCTGTCATCTCCATCCTCCCTACCACCCACCCCTGTCACCTCCATCCTCCCTACCACCCACCCCTGTCACCTCCATCCTCCCTACCACCTCCATCCTCCCTACCACCCACCCCTGTCATCTCCATCCTCCCTACCACCCACCCCTGTCACCTCCATCCTCCCTACCACCCACCCCTGTCACCTCCATCCTCCCTACCACCCACCCCTGTCATCTCCATCCTCCCTACCACCCACCCCTGTCACCTCCATCCTCCCTACCACCCACCCCTGTCATCTCCATTCTCCCTACCACCCACCCCTGTCATCTCCATCCTCCCTACCACCTCCATCCTCCCTACCACCCACCCCTGTCACCTCCATCCTCCCTACCACCCACCCCTGTCATCTCCATCCTCCCTACCACCTCCATCCTCCCTACCACCCACCCCTGTCACCTCCATCCTCCCTACCACCCACCCCTGTCATCTCCATCCTCCCTGTCACCTCCCTACCACCCACCCCTGTCATCTCCATCCTCCCTGTCACCTCCCTACCACCCACCCCTGTCATCTCCATCCTCCCTGTCACCTCCCTACCACCCACCCCTGTCATCTCTATCCTCCCTGTCACCTCCCTACCACCCACCCCTGTCATCTCCATCCTCCCTGTCACCTCCCTACCACCCACCCCTGTCATCTCCATCCTCCCTGTCACCTCCCTACCACCCTCCCCTGTCATCTCCATCCTCCCTGTCGCCCTCCTACCACCCACCCCTGTCATCTCCATCCTCCCTGTCACCTTCCTACCACCCACCCCTGTCATCTCCATCCTCCCTGTCACCTTCCTAACACCCATTCCCGTTTCAATTTCCTGTAATTCTCTCTTTATTGAGTAGACCCTATAATCTGATAATTAGGCGAAGATTATGCGGATTGGGTGGAGCTTCGGGGAAGTGAGTGTGGTAATTAATTAATAGCTGTGCTGCAAAGTGTCCCTGGATTTTTTTTTCAAATGTTGGCAACTATGCCATAGCATACACACACTCTGACTTTTCTGCAAACTTTCCTAAAAAAAATACAATCGTAGACCTACGAGTACCAATTAAACCAGTAGGACCAGTTGTTCTCTGCAGATTTTAATCTACCATTACTAGATGCAAACATTCCTAGGTACTATGGGTTGTACATCAAGGTAATCACTTCAGCCCTAGAGAGGGATTCAGGTGTCTTCCAATGTCAGACTCTCACTAGTCTGGCGGCTAGTAAGATATGGCATTATTATTATAGCTACTTTTTTCTGTTTTATACTGGATTAATGGAAGTTTCCAATTGTTGGTCACATAATAACATTACAAACAGTAATTAATAAGAATGAACCCCAATTAAGCTTGTTCCATACGCATTTACTCCTATTGTTCCTGAATCAATGGGCCAGATTCACATACATTTGCGGCCGTGTAACGTAATCCGCTTACGTTACACCGCCGCAAGTTTCCAGTTTTAGTGCCCGATCCACAAAGCACTTACCTGGAAACTTGCGGCGGTGTATCGTAAATACGACCGGCGCAAGGCGGGCCAATTCAAATGGGCGTGTGCCATTTAAATTAGGCGCGCTCCCACGCTGGACCTTCTGCGCATGCTCCGTTTCGGAATTCCGGGCCGTGCTTTGCGTGCAGTGACGTAATTTTTTCGAACTGCGACGCGCGTAGCGTAATTCCGTATTCCCGGACGGCTTACGCAAACGACGTTAATTTTTACATTTCGACGCGGGAACGACGGCCATACTTTATACAGCAATACGATTGCTGTGTAAAGTTAGGGCAGGTCAAATAACGACTAACTTTGCGACAGGAAACTAGACTAGCGGCGACGTAGCGAACGCGAAAATCCGTCGTGGATCGCCGTAACTCCTAATTTGCATACCCGACGCTGGTTTACGACGCAAACTCCCCCCAGCGGCGGCCGCGGTACTGCATCCTAAGATCCGACAGTGTAAAACAATTACACCTGTCGGATCTTATGGATATCTATGCGTAACTGATTCTATGAATCAGTCGCATAGATACTCTGAGAGATACGACGGAGTATCTGAGATACTCCGTCGTATCTCGACTGTGAATCTGGCCCTATATGTTTATAATGCTACTACATCATAACAACGTATTTGATGGATGTATCATATGTTTCTTAATAAACATTTTTTTGGGACAAATAAATAAATATTGCTGCCACTTGTTTGGGGACCTGGGATACGTCACCCTTAAATTTGCTTGGTAGGATAAACTTACAGTATTTAATATGATCTTTTTTATATGTGTTTAGGCATGCACCAATTTATATTCCCAAACAAATTTTTACAGAAATCAATAAATTGCTTACTTCCTTTTTATGGGGTTCTAGCCCCCCTGGAATACCGCCTCCCTGTACATGGGGAGCGGTCTGGCGCTTCCCAAATTGCAATGGTATTATTTGGCGGCCTAAGTGACTCTAGGCTGCTATTATGAATTTGTATGAGACCCTGATTAACCTGCTTTATAGAAATGGCCTGTATCCCTCTACGTGGGCGAACCTTTTGAAGTAGCCCTATAGATTTTTCACATCTGTAATCGTAGAATGCACAGTACCTCTACCGTATATCTTAATCTCCAAATGCCCCTTTATGGTTCAATCCAGCCATACCTGAGATTGCTACACTCCCTGATGTACAACATTGGGCTCATTTTGGCCTCAAATACACACATCAGCTATTTTCCACTGGGATATTTCAATAATTTTCTGCTTTGAGGACTGAGCTTTTCCAATACACACTATTATCTCTACCTACAACTCTGCAATGTGGTTGCAGTCCAGTTTAGTCTGCATATGTTTATCTTGAGCCCTCTGATCTTTAAACAGCGCTGATAGAAGAAAAACATTCTAAATAGATTTCTCTGTATTATTCTTAATTATTATCCCCTGCACCCCCCATGGCTAAGCCTAAAACTCAATGGCAAGCAGATATTCCTGCATTACACAATGACCAGTGGGGGAAAGTGGTAGGGCGTCAACTATCTGGGGTTATTGCAGCTGGGGATAAGCTCATTTAGCTAAAATACCTACATAGGATTGACTATATTCCAAATTGTATAAAATGGACAGGTCAGGCCTCGTACACACGACCAAGAAACTCGACGGGCGAAACACATCGTTTTCCTCGTCGAGTTCCTTGTTAGGCTTGTCAAGGAACTCGACAAGCTTGCTTTGCGTACACACTGTCAAGCCAAAATCTCCTCGTTCTCAAATGCGGTGACATACAACACATACAACGGCAGGGGAAGTTCGATTCCACTGGCTAAACTCTTGGGGCTGCTTTTGCTAATTTCATGTGTTTGCGTGTTAAATAAAAGTTTGGTAAGAGAAGATTTGCACTTTTCAGTCTGTTACAGCTTTAAAAAATGTGTTATCTCCATTACAAATGCTACTTTTACTCCCTACTCTGAGCATGCGCGGTTTTCTTAGCATACAGACGTCCGAGTTTCTCGTCGAAAACCAGCCCGTCGAGGATCTCGACGAGCCAAATCAGACTCCCGTTGAGGAAATAGAGAACTTGCTCTCTTTTTGGCTCGACGAGGTTCTCGACAGTTTCCTCGACGAAAATGTACACACGACCGGTTTCCTCGGCAAAAAAATATCTCCCAGCAAGGTTCTTGCTGGTTTTTGCCGAGAAACTTGGTCGTGTGTACGAGGCCTAATTGTGTGAATTTTTTTTAACATTTTTATATTTGTACAGTTTTGCATGACTGCGCAATTGTCATTTAAAGTGCGACAGCACTGAATGCTGAAAACTGGCCTGGGCAGGAATAGGGTAAAAGTGCCCGGCATTGAAGCGGTTAAACACAATGGGTTGTTTTACACGGTGAGGGTTTACAATCACTTTAAAAAGTAGCTGTACATTTAAAGCAGACACCATGCGCCCTCCAATAGTGCATTCTAGCATTTTTATTACTAAATGAATTGCATGGTACAAAAAACGAAGGTTGCACAAAGATGTCATATTTAACGTGTGCTTAGGGAAGGATAATACTTAAAAGAAAAGCATGGGATTATTTATTTTTTGTTTTAAAAATCATACTAGATGGATGCAGCATCGGTCCCCTGCCGGCTCTGACTGTGAACTGAGCGAACAAATGCTGCTTCAGCCCGCTGTCAGCTGAAAATGGGTCACAGCAGTGCAGAACGAAATGCACTCCTGTGACCCACCGGAGAAGTACAGCCAAACAAGCTTTGGCTGTACTTATCCTTTAAATATAGCCGTGGATATTGTTTGGGTGTTACAGTATACTGAAAACATTCTGTTTTAATGCGAAACATATTTAATCATTTTCACGATCGTTCTAATGCTGATCGCGGAATGCTTATACTTGGCAGGGACCCATAACATATTACAAATATATGAACAAAGCTAAATGCTATGACTGTAATAAGTGATATGTTATCTGCATGGTATTGTTAAGTACAGTGCTTATTATTTAATTTTTTGCCAATATTAAGCAATAGATAATGGTGCTGTGGAGAATAGAGAATTCATTTTAGCTTCCAACAGTGTACAGCAAAGACTGAAAACATGCAGTGATGTGTAAAATTAATGCAACAGAAACAAATTCTTGCAGCCCCTAGTTGCCAGTCATTTTCTATTATTTTAAAATAAAATGAAAATCCAGAATGGTTGCTATATATAAAAAAATTAAGCCGTGTAAAAGCTTGTAATCTTAAGAAATAATTGAAATAAAATGGACCCAAAACCATTATAGCTCTGCATCAGAGGCGGGTCTTTAATTAGGCAAATTAGGCGGTCACCTAAGGCCTCGCACTCACAGGGGCCTCGCAGATGCCTAATTTGCCTGACAGAGGAAAGGGAGAGCCCAGCATCGAGAAGAATTTATGGCACTGCCTGCGGATGTGTGGGACCAATCTCCTCATGCAAGGACTCTGCACTAAAAATGTTATACTTTTTCCCATTGTGGGTGTGAGTGGGGCCTCATGTCTAAGTTTTGCCTGGCTGGCGGGATCGTGCCCATCGGCCACGTTCATCGGGTCCCCCGCCGCGAAGCGGGCCTGCCCTCTGGTGGCCGAAAATGGGTAGGAGGTACCCATACAGGATTTCGTCCAGGAGAGCCATTGTGCCACAGTATATATCTGCGTGACACAGTCGGCAAGTGGTTAATGATCCTCTTTTCAAGTTCTGTGCATGATCATGGTATTGATCATGATATTACTGTGCTTGATTGGCCAGCAAACTTGCCCTGATCTAAACCCCATAGAGAACCTGTGGGGTATTGTCAAGAGGTAGATGAGGGATGGCTCTGAATTTTGATGGAGATACTGAATTTTGGGTTTTCACTAGCTGTAAGCCATAATCATCAAAATTACAAGAAATAAATGCTTGAAATATATCAATCTATATGAAATATATGAGTTTCACTTTTTGAATTGAATTACTGAAATAAATTAACTTTTTGTTGATATTTAAATTTTATGAGATGCGCATGTATATTTACCAGTCCAGTGACTGCATTACTTTTCTCTTTTTAGGCTGATAACTTTTTGCAATTTAGCCTTTATGTCTTCATAAATGAAGTGGAGAAATGAGTGTAGTCACGAAAGAACCAGAAATGTACTTGCGGGATTACTAGATAAAAATAAGGAGAAAAAACCCAGAAAATGTAAAGCAAATACAGCCACTACATCTAAGGTCTTGAAAGCTGCATAATAATAGATATTTGTTTTTTGGTTTAAATATACTTTAGGTTCATAAAGCAGAAGTCAAAGTTTTTTTTTTATACAAAGTCCACCAAGGATCTTCAGATGCACACAAATAATTTATCAATTGTACCTGAAGGCCCCACAAGGTTTTTGCAATTTGTTTGATGTGCTAGCTTGAACACACTGATGTTCCTGAACATTTTGCCAGTATTTAAGGTAAAGTGCAGCACATGTACACATGCTACATTTTGAAACATTATTATTATGGCCTCTTTTGTCTTAGTCATAGGTGTACTATTGCATTAGCGTGTGCACCCCAAAGTTCAAACACACATGCGCAGTAGAGAAGTGGATGGTGTTAGTAGGGATGAAATTGGTGTCAGTAGGTTTTTGTTTTTATTATTTTATTTTGTTATTTAAAAAAAAAAAATATATGAACAAAATTATTTAAAAAAAAATGTATTTTTTTTTTTTTTACAATGTGTTAGGAGACCCACTGAGGGGCATTGGTGAAATAGCAGAGAAAGGGACTGAAGACAGAGATTTCCCAGTCCCTTTCTCTGCTATTGGACAAGTGTAAAACATTCAGACAAGCTGAGCTGCACCTGAGCACCATGAGCAGACCTTACCAATGGATCCTGCTCCCTGGTAGGCAGAGAGCACTCTAAATTTACCTAGCAATCTTCCTGGTAAGCAGAAAGACCCAACAACTATCCTCTGTTCTAGCGCCAACCTAGGAGGGTGCTACATGAGCAAACCGTGTCGCCAGCCAGTGAGGAAAGCAAATATACTGGGCCAGATTCTCAGCATAATTGACCCGGGTATCTATGCGAGTGATTCCTAGAATCATTTTCGCATAGACATGGCCAAGATCTGTCGGATCTGTAGAATACTTACACTGTTGGATCTTATATGTAACTGTTGGATCTTAAATGTAATTCGCCGCTGGCTGCTAGGTGGCGTTTACGTTCAGGTCTCATTTGACTATGCAAATGAGTCTGATACGCCGATTCCCGAAAAGTTTCCGTAGGCGTAAGGTTACCCCTGCTATATGAGGGGTAACCTTACGCCAGTCCGCCGTATGCCATGTTAAGTATGGCGTCGGGTCCGCGTCGTCTTTTCTTGTCGGGTACGTAGTTTTCCTAAGTCGTTCTTGAATACGACTTTACGTCAATGACACACACGTCGGCGTCATTGACGTTTTCCGTCGTGAGCTGGAGCATGCGCACTGGGCTATTCTGCAGCCCGGCGCATGCGCTGTTCAATCGACGCAGGGGCGCGCTTAATTTAAATACAAGCCGCCCCCTTTGAATTACGCGGGGATACGCCGGGCCATTTACAATACGCCGCCGCAAATTACGGAGCAAGTGCTTGAGGAATACGGCACTTGCTCCAGTAAGTTGCGGTGGCGTAGTGTAAATGGCTTACGCTATGCCGCCGCAGAAACTACCAGAATCTGGCCCACTGTATCTATCAGCATATAACACGCACAGGTGTACAACACGCACCCTAACTTTAAAAGGGAAGTTTCAGGAAAAAAACTTTCCATAACCCCCTGCGTATAACACGCAGGCACAGTTTACCCTCTATTTTCAGGGTAAAAAAGTGAGTGTTATACGCCAATAAATACAGTAATTTAAGGATGCATCACAAAAGGGGTCACCAACAGGAGGAGTCCTTTAGTGAGACCTTTAGTGAGACCTCATTTAGAATACTCTGTCCAGTTCTGGAGACATCACCAAAAAGGTTAAAAGGTCTGAGGGATAAAACATATCAGGAGAGACTATGGGACCTTAATATGTACAGTCTGGAGCAGGGGTCTCCAAACTGCGGCCCGAGGGCCAGATGCGGCCCTTTGCTAGCCTTTATCCGGCCCTCAGGGCTTTATTCCTCCCACTGATATGAGGCACTATTCTTCCCACTGACTCCAACAAGGGGGCACTTTTTCTTCCACGGATACCAATGATGAGATACAATTACTCCTACTAATAGGGGCACTACTCCTTATCCTACTGATCGCAAACTATGAGGCCATATTTATTCTCACCAATGCTGGGCCCGGGCTTTTTTTGCCCCCGCTGGCCACAATCCGGCCCTCCTAAAGGCTGAAGAACAATATACTAGCCCTTTGTTTGAAAAGTTTGGAGACCCCTGGTCTGGAGGAAAGGGGAAACACAAAACCTTTAAATAAATCAAAGGGGTGAATAAGGTTTAGGAGGGAAGTATTTTCAAAATTAAATTAAGACCAAGAACACAGGGACATGACTTTAAACTAGCAGGGGGGGAATTCAAAACTAATCTTGGAAAGTATTATTTTAGCAAATGGTTAGTTGATGCTTTGAATAGACTACCAGCAGAGGTAGTGAGTCAGTCAACAGTAAATGGCTTCAGTCATGCTTGGAACAAAATAGATCTATAAAAAAGTTAAAGGGGTTGTAAAGGTTCGTCTTTTATTTTCTAAATAGGTTCCTTTTAAAGGGTCACTAAAGGAATTTTTTCTTTTAGCTAAATAGCTTCCTTTACCTTACTGCAGTCCTGGTTTCATGTCCTCATTGTTCGTTTTTGCTCTGATGTTGCTGTAATTCTTCTCTGTTCTGGACACTTCCTGGTTGTCTGTTTCCTGATGACCACAGTACTGGGAGATTCTAGTTTCATTTTCCAAACCATCACTGCTCTATGGCTCTATACATGCAAAGAGGCAGGATAACATGCAAAAACGAAACTAGATGCAAAAACAAAACTAGATGCAAAAACAAAACTAGAGGTACATTATATGATTGATTTTTATCTATTTTTAATCAATTTTAAAAGGAATCAATTAACTATTATGTCTCTTTACCCTGTAAACAGTCATTTCAGCAAAAAGAAAAATTTCCTTTACAACTCCTTTAAGCTAGTGCATTGTTGATTCACTAACCTTTTCTTTCGATTTCCCTTCTAAATGCTTTTTTTCTTTGTTTGAATTTCTCACTTCCTGTTTGTCCTCAGTAAGCTTTCCACCATCATCCGAGCGGTGGAAAGTCATTTAGAACAGCTTACTGAACACCTTACTGAGGAGAAACAGGAAGTGAGAAATTCAGACAAAGAAAACAAAGAAAAAAAGCATTTAGAAGGAAAATTGAAAGAAAAGGTTAGTGAATCAACAATAGCTTAAAGGAGTTGTAAAGGAATTTTTTTTTTGCTGAAATGACTGTTTACAGGGTATAGAGACATAATAGTTAATTGATTCCCTTTAAAATTAATTAAAAATAGATAAAAATCAATCATATCAAAGGATATTTACAGTGGGCCAGATCCACAAAAACCTGACGTAACTTAAAAAATCCAATTTAAGTTACACTGGCTTAAAGTTTCTACCTAAGTGCCTGATCCACAAAGCACTTATCTAGAAATTTCAGGCTGTGTAACTAAAATTCCGCCGGCGCAAGGCGTTCCTATTCAAATGGGGCGAGTCCCATTTAAATGAGGCGCGCTCCCGCGCCGGCCGTACTGCGCATGCGCGTCGGCCGTACTGCGCATGCGCGAAGTTACGTTACGCCGAGTTTTGAGGATCGCGACGGCTTAAAGTTGCGTCGGGGAAAAAAAAAATGACAGCGGCATGCATTCCTGAGGGAGAACTCCATGCCAATTTTCAAAGAAAAAACCGGCATGGGTTCCCCCCCCAGGAGCATACCAGGTCCTTAGGTCTGGCATGGGTTGTAAGGAGACCCCCCCACGCCGAAAAATTGACGTAGGGGGTCCCCCTACAATCCATACCAGACCCGTATCCAAAGCACGGTACCCGGCCGGCCAGGAAGGGAGTGGGGACGAGCGAGCGCCCCCCCCCCTCCTGAGCCGTGCCAGGCCGCGTGCCCTCAACATGGGGGGGTTGGGTGCTCTGGGGCAGGGGGGCGCACTGCGGGCCCCCCCACCCCAGAGCACCCTGTCCCCATGTTGATGAGGACAGGACCTCTTCCCGACAACCCTTGCCATTGGTTGTCGGGGTCTGCGGGCGGAGGCTTATCGGAATCTGGGAGTCCCCTCAAATAAGGGGGCCCCCAGATACCGGCCCCCCACCCTAAGTGAATGGATATGGGGTACATCGTACCCCTATCCATTCACCTGGAGGCAAAAAGTAAAAGTTAATAAACACACAACACAAGGCTTTTTAAAATATTTTATTATTCTGCTCCGGACGCCCCCCCTGTCTTCGTTATTAGCTCAATTACCAGGGGGGGCTTCTTCTTCCGCTCTCCGGGGGTCTTCTTCCACTCTCCGGGGGTCTTCCGCTCTCCGGGGGGGCTTCTCCGGACTCCGGGGGGGCTTCTCCGGACTCCGGGGGGCTTCTTCCATCTTCTCCCCTCTTCCGCTCTTGACTCGGCGAACCCCGGTTCTTCTGCAGCTCTCCGGTGCCTTCTTCTTCAGCGCTGGCTGCCTGCTATGTTTGTGTGTTAGCTCGATTTCAAACAGGCAGCCGGCGCGGTCTTCTGTGGCGTCAGGGTCTTGTCTTCTGTTCTTCCGATGTTGCCTCGTCGCCTGTTGTCGCTGTAATGATGGAAGCGCGCCTTGCATCCCATTTATATAGGCATCACTGTCCCATCATGCTCCGGTAGGTACCCACGTGGTGGGTGCCTACCCACGTGCACCCACCACGTGGGTACCTACCGGAGCATGATGGGACGGTGATGCCTATATAAATGGGATGCAAGGCGCGCTTCCATCATTACAGCGACAACAGGCGACGAGACAACATCGGAAGAACAGAAGACCAGAAGACCCTGACGTCACAGAAGACCGCGCCGGCTGCCTGTTTGAAATCGAGCTAACACACAAACATAGCAGGCAGCCAGCGCTGAAGAAGAAGGCACCGGAGAGCTGCAGAAGAACCGGGGTTCGCCGAGTCAAGAGCGGAAGAGGGGAGAAGATGGAAGAAGCCCCCCGGAGTCCGGAGAAGCCCCCCCGGAGTCCGGAGAAGCCCCCCCGGAGAGCGGAAGACCCCCGGAGAGCGGAGAAGACCCCCGGAGAGTGGAAGAAGAAGCCCCCCCTGGTAATTGAGCTAATAACGAAGACAGGGGGGGCGTCCGGAGCAGAATAATAAAATATTTTAAAAAGCCTTGTGTTGTGTGTTTACTAAATTTTACTTTTTGCCTCCAGGTGAATGGATAGGGGTACGATGTACCCCATATCCATTCACTTAGGGTGGGGGGCCGGTATCTGGGGGCCCCCTTTTTAAAGGGGACTCCCAGATTCCGATAAGCCTCCGCCCGCAGACCCCGACAACCAATGGCAAGGGTTGTCGGGAAGAGGTCCTGTCCTCATCAACATGGGGACAGGGTGCTCTGGGGTGGGGGGGCCCGCAGTGCGCCCCCCTGCCCCAGAGCACCCAACCCCCCCATGTTGAGGGCACGCGGCCTGGCACGGCTCAGGAGGGGGGGGGGCGCTCGCTCGTCCCCACTCCCTTCCTGGCCGGCCGGGTAGCGTGCTTTGGATACGGGTCTGGTATGGATTGTAGGGGGACCCCCTACGTCAATTTTTCGGCGTAGGGGGGGTCCCCTTACAACCCATGCCAGACCTAAGGGCCTGGTATGCTCCTGGGGGGGAACCCATGCCGGTTTTGTTTTTTACAAATTGACGTGGAGTTCTCCCTCGGGAAAGCATACCAAATGCCGTCGCTGCAATGGGCCTTTACAAGGTGTGACTAACTTTACACTTTGTAAAACGAGCCCTAATTTTACACTTGCAAAATAACACTTACGGCGCAAAAAAGAAGCTAGAAAGCTTTGTGGATCGCCTTAAGTGCTAATTTGCATACTAGCAACGGCATTTCGACTCGAAATGCCCCCAGCGGCGGATGAGGTACTGCATCCTAAAATTAGGCAGTGTAAATCAATTACACATGCCGGATCTTCTGTGTAACTTTGGAAAAAGCCTTTTGAGGATCGTTTCCAAAGTTACACACAGACTGAACAGCACTTAAGTCGGAGTATCTCTTTTGAGGATCTGGCCCAGTGTACCTAATATGGATACATACACCTTGTAACAAACTTATAATAGAATAGGGCAACCTGTAAGCTTGTCATTGTCTCTAAGATTGTAAGCTTTAACAAGCACTAAGTAAACTGTTGGCACTATATAAATCCTGTATAATAGTAATAATAATTAGAGGCACAATTTAGAAACCAAAAATTGCCTATTTCTAACTAACCTCTAATAGGTATTTCGAAACCCTATTAAAGGATTAATCTCTCTCTACCTTATACTCCTTATGCCTAATATGTCCATTAACCACTTTACAACTGGAGGCCGTCTTTTAACGGACTCGGCTTTGTGCGGCTTTGTGCGGTGATATCTGAATGATGCCGCCGATTCTGTGCACTATAAGAATGATCAAAGCGGCAGTTCCACCGCTTGATCGTCCTTATAGGCGGCGGGAGGGGATGTCCCCCCTCCCGCCGCCATCCGGTGCTTCCCCGGGCTCTCCTGTGCCATCGGGGGCCCGGAGAGCAAATCGGCCGGCGCTGTCTGGGAAGCATAGAGATGACTGGTGACCAGATGCTCACCAGTTATCTCTATGACCGTCGGAGGCCCAGGCGCGACAATATGACGTCACGTCCGGTACCCGCAAGTAAACAAAGCCGCAATTGCGGCTGTTGGCATGTGATCGGTGATTTTTTTTTCACCGATTTCATTCTTGTAAGCCTGGAGGAGAGAGACCTGTCACACTGATTCCTATTACAAGGGATGTTTGCATTCCTTGTAATGGGAATAAAAGTGATAAAAAAAAATGTAAAAAAGTGTAAAAATAAAAAAATGAAGTAAAAATAAAAATAAAATAATTTTTTTTTTTAAATGCCCCTGTCCCCGGTAGCTCTCGCGCAGAAGCGAACATGCATGCAAGTCCCGCCCACATATGTAAACGCCGTTCAAACCCCACATGTGAGGTATCGTCGCGTACGTTAGAGCGTGTGCAACATTTCTAGCACTAGACCTCCACTGTAACTCGAAAATAGTAACCTGTAAAAAAAATTAAAGCGTCGCCTATGGAGATTTTTAAGTACCGAAGTTTGGCGCCATTCCATGAGTGTGCACAATTTTAAAGTGTGACATGTTAGGTATCTATTTTTTTTTAAATCAGAAAAGTGTTTATTTATTCTTTCTTTTAAAAAAGGAACACAGTAGCAGTACAGAATACCAGGAATGAACAGCATTAATTGACAACAAAAAGGAAACAAGGCCATTCAGGGTACAGAGTTGGTAAAACATAGAACCAAGAAGCAGTACATATTCACAATGGCATCACTAAAGTAATTCCTCCAAATTCCTGGCACACTGCTATGAAGCACATTGAGCACAAAAGAAATATAAGGCGGTGAGTGATAATAAAAATAAAACAAAAAGAACAGGGAAAAAATAAAGAAAATAAAAACTAAAACAATAAGGGGTGGGGGAATCACCCCAGCCTGTTGCCAAAGGTATCACATATAATAGACCATACATCCCTTGAACTCCTCGACCATTAGTATAGAGAGACGATCCCATCTCTCCATTGCACACAACCCGGTCCTCAACCAAGTAATAATCTGTCAAGTACCAGTTGTGGGGGGGCCACTTCCGGGGAACTCAGCCACCCCTGCCATATGTTGTCAAATTTTCGTGGCGCTTTCCTGTGCAAGTACGTGTTCTTCTCCCTTATAAGGATCCTATTGATCTCCTGTATCCACTGCCGGCTCGACGGCACTCGGGCCGACAACCAATATCTCGCTATAAGCTTTCGTGCCAAATACAGTAGTCTAAGCAAGGCAGTGTACACAGGAGGCTGGAACAGGTCCTCGTCCACGCCACCCAGCAAGCACACCAGTGGGCCTACCGGCAGCTGGACTTGATAGACAGAGTTAATGACCTTAACCACAGCGTTCCAGTATCTCACCAACTTGGGGCACCTCCACAACATGTGGATGAGGTCTCCCGGGTGTGCCTGACATTTGGGACATATGGGTGTATCACGCCTACCCCAACTGTGCAATTGTACTGGAGTCCGATATACCTTGTGTAGGATAAATAAATGCGACAATCTTTGGGCTGTTGAAACTGAAACCAAGGGTCCTGTACTCAGTATTTGTTCCCATTGCTCCCCATCTATCGGACCTATATCACTCTCCCATTTCCCTCTGCAGGGAAGGACATCAGGGGCTTGTAAGGGTGCTAGTAGTTGTAGGTACGTCCTGGAAATGAACCCCTTTTTCTCAGTTTCCTCGAAAACTGAGCTTAGGAAGCGAGATTCCTCCTGTCGCAATGTGGAACAGTGACCCTGGGATCTTATCGCATGAGCTAGCCTAAGATATTGGTATTGTGACCCGACCAGTAAAGGGAATTCCTCCTTCAACCGTTCAAACGATTTCAGAACCACCCCATCGAAAATTTGACTTAAGAATTGAATGCCCGCTGTCTCCCACCTGGAGCAATCCTGAATTTTAACTAACTCGGTGTAAAATCTATTCCGCCAGATTGGCGTGCTAGGCAAAAAACCTCTGATCCCCATCCTCCTCCTAACCGCATTCCACAGTTTTTTTAAAAGGCAAATCGTAGGGCTATTGTCCGGAGACCCAGGGAAACCCATCTCCATATGAGACATTGCAGAGTACGAGGTGGTGGGGTCAATGAGCAGGGCCCTAGAAGGGTCCGTCACTGTCGACTGGTCCCAACCAGCAAAGTGCTGTAATTGGGCTGCGTAGAAATACGCCTGGGCATGGGGAACGGCCATTCCCCCTTGATCCTTGGGGTATTGTAAAGTGGAGAGTTTTATTCTGGCCACCCGATTGTTCCAAATAAGGGACCGGAATTGGGAGTCTATGCGCTGAAACCAGCATTTCGGGATCCACACCGGGGCATTATGCAAGATGTACAGTAACTGAGGGGCCCAGACCATTTTAATCAGGTTTATTCTCCCCGTTACTGTCAGAGGCAGTCTACACCAGGCAGAACATTTAGTTTTAAATTTACTTAGTAAAGGTTTAAGATTTAGGGACACATAATCCGTAGGATCTTTAGTAACTACAATTCCCAGATATTTAAATGATTCTACCATTTGTATTCTGGACGCTATCCCAGGCAATTCCGATGGAGGATCATCGAGTGGAAGGAGAACTGACTTATGCCAGTTAATGGCAAAGCCAGACAGCTCTCCAAATCTCTCAATGAGTTGCATCACAGCTAACAGGGACCCCTCCGTGTCCCCCAAATACAGCAGTGCATCGTCCGCATACAGGGACAGTCTGGTCTCTCCATGCCTGCGTCGAAACCCCACTATGTCAGGGGACGTGCGTATTACTTCGGCCAAGGGTTCCAATGCTAGGGCAAAAAGCAGGGGCGACAAAGGGCACCCCTGCCTAGTGCCCCGAAACAAAAGAAAAAGACCTCCGACATCTCGTCATTAATCCTGATTCTCGCTGACGGGGCTGCGTACAGAAGTTTTATCCACTTAATAAAGTTCTCCCCCAGGCCAAACATCGCCAACACTGACCACAGATACCTCCACTCAACGCTGTCAAAAGCTTTGGCAGCGTCAAGCGAGAGAATCGCTCTATGTCCCGGGTTCTCCACCGGCAGCTGCAGATTCAGGAAGAGCCTCCTGATGTTCAGTGCCGTGGAGCGGGCGGGGATAAAGCCAGACTGGTCCACATGGACCAGCCTGGCTATAACCGTGGAGAGTCTTGTTGCCAGAACTCGTGCCAGGATTTTAACATCTGAATTTAGTAACGATATAGGCCTATAAGAGTCAGGCTGCAGCGGGTCCTTACCTGGCTTAGGGAGTACCACCACCACAGCTTCACCCATAGAGGTTGGTAGTCTACTCTTCTCAAAGGAGTCATTAAGTACCTCCAGCAGCCCTGGCAAGAGCGTTCCTCCATACTTTTTATAGGTCTCTATGGGCAACCCATCTGCACCTGGTGCTTTACTGTTTGCCATTTGCGACACAGCCAATGATATTTCCTCTAGCTTAAGTGGAGCGTTTAGCATCAATACCTCCTGGGCCGTAGCCTTAGGTAAGGCACATTGACCCAGAAGGCTGGAGATCGCTTCCTCGGTGGGATCCACCTTGGATGTATACACCTCTTTAAAGAATTCCGTAAATACCAAAGCAACTTGGGCCTGATCACCGACTGTGTCACCAAGCGGCGTTTGAATGGCTGCTATATGCGTCTTGCCCTGCTGTGCTCTCGCAATCACTGCCAGGAGGTGCCCTGTATTTTCTCCTTCATTAAAATAAGTTTGTTGAATAAAAAAACGTTTATTTTCGGCTGCATTTAACGTGACTTGCTGATATAGCGTTTGAGCCTCCAACCACTTTCTTTCTGTAACATCTGTGGGGTCCTGAATGTATTGTATTTCTGCCTCCCCAGCCATACTCATAACTGTATTTTCCCACTCTTTAGTTTTAGTTTTAATGTTGGATATCTGTTTAATAATGAGTCCCCTCAGGTGGGCCTTCAGGGCGTCCCATACCACCTAAAATAAAATTATGCTGCGCTGCTGTGGTATGACTTAAATACAGTTTCTATCCCAATTGCATCACAAAATTAGAGATATAACCGTATATATATACAAACAATGAAAATAAAGTGACTTAGTGCACACAATAAAGTGCAATCAATATTGAACAAAAGTCCCAAAGAAATTTCAACAAAACTCCAAATTCTGTGCGAACATGAATGCCAGAAAGAAAGGTGCTGAAAGTAGTGTCCAAGTAGCAGGATAGATGAGAAAGCCACCACCTCCTATCTATATCCTGCTTACCGGATGGGATGGATCCCTATAATGAGGAATCAAATGCGCTTGTGGCTTTACAGCCCAGATGGCAATCAATCGATCCAGCAAGCAAAGGGTCCTCACTTCTTAGTAAGCAATCTAGCTTTCCCCTTTATGTTCACATTACCGCTCTCCAGCAAGTCACCATGTAGATATCCAAAAGGAAAAAAGAATCGACATAGAGCAGTATTGCAAACAAAGCTGATTTAATAAGAAAATGTCAGTTTCACTCACATTTAGTAGAATAACAGTAAGCGTCCCATACCACCGCCAAGCTGGCGGTACCTTTGTTGACTGAAAGGAAATTGGTGATTGCCTCAGAAATTGGATCAGGAACGGGGAATAATTCGTACCAAAACGGGTTTACTTTCCATAGTCTAGTTTGTGTTTGTTGAGCAAACCTGACACCCATCACCAGGGGAGAATGGTCCGATATATTCCTAGGAACATACCGAACCGAGTCTGTCCTATCTTGTGCCCCTACATTCCCTAGGCAGAGGTCAATACGTGACAGGCAATGGTAAGTGGCCGAATAACATGAGTACACCCGTACCTCCGGATTCCTCTCCCTCCAGATGTCCCGTAGGCCCAGCTCATTAATCAATTTGGCAAAAGGAGTCATACCCCCCACATCTGCCCCGTTCACCGTTCGGGGTGAAAACCTGTCCAAACATCTATTTAACACATTGTTGAAGTCGCCCAGCACCCATAATGGCACATTAGAATGCAGGGCCATAAATTGTGAGAGCTTTACTAAGCATTCAGGTGTGTACGGCGGGGGAATATAGATATTAGCTATGATACAACAAACCCCTCATTACCCTACAGAGCAAGAACACATATCTCCCTTGTTCGTCTATAACAGATTGTAGCAATTCAAAGGGTATTGTATTGGCTATTAAAATACTAACACCTCTGGAATATGCGGTATGAGTGGAGTGGAACTGAGTTTGGTATGAGCCCCTTTTTAGAGTAGCTAGGGTGTCCGGCTGCAGGTGAGTTTCCTGCAGGCAAACAACCGCCGCCGTATACCTCTTCAGAGCAGTAAATAAGGCCACCCTCTTCACCCCGTCACTCAGCCCCCGCACATTCCAAGAGACAAAATTTAAAACAGACGCCATAATCTAAATGAGTAGCAACAATAGACACAGGGCACTTAATATACATGCAATGCAACATTGTAGTACAGGGCCTAATGCGCCAGAGCCATTCCCCTGAGTACCATGAATTCTCATGACCAGTCCAGCCACCAATTTGCACTCCAGCACAGATAGGTAAGTACATACCACCCACAGTTCTCGTATGTAGAAGTCCAGAAAGATGGCAGGTATCGGGCACACCGTATCGTGATTTCACAAGAAAGCACTGGCAACAGGCTGAAAAAAAAACAAAATCAAAAAGGGACAAAAAAACAAAAAACTTATAAAAAATAGGGGAAACAAAAAGAAGCAGCAAAAACAGAACACAGCTCAGCTGCAAAAACTGATCCTCGCAGGACAAGTGGGGAACTGGGGGGGCCCCAACGTCTCGAAACAACATAACGATCGAAGGAGCTTGCATTCGTGCCCTTCACATCAGGACGCAATCAAACAGCTTCTTCCAGAGTTCCATCTATCCGCCTATACAGGAACATAAAACAAAAAAAAAGGGGTTCTGTAGATGTAAGACCCCCCTTATCTTGACCCTACTCAGGGAAAACTCTAGACATCCGTGGCGGTGTAGATGATGCTCAGTGAACAGGAGGGGGTGCCCCTCTCAACGAATGTTCCATTCTGTCCAACCAGGCGGACGCTGCGGCGGGATTCTCAAAGAAGTGGGTTTCATTGTTAGCAACGACTCGCAATTTAGCAGGGTAGAGCATAGCGTATACCACCTCATATTTTCTAAGGCGCCTCTTAACATCAGTAAACTGAGCCCGCCGACGTTGCACCTCTGCGGAAAAATCAGGATAGAAGGAAATTCTTGTATTATCAATTTTCATAAGGTCACCCTTGGTTCTAGCACACTGTAGGATAGCATCACGATCCTTGAAATTTAGGAGTTTAAAGAGGAACGGGCGCGGGGGTGCGCCAGGCCTCGGAGGCCTAGCTGGGACTCTGTGAGCCCTTTCCACAGCGAACATTCTTGAGAAGGCCTGGTCCCCAAAAGTGCTAGTCAGCCAGTTTTCTATGAAGGCCACTGGATTCTTTCCTTCTGCCTTTTCTGGGATCCCCACTGCCCTTATATTATTCCTTCTTAGTCTATTCTCCATGTCCTCTAAACGGGCAGTGTGACCAGAGGAATGGGACTGTAAGTGGTGTACTTCCCTCAATAATGGCGCCACATCATCCTCCACGTTGCTCATCCTCCCCTCTAGATCAGCGGTGCGGTCACGGAGTTTTTGCATATCATGTCTGAGTAAGTTGACCTCCAGCTTCACCCCCTTAATTTCGGTGGTCAAAGCAGTAATAGCCACCTTGCAGGACGTGACTGCTGACAACACGTCTCTCAGAGTGGGTTCTGCCGTAGGCCCCGAAGGGCCCGGCTCCTCAGCGGTTGCAGGGAGGGGGGCCTGTGTACTCACTGCTTCCCATGTAGCAGTATCCGCGGCGTCGTCGGACCAGACCAGCCCCGAGGCCTCCATCTACTCACGCTCCAATCGGTCTGCGGATGGATGTTCAGACCGAGGAGGGATATCCTTAGCCCCCGGCTTGGTGAATAGCCGTATTGCTGCCTCCTTAGCCGAGCGCGTGGAGCGGGCGCCATCTTGTGCCGCGTGGTCCGCCGCGGCTGAGAAATCTTTCCCCCTCCGGGACATATTTGCGTGCCGTCTCCGGTCCACAGCAGGGTAGCGAGCCTGTCCGGGTCACACGGAGCCAAATAGTGAGGTTTGCGGGGGTCTAGGATAGGTATATCAGGATCGAGTACAGGATTCCCGGCGGAGCTAGAGCTCAGTGCGTCCTACTCCATCGGCTGCAAGCCACGCCCCCCAGGTATCTATTTACTCGGCGTAACATCATATTTCACAATATACAGAAAATTGGGCTAACTTTACTGTTTTGTAATTTTTTAATTTATGAAACAGTTTTTTCCCTAAAAAAGGCGTTTGAAAAATTATTACGCAAATACTGTGCGAGAAAAAAAGTTGCAATGACCGCCATTTTATTCCCTAGGGTGTCTGCTAAAAAAAAATATATAATGTTTGGGGGTTCTGATTAATTTTCTAGCAAAAAAAAGTGAGATTTTTACATGAAGGAGAGTGCCAAAGGAAGTGCCAAAATAGGCCCGGTTGTCAAGTGGTTAAGGAATGGCATGACATATGCTCTTCCCATAGAGAGACTGCACAAAATGGAACATATAAACCACTTCTAATTGTTTGGGATATGCTCAACCCAAAGCCGATTTTGTTCATATTATTTTGAGTTTCCCAATTAAATCTGACTTTGAAGACTGGTAGTCAATATTTTACTTCCCATTTCCTGCACGCTTGAAATATGATTATTTGGTATACTGGAGGAAGACCAGAGGCCCCATTACACTAAAATACTCCTACAGGAAACATTAATTACGGACCATAAACCTATGAATGAATCCCTCCTCCTTGGTGTATCTCAATGGAAATTGTTAATTAACCAGATTCAGTGGCGGTGCATCCATAAAGGGCGCAGGAGCGCCACCCCCTCTCTCCTGCATCTGTCTATCACCTGCATTGCATAACTCTATCTATGGTTGCCGCTGCCGCCTCCTATTCAGGTGTCCGGCCTCTTGTCGGGCGCCGGGCATCTGAATTACAGCGGTGTGGGTGTTTTGGAGGCGCTTGATTAGAGCTGTGGGCTCTAATATGCGTCCTGATTAGAGCCATAGGCAATTGATGGGGCACAGTGGCAGTAATTGATGGACACAGAAGCTGCGTTTGCTGGCACAATAGTGGCAATTTATGGGCACAGTGGCTGCGTTTGATGGGCACATAGTGGCTGCATTTTATTGGCACAGTGACTGCGTTTGATGGCACAGTGGCTGCGCTTGATGGGCACAGTGGCTGCATTTGATGGGCACAGTGGCTGCACTTGATGGGCACAGTGGCTGTGTTTGATGGGCACAGTGGCTGTGTTTGATGGGCACAGTGGCTGCATTTGATGGGCACAGTGGCTGTGCTTGATGGGCACAATGGCTGTATTTGATGGGCACAGTGGCTGCGTTTAATGGACACAGTGGCTGTGTTTGATGGGCACAGTGGCTGTGTTTGATGGGAACAGTGGCTGCGTTTGATGGGCACAGTGGCTGCGTTTGATGGGCACAGTAGCTGCGTTTGATGGGCACAATGGCAGCCACTGATGTTTTTTTTTTCACTTTGTTTGCACTCCCCAAAAATTTTGAGCACCAACCGCCACTGACCAGATTATCCTGTTTGAGATAGTTATATAAGGCCAAAGAAACCGTCCCCTCAACATTCCAGAAAATCTGGCATCTGTGGTGTGAATCAGCTCTCACTCAGAATTCATGATTGACATCTACATTCATTTATATGATTACTATGCATGTGATAATAACCTGTCTAAATCTGTTATCTGCCAGTGCTATGTTATTATTCATTTTGTACCATCATACAGGTTGAATTCATGTACTTTTTATTTGGTACAACTGTTTGAGTTCAAGAAAGAAAATTTGAATATATTTATATTCAAAGTCTCACACACTCTACATAAGTAAACCTTGTATTCCAGAGCAGAGTTTGCCATCATACTACTGCCATATTCATAAAGAGGTTAAATAAGGACCCTGGCACAGCAGGCTTTAGTGCATAATGCAAGCCATATAGCTGCTGTGCGTTCAACAGCTGTGGAGGTGCTAGCTTCTGTGACACCCGCTGCCAGCAATCATGCCCTGGAACATTGCCAACTTGGCTTCATTATTCAAATTAACCTGATAGTACAGTGCAGGAAAATGGAAGAATGGCCAAAAGATAGCATTGTGGATAAACGGCAAATGATCTGCAAAGAACATTTTTATTCCAGTTTAACACTTTATGAGATCAACCCTGATGTTCTTACAAGACACTTGCTAATTAGGTATATAAGGCCAGTGAAGGAAGCTGCACATAGTATTACTTTGGCCCCATCTATTTCCCAGGTGCCACACCACAAGCAACCATCTGCAAAAACGATTACAGCTTAAATAATGAGCTCAGGCAGCTGAGCTGTATTTCAAGTATTTCTAATGTGCTAACAAACATTTCACTGTAATGCTGCGTACACGTGATCATTTTACGGCATGAAAAAAACAAAGTTTTTAAAAAATGTAATTAAAAATGATCGTGTGTGGGCTTCACATAATTTTTCAGGTTCTGAAAAACGACAAAAAAAAATTCGAACATGCTGCATTTTTTAACAACGTTTTAAACAATGTCTTTTTTTCGGGTTGTAAAAAATGATCGTGTGTGGGCTAAAACGACGTTAAAAACCCATGCTCAGAAGCAAGTTATGAGACGGGAGCGCTCGTTCATAATGGAGTAAGCACATTCATCACGCTGTAACAGACAGAAAAGCGCGAATCGTCTTTTACTAAAACAAAATCAGCTAAAGCAGCCCCAAGGGTGGCGTCATCCGCATGGAACTTCCCCTTTATAGTGCCGTCGTACGTGTTGTACGTCACCGCGTTTTGCTAGAGCATTTTGTAAAAACGATCGTGTGTGGGCAACGTCGTTTTAATGATGAAGTTGGAAAAAACAAGGTTTTCATGCCGAAAAATTATCGCGTGTACGCGGCATTAGAGTGATTTTGGAAAATGTAATTTCGAGTCCTTGTTCAGACCAATAACAGAGAAATTATATCTATTTGTATATTCCATATTTACATATAACAGATACTATCAGGCCTACAGTATTTTTTAAAAAAGCTGAAATTGATATGATCCATTTTTCCCAGGCATAATCTATTACTGTCAGTAGAGGGATGCTGGCAAAGGAAATTTCCTAAAGTGGGGTAATTTTTAATTTCCCTGATTTTTATCCTTTTTATGATAGAATGGTCCCATTTCCCTTTTTTCCAAGACCTTTACTAGATATTACTTTTCATAATGCTGGAGAAATTATAGGGGCAACATTGGGTAATGTGTCTAAATAAATAACATTTAAATAATCTATCCATATTGGTTAGTGTTAACATTTTATATATTGATTTTATAAAGTGTCTAAGTGGTTAGCGCTGCCGCCTAGCAGCACTAGGGCCATTGGTTTGAACC
Organism: Rana temporaria; assembly: GCF_905171775.1. Lineage (NCBI taxonomy): Eukaryota > Metazoa > Chordata > Amphibia > Anura > Ranidae > Rana > Rana temporaria. The sequence goes on from NC_053491.1 coordinate 140,853,175, forward strand.
CCTATGGCACTACCTGCACGGAGTTTGCATGTTCTCCCTGTGCCTGCATGGGTTTCCTCCCACACCCTAAATACATGCTCATAGGTAAATTGGCCCTAGTATTTGTATGTATGAATGTGAGTTAGGGATCTTAGATTGTAAGCTCCATAAGGAGGAAGTAAACCCTGATGGGCTTTACTTCCTCTTTGTTTCCCTGCAAAGGTAAAGCATAATGGGCTACTGCGCATCGCATAGTAGCCCATTATGTGTCACTTACCTGAAACCGAAGCCTGCGATGTCCCAGATTTCCTTGCCTCCCTCTTCCTTTCCGGGTATCATGGCTCCGGCGATGTGATTGGCATGCGCACAGGAGCCGCCAGTCACGGCACGATCTTCTTTAGAAACCGCACCATCTACAGTGCGCCTGCGTTGGTCGCCATAGACATCAGCACCTGTCTCTTTTGCAAATATCTTCTAAACCATGAAGGTTTAGGAGATATTTCGAGCACCTACAGATAAGCCTTAAAGGATCACTAAAGGAATTTTTTTCAGCTAAATAGCTTCCTTTACCTTACTGCAGTACTGGTTTCATGTCCTTATTGTTCATTTTTGCTTTGAAGTTGCTGTAATTCTGCTGTGATCTCCACACTTCCTGGTTGTCTGTTTCCTTATAACCACAGCACTGGGAGCGTTTCACTGTGGTCTAAGCTGTCATTACTGTGTGTCTAAAACTTAACAGAACCAATCAAAAAAAACAAAACACTGCCCTGGATTTGTTTGTTTTTGTTCTGTGTGTCTCTCTAGTTCACATGAACATGAAACCAGTTTAAAAGTGAAACTAATCTGCAGGCACATTATAGGATTGATTTTTATCTATTTGTAATCATTTTTAAAAGGAATCAGTTAACTTTTATGTCTCTATACCCTGTAAACAGTCATTTCAGCAAAAAAAATTTTTTCCTTTAGTGACCCTTTAATCTAGGCTTACCTGTAGGTAAAAGTGGTTGTAAAGAGATGTGTAAATTGCCGGCGCTAGATAAGTACATAAATAAATAAAAGAACAAGGAGTAGCTAGTTTACAATCTGTGCTAATAAGACTGCAACAAACACATTTGCAATGTAAAACTATAAGATGATGAACCTTATAACCAGCAAGCACAAAATCTGAAACGTAAATTTATGTTAATTATAGCCAGGGCTTTTTTTCAGGGGGAACTTGGGGGAACTCAGTTCCACCACCTCTGGCTCAGACCCTTTGGTGCCTGCTCACCACAATCACTTGTAAACACAGAAGTCTAGTTTCTGTGTTTACAAGTGACAGCTTTGTAACCCCCTGAACTCTGCACTTTGTATATAATGCAATTCTGGTATTTAATGCCCCTTTAAGACCCTTCTACTGTTTGTGAAATCTGAACGGGTCGTGGTTGAGTTCCTGCACCTATTTTCTGTGAAAAAAAGCTCTGATTATAGCTATACATATTTCCCAAACCATTGTAAAAAAAAATATTTTGCGCAGCAAACAATCAAAGCACCATTTAAAGAGTTTCAACCAAAATATGTTGCAGTGCTGGATAGAGTGAGAGGTCCAAATTTTTATTTTCTCTCTTTTACTGGCAAAATCTCCAAGCCATAGTTCCCATTAGGGATGAGCCGAACACCCCCATTGACGTCTATGGGACTCGAACGTTCGAATTCAAAAGTGCTAATTTTAAAGTCTAATATGCAAGTTATTGTCGTAAAACGTCTTTGAGAACCCGGGTCTTGCCCCAGGGAACATGTATCAATGGAACAAAAGTTTTTTCAGGAGCAGTGATTTTAATGATGCTTAACCACTTGCTTACTGGGCACATATACCCCCCTCCTGCCCAGGTGAAATTTCAGCTTCCGGCACTGCGTCGCTTTAACTGACAATTGCGTGGTCGTGCGACGTGGCTCCCAAACACAATTTACGTCCTTTTTTCCCCACAAGTAGAGCTTTCTTTTGGTGGTATTTGATCACCTCTGCGGTTTTTATTTTTTTACGCTATAAACAAAAAAGAACGACAATTTTGAAAAAAAATACAATATTTTTTACTTGTTGCTATAATAAATATCCCAATTTTTTAAAAAAAAACATATTTTTTTCAGTCTAGGCCGATACATATTCTTCTACATATTTTTGGTAAAAAAAAAATCGCAATAAGCGATTGGTTTGCGCAAAAGTTATAGCGCCTACAAAATAGGGAACATAATTAGTATTTTTTATTATTTATTTTTTACTAGTAATGGCGGCGATCTGCTATAAATTTTTATTGGGACTGCGACATTATGGCGGACACATCGGACACTTTTGACACATTTTTGGCATCATTCACATTTATACTGCGATCAGTGCTATAAATATGCACTAATTACTGTATAAATGTGACTGGCATTGAATGGGTTAACACTGGGGGGTGAGAAAGGGGTTAAATGTGTACCCTGCATAGTGTTCTAACTGTGGGGGAAGGGGGGTGACTGGGGGAGGTGACCGATCTGTGTCTCTATGTACAAGAGACACAGATCGGTCTCCTCTCTCCCTGACAGGACGCTGTCAGTGTCTGTGTGAGCCGGCAATGAGAGATGATCTCATATGTTTACATATGAGATCATCTCTCATTGGCCGCACAGATCGCCTACCAAACGGTCACTCCGATTGGCCGTTCACGGCGATCTGTGATTGGCTGTGTCCAAGGGACACAGCCAGCATAGAGTTTCCCCACTGCGCGCTTGGAACGAGGAAAGGGGCGGACGTCAATTGACGTCCTGTTGGATTTTTAGGTCCGCGCTGTAGCCGTCATTCGGCTATAGCGCGGGCCTTAGGTGGTTAAATAAAAATAAAAAAATGAAAAATTCCCTTTTAAAAACCTGCTGGGTGTCTATAGTATGCCTGTGATAATGTCTTTAAATAGCACAATCACCTGCCTGCCAGTAAATTAGGAAGAACTGATCTAGCTAAACTATACAGTGTATAAATATATGTACAACACCTGGGATGTATATATATCCTCTACACACTGTAACATTAACTGGCCTACCTGCCTGCTCTATCTACTTGCAAAAAATGACACTCTCTCTGTCTCTCTCTCTGTTCTCTGTTAACTGCCAACACACTAGTCAAAGTCGCCCTGCAGGCAACCTTTTAAAGTGTGGGGCGTGTACTAAAGCCCCTGAGCCATAATTGGCCAAAGCCACCCTGGCTTTGGCCAATTATGGCTCTCTGCTTTTTGCGCGCTGTGATTGGCCAAGCATGCGGGTCATAGTGCATGCTTGGCCAATCATCAGCCAGCTATGCCGCAGTGAATTATGGTCTGTGAAACGTAACTCGAATTTGGCGCGAACGACCCGTTTTGTTCGTATTTCAAAGAACGATCGAACATACGATGTTCGAGCCGAACATGAGTTTGACTCGAATACGAAGCTCATCCCTAGTTCCCATCACTTACCTTCCTTATTCCTGCACCACCAACCTTCTTTTCTCCCTCAGCCTTGGGCATTTACAGATTTCTTGGCCAATGGCATAATCAGCACGTCTGTTTAAAAGAATGTAGCCCCAGCTTATGGTGCCTGACTGAGCAATACTCCAGTTTGCCTCTGATCTCCCACTTATGACTCCTCTTCCTGCCTGCTGTCTTCTAGGATTAATCTCATGTGTACCAACCTCAGCTTTCTCTCAATCTGATTCATTTGTCTGCCTCTGACCTGACTCTTGGACTGTTTTCCATATAGTCTTTATCATCATTGCCTGTTTCCTATACCCCTGCTTGCATGGATTAGTCTCTGCACATTGAACAGGGTGAACCTGGAGGTCACAACCTGGCCCCAGCAGCATCCAGTGAAATGTATTTCTACCACCAGGAGCTCAGCTGACAACTGGCTGGTGCTTAGATTCTGCATTGTGGGAGATCTTGCTCTACCTTCTTACATGTGGGCTCATATCTTGCAGCCTTGTGACAGATCCTGGCTTAGTTCCTACCAGTCCTAGAGTTGTAAGGCTTTTGTCTATGACATTTTAATATTTCTATTAAAAAAATATATTAAAATACAATAGGGCATTTAAAAACTTAAATTCCTGAGTGATCTTACCACAATAATCTATTAGGTGGTTTAGCTTTCCAGCACCCTCCATGTCTAAAATTAGTTTTTAGTAGGATGAATATTTAGGCCATCCATATTGACTGACTATATAGTACACTTGTGGGGGACTCAAGAAGAGGAGGACCAGGGCTGTTCTGTGCAAAACCACTGCATAGAGCAGGTAAGTATGACATGGGTGTTATTTAACCACTTTAATGCGGGGAACTTTCACCCTCTTCCTGCCCAGGTAAATTTTTAGCTTTCAGCACTGTAACACTTTGAGTGACAATTGCGCGGTCATGCAAAGCTTACCCAAACAACATTTTTAGCATTTTTTGAGACAGATAGAGCTCTTTTGGTGGTATTTAGAGTTTTTTATTTGTTGCTAAACAAATGAAAAAAGACAAAAAAAAATTAAATGTTTCTCCTTCACTGATGTGCACTGATGAGGCTGCACTGGCGGGCACTGATGAAGCGGCACTGATGAGACGGCACTGATGAGGTAGCACTGATGGGCACTGATGAGGACGCACTAATATGCAGCACTGATGGGCACTGATAGGCGGCACTGATAGGCAGTACTGATGGGCAGCCTTTATGGGCAATGATAGGCAGCAATGATGGGCACTGATAGGCAGCACTGATGTGCACTGATAGTGGGCACTGATGGGCGGCACTGATACATGGTACTGATAGGCAGCACGGATGAGGAGGCACTGACAGGCATCACTGATGGGCACTGAAAGGCAGCACTGGTGGGCATCACTGGTGGGCATCACTGATAATCATCGCACTGATAAGTGAGTAGAGGAATGCCGATAACCGGCACTTCCTAGTTACACTGTGATCAGCTGTGATTGGACACAGCTGATCACATGGTAAAGAACCTACGCCATAGGCTCTTTACTGTAATTGGAGATGTGGTTTGTCTGAGCGTTACACAGTACCACTGATTGCCGCACTGTGCGCCCCCCAGGCCAGGATGTGGTTAAAAAAAAAATCTGCCTTTTGTTTCACTTTAATACAAGGTTGAATGTAAAGAGTAAACCAATTAGAAGCAGCCATTGGGGTTGATTTACTAAAGGCAAACAGACTGTGCACTTTGCAAATGCAGTTGCACTCATTCTCCCCAGAGTAAATGTGGTAAAGCTCTGTGGTTTCCATCATCCAATCATGTTTTCTTTAATTTATCCTGTACCTGATTGGGTATTCTTTAAAACGTGAGGGGCAGATCCACAGAGAGAGTACGCCGCCGTATCTACTGATACGCCGGCATACTTTCAAATTTCCTGCGTCGTATCTTTGTTTTGAATCCTTAAAACAAGATTCGACGGCATCTGGGTTAGATCCGACAGGCGTACGGCTTCGTACGCCTTCGGATCTAAGATGCAATTTTTCGGCGTCCGCTGGGTGGCGTTCACGTGGTTTTCCGCGTCGAGTATGCAAATTAGCTATTTCCGACGATCCACGAACGTACGAGCGGCCACACGCGGGAAATTTAGGGACGGCGCATGCGCCGTACATTCGGCGCAGGGACACGTTTCATTTAAATGAAACATGCCACCTAATCGCCGATTTGAATTACGCGCCGTTACGCCACCAGAGATAGAATACGCCGCCCTAACCAATTGCGCAAAATCTTTATGGATTCGAACCAAGGACAAGTAAGTTACGGCGGCGTAGCGTATCTCTGATACGCTGCGCGGGTGCAGATCTCTGTGGATCTGCCCCTAAATCTTTACCACATTTACTAAGGAAACCTAGTACAACTGCACTTGCACAGAGCACAGTCTCTTTGGTTTTAGTAAATCAACTCCGATATATCTAGAAGGAAACATAGTGTGATACATTTTGCCTATATGTCTCAGTTTACTGCTCCCTGCTAGCCAGGTTATTGATGTGCTAATGTCCCCTCACTATTTCTAAAGGTTAATTGATCTATTGTGTTGTGTGAAGGAGAGCTGGGTTTAAGTGGCTTGTGTTAATTATTCTGATTGCTTCATTGTGGTAATTATCTCTCTATATGCGGGGTCGAGCGGTCTGGTTGATGTATTCAGTACAGCTAGTGCTCAGCGTCATTGATGTCATTGTCTAAAGAAAATGTGTTTCAGCATCGGCCCCGTCGTGTCTACCTAGTCATCTGTATGGAAGCCCCAGTGTGAGGGGGGCGGAGATTTGTCATTGTAACAGTTTTGGAAATGACATATAAGCTGTGTGTTATAACATTAAAGTCTGTGTTGTTCAAGCAGTAAGCTTGTCTCATGTGTGGCTTTCTGGGCGATTCCAGGGATATCCCTCCTCGTGGAATATTGGGGTGATTTTCGTTATGGGAAGAAGGGAACGTTGACGGGGATATCATACCGATACCGTCACAATTGGTTGGTAGCAGTGGGATTTTTCCCTTCTATTCCCCTTCACACCCGGATTCCAAGCAGACACTGGAAGAACTACTGGAAGTTCGTGGAAGGATTGCTAGCAACAAAACCAAGCGGGTCATCATAGCAGAATCAATGGAGCTAGACCAGGAGGACGGGATTGCAGCAACGCCAGCAGTACAAGAGATGGAGACACCAGTGATTCAGGAGGAGGAATCGCCAGCCAACAAGCTAATGAGAGAGAAGCTAGCGTGGTTCGGCCCGAACCCAACGCCAGATGTGGTACTGAAAGTGATGGACCTGTTAGTAAACGCAGAGCTACAGAAGGATAAACAAATAAGAGACGCAGAGCTACAGGAGGATAAACAAATAAGGGACGCAGAACTACAGAAGGATAAACAAATAAGGGACGCAGAACTACAGTTAAAACTGGCAGCAGTCCAACAAGCAGCCGCACATTCTCCAAACAGTGAGTACAGCACAGCAGACGCAAGGAAGATTCCGTTTAGCGCTTTTAAAGCTTTTGATGAAAAGGACTGTGAGATTGATAACTTCCTGGCGGATTTTGAGCGACAATGTAACCTGCACCGAATAGCTAGAGGAGAGTGGGTCGCAATATTGTCAGGCAAACTGTCAGGCAAAGCTTCTGATGCTTTCCGGACCGTGCCAGATCAGGATATTCATAGCTACGCCCGGGTTAAAGAAGTGCTCCTGGCTCGTTATGCAGTAACCCCAGAGTCCCACCGACAGAAGTTCAGGGACTCACGCAAAACCACGAAAGACTCTTATGCGGAATGGGCATGCCAATTGTCCCGGTCGGCCTCTAACTGGGCTAACAGCAGCCAGGCCACCACCGCAGAGGACATTTTGCAACTAATGCTCCTGGAGCAATTTTACAATCACATCCAGACGGACGTCAAAGATTGGGTGAGAGATCGCAGGCCCATGACTCTACCAGAGGCCGCGAAGTTGGCGGATGAATATGCAGATACTCGCAAGACGAACCAGGTCACACCACAGGAACAACCTCCACCACAAACGGTGCCCTCACACCCACCAACCGCTAGATACCAACCTCCTAACAGACCGGTGACATCTAGCCCTCGCTATCATCGCCAGGAGGGCAACGAACAACGCTGCTTCCGGTGCAAACAGCTGGGTCACTTCAAGCAGAGTTGCCCCATGAATGACAACACCAGGTCAAATTGGTCTCAACCTGGGTACCGCCCACCAGCAGCAGCCCATTGTGTAGACTCGGCTTGGGATCCAAAGGAGCTGGGTCAGGAAGAACCATTGGGCACCCCTTACGAAGCCCTCATGGTACAATCTGTTATTACGGAAAACAGGGAACACCATTGTCAGCTGGTCATGGGCGACAGCCCTGAGCCGGAGGGGCCCTGGAGGGAGCTGGGCAGAAAGAGGCACCGCCGGCCACCCTTCAAGAAGAAGAGGTCCTGGAAGCCGTATAACAAGCTGACCTGGGAGGAGAAGAAGCGACTGGAGGAGAGGGAGTCGCAGCGGGCGTCCCAGATGCGTGCCGAGATGTTCGCCAAGGGCCCACCGGTGGCCCCTTACACCACCACCCAGTTCCTGATGATGAAGGACCACGTGGAGAGCCTGCAGGACATGAGCAAGCAGGAGCTGATCCGTGAGTACATAGAGCTGGAGGAGTGCATAAGCCGCATGGAGGAGGAGAACAACCACCTGAGGTCACAGCAGCATGAACTGGAGATGGAGCTGGAGAAGCTCCAAGAGGAGAACCGGCGGCTGCGGAGGGAGCAGGGGGTGGCTGACCTTATGGGGCTCTGATTCCCTCCCCCCCCCCCCGGACTCTGAGCACCAGTGCTACAGCATTTCAACAAATATAACTTTTTCTTTTTATGAATCTCCTGGGATTGTCACTTCAGAGCCATAACCTGCCCCCTCCCATAGCGGGACACCTAGACGGCGGCGCACAGACCCATTCGCTGTCTTCACACTGACTTCTGGTGACTTTGCAGATCGCACAAAGACTTGGGGACTGACCGGCGTGTGATCTGACGACCCGGTGACATACCTGAGTCTGAAGCAGTTGCCAAGGGAGGTCAGTCATGCCAAACGGAGTTAACCTCTGACTAATAGCTCTGAACCCGTCAACCCTACTGGACCAGGGAAGGTCCAACCGGGTTTGCCGGAGCAGGGAGCAAAAGGGGGGCCATTGTGATACATTTTGCCTATATGTCTCAGTTTACTGCTCCCTGCTAGCCAGGTTATTGATGTGCTAATGTCCCCTCACTATTTCTAAAGGTTAATTGATCTATTGTGTTGTGTGAAGGAGAGCTGGGTTTAAGTGGCTTGTGTTAATTATTCTGATTGCTTCATTGTGGTAATTATCTCTCTATATGCGGGGTCGAGCGGTCTGGTTGATGTATTCAGTACAGCTAGTGCTCAGCGTCATTGATGTCATTGTCTAAAGAAAATGTGTTTCAGCATCGGCCCCGTCGTGTCTACCTAGTCATCTGTATGGAAGCCCCAGTGTGAGGGGGGCGGAGATTTGTCATTGTAACAGTTTTGGAAATGACATATAAGCTGTGTGTTATAACATTAAAGTCTGTGTTGTTCAAGCAGTAAGCTTGTCTCATGTGTGGCTTTCTGGGCGATTCCAGGGATATCCCTCCTCGTGGAATATTGGGGTGATTTTTGTTATATTGCATGAATATGCAGATACTCGCAAGACGAACCAGGTCACACCACAGGAACAACCTCCACCACAAACGGTGCCCTCACACCCACCAACCGCTAGATACCAACCTCCTAACAGACCGGTGACATCTAGCCCTCGCTATCATCGCCAGGAGGGCAACGAACAACGCTGCTTCCGGTGCAAACAGCTGGGTCACTTCAAGCAGAGTTGCCCCATGAATGACAACACCAGGTCAAATTGGTCTCAACCTGGGTACCGCCCACCAGCAGCAGCCCATTGTGTAGACTCGGCTTGGGATCCAAAGGAGCTGGGTCAGGAAGAACCATTGGGCACCCCTTACGAAGCCCTCATGGTACAATCTGTTATTACGGAAAACAGGGAACACCATTGTCAGCTGGTCATGGGCGACAGCCCTGAGCCGGAGGGGCCCTGGAGGGAGCTGGGCAGAAAGAGGCACCGCCGGCCACCCTTCAAGAAGAAGAGGTCCTGGAAGCCGTATAACAAGCTGACCTGGGAGGAGAAGAAGCGACTGGAGGAGAGGGAGTCGCAGCGGGCGTCCCAGATGCGTGCCGAGATGTTCGCCAAGGGCCCACCGGTGGCCCCTTACACCACCACCCAGTTCCTGATGATGAAGGACCACGTGGAGAGCCTGCAGGACATGAGCAAGCAGGAGCTGATCCGTGAGTACATAGAGCTGGAGGAGTGCATAAGCCGCATGGAGGAGGAGAACAACCACCTGAGGTCACAGCAGCATGAACTGGAGATGGAGCTGGAGAAGCTCCAAGAGGAGAACCGGCGGCTGCGGAGGGAGCAGGGGGTGGCTGACCTTATGGGGCTCTGATTCCCTCCCCCCCCCCCGGACTCTGAGCACCAGTGCTACAGCATTTCAACAAATATAACTTTTTCTTTTTATGAATCTCCTGGGATTGTCACTTCAGAGCCATAACCTGCCCCCTCCCATAGCGGGACACCTAGACGGCGGCGCACAGACCCATTCGCTGTCTTCACACTGACTTCTGGTGACTTTGCAGATCGCACAAAGACTTGGGGACTGACCGGCGTGTGATCTGACGACCCGGTGACATACCTGAGTCTGAAGCAGTTGCCAAGGGAGGTCAGTCATGCCAAACGGAGTTAACCTCTGACTAATAGCTCTGAACCCGTCAACCCTACTGGACCAGGGAAGGTCCAACCGGGTTTGCCGGAGCAGGGAGCAAAAGGGGGGCCATTGTGATACATTTTGCCTATATGTCTCAGTTTACTGCTCCCTGCTAGCCAGGTTATTGATGTGCTAATGTCCCCTCACTATTTCTAAAGGTTAATTGATCTATTGTGTTGTGTGAAGGAGAGCTGGGTTTAAGTGGCTTGTGTTAATTATTCTGATTGCTTCATTGTGGTAATTATCTCTCTATATGCGGGGTCGAGCGGTCTGGTTGATGTATTCAGTACAGCTAGTGCTCAGCGTCATTGATGTCATTGTCTAAAGAAAATGTGTTTCAGCATCGGCCCCGTCGTGTCTACCTAGTCATCTGTATGGAAGCCCCAGTGTGAGGGGGGCGGAGATTTGTCATTGTAACAGTTTTGGAAATGACATATAAGCTGTGTGTTATAACATTAAAGTCTGTGTTGTTCAAGCAGTAAGCTTGTCTCATGTGTGGCTTTCTGGGCGATTCCAGGGATATCCCTCCTCGTGGAATATTGGGGTGATTTTTGTTATGGGAAGAAGGGAACGTTGACGGGGATATCATACCGATACCGTCACACATAGTAATTAGCATCGCAGGTAGGCAGATTTTTTCTTTTGTAAACACATTTGCACATAAGGACTTTGGAATGGTTTCATGAAATCATCTGTTATGAGTGTAGAATTGTAGCACATCGTGGATACACAATTTATTTAAATATTTAGTACACCTGCATTTTCTGATATATAATAAACCAGGCTTGTCTGGATGTATTTATTGATAGATTTCATAGATTTCACTTATTTATACTACAGTAGAATATATTTTCGTTTTTTTTTGCCATTGCTTCCGTTTTCTGTTTCCATCTCTGATTGCAGATTTTTTTTTTATTCCACACAAAAATATTTCTTCTTTTTTTCAGGGAAAAAAATTACTTATATTATGCTAATACTGCAAAGGCAGACAACCTCAAAGATTGCATTATGCAGGAATTGGTTTCATTTACATACTGTATGTATGTGCATTAGTTCTAGGTGTGCTAAATTGACAAAAACTAAAATAAAAAAGACACATACAGTACCTTTCTCATGAGCTGCTTAGTTATATGGCATCTCGAACATCACATCTCCATTGCACGGGGTCATGCCTCATTATATTAGACAAGGAATGCTCTGCCAGTTAAAAAGTTCTTGGCGAGTCTCCATGGAAAAGTATTACAATTCCTTCATCTGCTGGATTTAAATATGTTCACACTAAAGGCAGGATCTTTATCAAAGACGCTGGCTGGTTTGTGCTACTTCAAGGCTCTGATAGGTCGCTGCTGGGAGCATGGTAGAAAACCTCATTGGATATTGCAATATTACAATAATAATATTATTACGAGTATCTGTAGACAGCTAACCTAGAAAACACCGGTGGCCTATATGATATTGCTTACTGCACAGCAGCTCTTTGCTGAAAAACAAGACCATCTAATTATGAAGTGGAATTATAAAAAGATGTACCATATATACTCGAGTATAAGCCGACCCGAATATAAGCCAAGGCACCTAATTTTGCCACAAAAAAATGGGAAAACTTATTGACTTGTGTATAAGCCTAGGGTGTCCATCTGCATGCCTCACTGTGCCTCACTGTGTCCATGTCCATGCCTCACTGTGCCCATGCCTCACTGTGCCCATGCCTCACTGTGTCCATGCCTAGACTTACGTTTAACATGGGAGTATATAGAAGGGGAGCCCGGCTTTGAAAAATCAGTGCTCCCCGGCCGTAGGTCTCCCAGACAGCGAACACTTGTAGAGGAGAACTGGGGCTACATGTGTGCCAAGTTTCGGGTTCAGAGGACCTACGGCTGGCCGGTACCGGATCCCCAAATTTACCTGGAGAAATGACCGCTTAACATAGGAGTCTATGGAAGGGGTGCCCGACTTTGAAAAATCGGTGCTCCCTGGCCGTAGGTCCCCCCAGACAACAAGCTTTGCACACTTGTAGAGTCGGGCTATATGTGTGCCAAGTTTGGGGTCCAGGGGACCTATGGCCAGCCAGTGCCGGGTCCCCAAAGTCCGGAAGATCAGGAGCAAAAAGGTGACTCGAGTTTAAGCCGAGGGGGGCATTTTTCAGCACCAAAAAAATTAAAAACTCAGCTTATACTTGAGTATATACGGTAAGTACTAAAATGATCAGATGTAAAGGATCACTCTGCTAAGGATATTTCGATTTTTAGTTTAAATCAACCACTGGCATCTCATAACTTTTTCTCACCCCAATGGCAACTTCCTTCTGCAGGAAATGTCAACTCATCACCCACCTCTGGGTGTGGAGTCCTAATTTTCATGTTTGAGTTGGAATATCCATAGCGCTTTTTCTGCAATCTAACACTAAAGATAATAACAATAAAGATAATCTGTTGCACGGAAGTATCAATGTTTGCATTGCTGGTCTATCCAGCTGAACATTTTTTTCCTGGCCTTCATTGAGATCCAGTGGTTTCAGTACTTTTTAAGTAAGAAAGGCATGCAGAATAGGAGTTCTAATTTTACTTTGACAAGCAACTTGCAACATAGAAGGTTACAGTGGCCGCTGGTGCTCAACATTTTGCCCGCCCCCCACTCGCACTGCCGCAACCGCCTGCCTCCCCCCCTTCCTGCGGGAGACGGACGGGGAAGGCAGCAATCACTGGCATTACCCAAGGCTGCTCCTCGCTCCAGCTTATCATGGGAAGTGCCGTTGCTTCTCCTCCTGAGACCAGGAGAGACGGCATTGGTAGAAGGTGGCCCCCGGGAGAGACGGCGGCAGGAGAAGACGGCTTGGGGAGAAGACAGAGCTATTTTTTTAATAAAGGACTTGTCAAAAACCGGCTTTGGTTTTTCTTACATTTCAAGTTTTTTGGTGAATGGGTAGGGGTACAATGTACCCGATATCTATTCACATAAGGGGAGGGGTGGCATATTGGGATCCCCTTTTTAAAGGGGGCTCCAGATTCCGATAAGCTCCCCACCGCAGACACCGACAACCACCGGCCAGGGTAGTCAGGAAGAGGCCCTTGTCCCCATCAACATCATCAAAGCACCCACCCCCCATGTTGAGGGCATGCAGCTTGGTATATTTCAGGAGGGGGGCTTCGCTCTTCCCCTCCCTTTCCTGATCTACCAGGCTGCATGCTCGTATAAGGGTCTGGTATGGATTTTTGGGGGTACCCCACCTCATTTTTTTTTTCGCATGGGGGTGTCCACTCCAAATCCATACCAGACCTAAGGGTCTTGGGGGGGCCACATTGTTTTTTCATGATTTTTTTTTAGCCGGCAACTTTTTTTACATTCAGCTGTCAGCAGATGACTCATCGGTTGTTAGGGTTGCGGCGGCCGGCTTTCCGACCCACTCCTTAGCAACCAGCTATATACAGTGAATATAAAAGAAAGAAAAAAACACACAAATCACTGAAAAAACACAGTAAAAAAGCAGAAATGCTCAAAAGCAATATGCATAGATGTGAATCGAACCTGAGTCTGTAGGGTTCAATATTGAGTTGGCCCACCCTTTGCAGCTAAAACAGCTTCAACTCTTCTGGGAATGTTGTCCACAAGGTTTAGGAGTGTGTCTATGGAAATGTTTGACCATTCTTCCAGAAGCGAATTGGTGAAGTCATGCACTGATATTGGACAAGAAGGCCTGGCTTGCAATTTCCGCTCTAATTCATCCTAACAGTATGCCCAAATGTGCCTCTGGAAGAATGGTCAAACATTCCCATAGACACAATCCTATACCTTGTGGACAGCCTTCCCAGAAGAGTTGAAGCTGTTATAGCTGCACAGTGTGGGCCAACACAATATTGAACCCTACAGACTAAGACTGGGATGCCATTAAAGTTCATTTGCATTTAAAGGCAGGCTTTCCAATACCTTTGATAATATACCGTATTTGTTGCGGTATAACGCGCTCCCGCGCCGTTGTTTCCCGCGCCGAGTTTAAATACTGTGCCGACATATACCGAGCGCAGTACACTCGTGTATCGTCGGGCAGGCTCGGCAACTCTCGCGCTGACGTCCTGTATGCTCAGGACGTCAGCGCGAGAGGCGCCGAGACTGCCCGAAGATGTACGAGTGTACTGCGCTCGGTTTATGCCGGCGCAGTATTCAAACTCGTGGAGGGAAAGCGGGTATCGGCGTATACCGCGCACCCACGATTTTGCCCTGATTTTCAAAATAATGCGCGGTATACGCCGATAAATACGGTAGTGTATATCTGTACCAGCAATCCTACATACATCTTCTTGTGCAAGTCCAGTACATAGTGGTGCTCTACAAATGAGTAGAATCAATAGATACTAAATAACATTGCTCGCACCCAACCAACATTGGTGGAAAGGGATTTACGCCCAAAGAGTTGCACTAATGTTCAAAGGGCCTCATATAAACACACTATCAGAAATAGATAAAACAAAGATGCAGTGCCAAAAGTGAGACTAACGAATAGATACAATACTAATTCAATCCCAAATCTGTGACTAATATTATATGACCCCTATTCCAAGATGAGAAAATTATATAGTCCTTATGTTGATATGTGACTCCAGGAACGATCAGAAATGCCACCATTCATCAGAAGCATCAATCACATAAACTCCAATCAATTATCTATTTGTGAAGATCCCGTCACCAAATCAACTGCACACTCATCAAATAATGAACCTCATTATTTTAGAGGTTAAAATCGCTTTATAATCATTAGCCACGACACAGAATTCTCTCAAGACAGAGCTTTTTTTTGCAGACTTTTTATTATTTCTTTTATCTTTGTTTCATTTTAATAAATTGAAATTTGCTACACTGTGAACGTCCACTCTCTTGATGTGATTTATTTCGGGAGAGTGTATTTTCCTCCACATAGAACTATCCATCTATCCAGCTGTGGATATTTAGTTCTCTGGCCTGTTTTATATATTCCTTCCACCAAGGGGATCCTGTGATGTGATTTTTCCAGCAGAGAATGGCCTAAATGTGAACATTCTGTGTTGTGGCCAATAATTATAAAGTGATTTTTTAACTACGATAATGAGTTTCATTATTTGATGTGTGCAATTTATTTGGTGATGGGATCTTCGCAAATGGATGATAATTGATTGAAGTTTATGTGATTGATGCCTCTGATAAACTGATGTTTCAGAAAGTGGCTGGAGTCGCGTATTGACATAAGGACCAAAAACTTTTTTCATGTTGAAAAAGACAATATTAGTCTCATTCTTGGTGTTGAATTAGTGTCTGTTCCATTTCAATAGTCTGCAATGCATCTTTGTTTTATCTATGTGCATGAGGGATTTAAATTCAGTATTTTGTCAAAAGTATTGGCATCCCAGTCTTAGTCCATAGGGTTTAATATTGAGTTGACCCACCCTTTGCGGCTATAGCAGCTTCAACTCTACTGGGAAGGCGGTCCAAAAAGTTTAGGAGTGTGTCTATGGGAATGTTTGAGGTCATTTGTGAGGTCAGACACTGATGTCGATGAGAAGGCCTGGCTCGCAGTCTCCTCTTTATATTATCCTAAAGGTGTTCTATTGGGTTGAGGTCAGGACTCTGTGCAGGTCATTCAAGTTCTTCCACCCCAAACTCGCTCATCCATGTATTTATAAATATGGAATATGGTTGCAAAGGATGAGTGTCATCATCCCTAATAATGAAGCATAAATGGAACATCTCTGTATGATTAACGTAAGTTGCCAACACCCCTGGTAAGCAGGAAAAAGTGGAGAGACCCCCTAAATGGGGCTTTAAAGGCAACAAAGGTATACAGTAATCACAGTAATCCAAAAATAGGTATTTTAATATTCAAAAATAGAAATTGTACACATATATCACACAGGATTATTTAAAAACAATACATGATTAGGTGTCATTGAAAAGCAAGGTCCATGAAGACATACACGGCCCTACGCGTTTCGGATTACCCTTCATCAGGGGCCGAAATATATGTAGTCAACGGGTATAAGAACCACTAAGAGTGGTTCTTATACCCGTTGACTACATATATTTCGCCCCCTGATGAAGGGTAATCCGAAACGCGTAGGGCCGTGTATGTCTTCATGGACCTTGCTTCCCAAATGGGAACTTGGATCAGTGGGACCACTGTATAGTGCAGAAAATCACTGCACCAACATGGTCCAAACTAAAGATAGTCCCGAGTCAGTTTTTGGTAATGAAGCCTTACTCAATATTTCCAAGCTCAAAAAATGAGTTCACACATGTATGAGCTTCAGAGAGATAGACACACATCCGGCCGATCAGAGAACCCTGTTCTTAAGCTTCACGATATGATTTATCACTCAAAAATCTGGAAATTTGTATGTACAGTATATTGAAGACACCTCTGAAGAAGGAGTCCCGATGTCTGTACCTAATATTTCCAATATTCGTGTTGTCATACACAATTTTCACTTGATGTTTTGTATATGTACAGTTTGTAATAAAATTTGATATTTTTACAATTCTTACTACCGCTTAGACTTTAATCTACAAGTGCCGCTTTAATTCCATCCATGTTTTTATGGACCTGGCTTTGTGCACTGATGCACACTCATGTTGAAACAGGAATTGCCCATCCCCAAACTCTTCCCACAAAGTTGGGAGTATGAAATTGTCTCAAATGTCTTGGTATCCTGACGCCTTAAGAGTTCCCTTCACTGGAACTAAGAGGCCAAGCACCTCCCCTGAAAAACAACCCCACACCATAATCCCCCCTCCACCAAATTATTTGGACCAGTGCACAAAGCAAGGTCCATAAAGATAAGGATGAGTGAGTTTGGGGTGGAGGAATTTGACTGGCCTGCCCTCAACACAATAGAACACTTTTATAACAGTGTACAGCCATTAATGTCTAAACCACTGGTAACAAAAGTACACCCCTAAGTGAAAATGTTCAAATTTAGCCCAAATATCAATATTTTGTGTGGCCACCATTATTTTCCAGAGCTTCACAGGTTGCCACTGGAGTCCTCTTCCACTCCTCCATGATGACATAACGGAGCTAGTGGATATTAGAGACCTTGTGCTCTTCCACCTTACGTTTGAGGATGCCCCACAGATGCTTAATAGGGTTTAGGTCTGGAGACATGCCTGGTCATGCCCAGTCAATCACCTTTACCCTCAGCTTCTTTAGCAAAACAGTGGTCGTCTTGGAGTGTTGTGGTCGTTATCATGTTGGAATACTGTCCAGTGTCCAAAGGGAGAGGATCATGCTTTGCTTCAGTATGTCACAGTACAAGTTAGCATTAATGGTTCCCTCAATGAACTGTAGCTCCCCAGTGCCGGCAGCACTCATGCAGCCCCAGACCATGACACTCTCATCACCATGCTTGACTGTAGGCAAGACATACTTGTCTTTGTACCTCTCACCTTGTTGCCGCCACACACGCTTGACACCATCTGAGCCAAATAAGTTTATCTTGGTCTCATCTCAGTTTAGAGGTACAAAAATAAAAAAATGTGGTAGCAAAAGGGAGACATCTTGTGAAATTGAGTATGTCAGAGTAATCTAGAGGAGTGGAAGGCAAAGAATGTACCACACATCTCTGCTTATAGGAGTATCATACTCTCCAGGTGATAAGGCCAAAAGTAGAGAATAAAGAGAAAGTGAAAAAGAAAGGAGAAGAGAAGGAGTCAAGAGCAGGAATAGAAAAATCGTAGATCTGTAACGTTCCCAAGTTGGCAATGGATCTCGCACTGTGATGAGGATGTCGGGGGTGAATCCCTAGAAACAGCAAAAAGTGCTAATAAAGCAGTGGTCCGTAAAATTAGTAAGCAGGTGATCGGGACCACAACAGTGGAATACAGCGAAGGTCGTTCAGAAAGTTATGTAGTTGAGGACAGTCCTTGAACACTATCCAAGTCAGCCAGACCCGTTTAAACTTCTTGTAAGTATCATGATTTCCGGGTTACCAATTTGTCCATATGCGTAATGTTGTTGAGAGTCTCAAGGCATTCAGGGAACAAAGGTGTGGTAGAAGATTTCCAGTTTATAAGAATCAATTGTCTAACCGCAAAAAAAAATAAAAAGATAAAGAAGAGAGTTTTTGCTTGAGGTAGCAATTGAGGTAAAAGTGTTAAGAGGGCAAGTTCAAATTATTATTATATATTATTATTTTACAGGATTTATATTTTGCCAACAATTTGTTCAGCACTTTATAACGTGAGGGCAGACAGTACAGTTACAAAACAGGAGGAATCAGAAGGCCCTGCTTGTTAGAGCTTACAATCTAAATCAGCCTTTCTCAACCTTTTTACCACTGGGGAACCCTAAAAATAATTTTCAGGTCTCGGGGAACCCTTGATAAAACCCATTCATTCAGGGTCAGTGGGAACAATGCCCCTTACTTTGGTGGTCAGTGAGAAGAATGCCCTTTTTTACAGTAGTGGTAAGAATGCCCTCCTTACAGAGAACTACATGAAGATCATTGGTGTAATACCACTGGCTCCTCCAAGTGGAATTGGCTCAGAACTATGTATGCACCATCAAACAGAAGGTAAATCAGCCACAGCTCAAGGAACCCCTAGCCACCTCTGGAGGAACCCTAGGGTTCCACGGAACCCTGGTTGAGAATGGCTGATCTAAATGGTGACAGATTTGGACAGTTGGACAGAGTGGGACAGGGAATTCCATAGGATGGGAGAGGCTCAGGAAATGTCCTGGAGGTGAGCATGGTTGGGGCAGGACAGGGGTGAGATTTTGTCATAGAGTTGGTCAGTAGTAGAGTAGAGAAGAGAAGGGTGAAGGTGGAGGCAGTTTCTGCAGGTAACTGGTAGGCGGTGGGAGGGAGAGGAGGTAGAAGACATGTAGAGAGTTAAAGGGGTTGTAAAGGTACATTTTTTTTTCCTAAATAGCTTCCTTTACCTTAGTGCAGCCTCCTTCACCTACCTCATCCTTCAATTTTGCTTTTAAATGTCCTTATTTCTTCTGAGACTTCCTGTTCTTCTGGACGCCCTCTAACACACAGCTCCTTTCTCTATCTGCAACGTAGAGAGCGTCCTGACTCTCCTGTAGTCCAAGGGAGGGGGCGAGCATGACACTCTACACCAGGGAGAAAGCCTTGCATTACTGTGTGGAGTTACAGACAGAAGAACAGGAAGTGAGGATTTCTTAGAAGAAATAAGGACATTTAAAAGCAAAAGCGAAGGATGAGGTAAGTGAAGGAGGACTGCACTAAGGTAAAGGAAGCTATTTGGGGGGGAAAATTGTACCTTTACAACCCCTTTAAGCTAATAAGAGGTTGCACAGAGTGTATAGATAGGAGAAAACAAGGTCAAGGGTGTTGCCGTCAGAGTGAGTAGAAGTATGTATCTATTGCTTCAGGTCAAAAGAGGAAGTTAGACTGTGAAGTTTAAAAGTAACAGGAGTGTTAGTACTAACTGGGATATTGAAGTCACCAAGAATGATTGTGGGAATTTCAGAAGAAAGAAAGTAGGGCAGCAAGTCATCTAGGAAGGTGGATACTGGTCCAGGGGGCCAGTAGATCAGAGAAATTCCTAAGGAAACTGGAGAAAATAGATGAATGCAATGTGCCTCAAATGAGGAGAGTGACAGAGAGGGAGGAGGGTGAAGTAACTGAAAGGTGTTAGAAGGATTCCCACTCTACCTCCCTTTCATTCACTGGATCTGGGGAATGAGTCCAGAGAAGGCTGCCATGGGAGAAGGAAGCAGGAGAAGCAGTGTCATATTCATGGAGCCAAGTTACAGTAATGACAAGTAGATTAAAGGAGTTAGCGAAATAGAGGTAGTAGAGATGAGGTGAGTTGGTAAAAAACAGAGCGGGCATTCCAAAGGGCGCAAGAGAAGGTGAAACTGGTTTTGGGAAAAAAAGGAATAGAAACGAAGTTGTGTGAATTGCGGCTGCTGCCAGAGGGTGTGAGGTGATGGGAGCATTGAGAACAGTTAAATGATGGAGGCCCAGGGTTTGGGGATATATCTCCAGAGATTAGGAGAAGCAGAAGGGTAAGGGAGTTTGATTTATATGAAGGTACAGTACATGCCCCAGTGTTGTGGAGGTTTTATTATATGGGTTTAGAATTTGCAGTGTAGTAATAGGAAGAGGACAGAAGTTAGGGTGATATATATAGGCTGTAGGGTGGAGATGAGGGGTTAAGAAAAGAGAGCTTTAGGAGAGAGGACACAACTGTCAGAAGGAGTGGTAGCGCGTGCATGTTACAGAGAGGACGGGGAGCTGAGTAGGTAAACAAGGTCACCTGCAGTCTGTTTGGTGTATTTTCACTTCATGCTATCACTGAAGTGCGGAGCCTGAAGTGCTCCCACTTAAATTAATAACGCTTCTTCCATAAAGGTGGGTCCCAAAATTTATGGATGGAGGGGTATGCCCACTAGATATGAAATAAGGTGCTGGGGAGGCTTGGCAGCTCCAACAAGAATCCAAGTGGGATGGGAAAATATGGTGAACTCTGGAGGGGTAAGGTACAATCTTGAGAGTATTTCGAAGTTACATTCTTGGGTGGCACAAGCCATGGACCATTTATGGGTATCAATTCAAATTTGTGGCCATTCATCATCAGAAAATGAATGACCAAGTTCCAGCATGTAGGGGGGGAGGCCAGAGGATAGATAGGTAAAGAGCAGAGCATATATCTTAGAAATTATATGAGCAGGGGGTGAGGAAGAAATACAAAATTGCTTAAACCGTGTTAGTGTCAGGAACCATGAATCAGACCAAGACAGAAGTACAGATAAATCACACCTGTTTAATAAAAAGAATAAAAAGGTAAACAGAGTAAGCTTAGTCAAAACATAGCCAGAGTTCAGTAACCGGATCGGGTAGTCAGCCAAGCCAATGTCAGAGCTCCAGAGATAAACATAGTAGTACAGCAAGCAGGATCAGGAGCCAGAAGCAACGTCCGCTGAGCAAGTCCACAACAGGAACGCAGGAGAAAGTCTCTGTGATTTTGACAAAGGCGAAAGCAGAGAGCAAATGAACTGGAAGGCATTAAGTAGAGTGGAGAGATAGGAGCTGGCAATTAGACGACAGCTGAGCTGCCAGCACAGAGAAGGAAGGACTGAGCCCAGCCCTGACAGTTAGATAACAATGTATGGCAGTTTTAAGTAGGATACAACAGTAGAAACTCTGCAACTAAGGGTACGAGAACTATAGGCCCCTAGTATTTCTACGTAGAGCTTGGAATTGCGAGAATAAAAGGAGGGAGTCAACAGCAAAAACATGTCGGATTTGGAGTTGGATTTTTCCCAACTCAAGAAAGCATCCAAATGTAAACCAATCGAAAAGGAAGGATTATCCAATAGCGGAGTGAGATGGTGTCTGTCTTTGAAAATGGAGTCAATCTCAGATGTAGCTGAACTTCAATGTGGAGACCCTCAAGGGTGATGAATGTTCAATGGTCCTCCTTAATGGTCCTCTCCTGTGAGCTTGCTTATTTATCTCCCCAGAAACTGCATTGATTTAGGGATCGTACCAGAGGGCGTAGCTTGTAGTATTCACTCACCGAATGGAGGGTGATAGTGACAATTATTATTTGTTTGTACAAACAATAGCTCAACTTGACCACCAGGTGGCACTCTGAGACTAGCAATCCTTTAAATCAGTTTTCTGGGAGAAAATGGGTTTATTTGATTCAATAGGATAAAACTGTTTTATCCTTAGATTAATTTAACAATGTTATCCTATTTAGAGGGTGTATAGATAGATCCCTCCGAGGGGTTGGTGGAATTATTTGTGATTATTAATTTTTGATACGATCTAAAGGGATAGAAACTTTAAATAATGATCTTGTACAGTATACTGTATTTATTGGCGTATAACACTCACTTTTTTACACTGAAAATAGAGGGTAAACTGTGCCTGCGTGTTATACGCAGTGGGCCGTGGAAAGTTTTTTTCCTGAAATGTCCCTCTTAAAGTTAGGGTGCGTGTTATACGCCTGTGCGTGTTATACGCCAATACATACGGTAAATATGTATATAAACTAACAAGTGGCTAGATACTTGAACCTTTTACAGTCTTTTTCTAAAGTGTGCCAAAAGTATCAAGTATTTTATGTTATAAAATCTCGTACAAAGTGACAAAATATTTAGTAAATTCCTGCATTATACTAGAGAGGTCTGAGGTCAGGGTATTGTCTGCACTTCTTACATAGTTAACAGTTTGAGTCCTAACATCCGCTACCAGATTAGCCAGCATTTTCCAATTCTTATACCTGGATTTGAAGACTCTGCCAGACAAGGAACGCAAATACAGGTGCGTTTCAGAGGTTATAAGAAGAGACAAATCATGTCTCGTCTGAGTAAGTAAACCAAAATTATCCGAAGTCAGTGATTCAGAAAAGGTTGCAGCTTCCCTAACCTCACCGTCTTCCAGCTGTTGTATCTGTGAGGATAGCTCAGATCTGACAGCATTAATTGCGAATATGTATTCTCCTCGGACATTAAAAGCATCCCACACCACTGGGAGTGAAGCTGAGCCATCATTAAACTCCCAATATTGTATCATCTTATGAGAGACTAACTCCCCAATCTTCAGGTCCTGCACCCACCTCAGCACTAACCTCCAAAAACCAAATCAATTTGAGAACTAGACTTGTGTGTAGAAAAAAAACATGAATGGGCCCTGGTCACCGGGTGCTTTCAGCGCCATAGCTCTGTAAAGTCATAGGCCTGGGCCCATTGGTGTAAATCAGAAATATATGCCCATAGAGGGTCGGAGACGTCAATCTGTGCAGCCAGACTCAGTAGATGGAGATTTCTGCAGCATATTTGGCAAGTACAGAATCTCAGTATATGGTTGGAGGGAAGCTTCAGAATCACAAAGATGTTTTTATTACAAATTATGTGAGCAGACTGCAGTTCCTCTTTAACCAGCTATAATACAGCTACCGCTTAAAATCAATTACCTTTATATGAATGGGTCAATTTTTGTTGGTATAAAATACAGGCCAAATAATGGCATATGCTAACACTAAAGATAATTGCATATCCATTATCCAGGCTGGAACCCCCTTGAGCACAATATTCCATTAACAAAATACAGTCTCTAAATACATCTAATTTCAGATAAATGACTGACTGCTCTTGCTGGTGCTGTTCATTGCAGTTACAACTGTGTATTTAATGAACACGCGGACAAGTCATACTTTGCTTGATTTGCTGTAATTGTGAATAAGTGTTATGTTCCTGCACACAAAGCAAACTAATTTTATTGATATAAATTACTTAATTTAGAAGAGTGCAAGTTAAGACATGGCTTAGCCATATACAGGCATAGTAAGGGGTTATTTATTCAACCTTGATTTTAGAAGTTCTCTTATGGAAGAAAACACATTTTCTTACTGGACTGACATTTCCAAATTTGGAGAGTTATGCCGCGTACACACGGTCGTTTTTCGGCATGAAAAAAAACATAGTTTTTCAGCATGTCCAAAAAACGAAGTTTTTCCAACTTCGTCATTAAAAACGATGTTGCCCACACACCATCGTTTTTGAAAAATTATGAACAAAGCGCGGTGACGTACAACACGTACGACGGCACTCTAAAGGGGAAGTTCTATTCGCCTTTGGGCTGCTTTAGCTGATTCCTTGTTATTAAAAGACGATTCGCGTTTTTTTGTCTGTTACAGCGTGATGAATGTGCTTATTCCATTATGAATGGTAGTTTTACCTGAACGAGCGCTCCCATCTCATAACTTGCTTCTGGGCATGCGCGGGTTTAAAACGTTGTTTTTGCCCACACACGATCATTTTTTACAACCCGAAAAACAACATTTTTTAAAACGACATTAAAAAATGCAGCATGTTAGAATTTTTTTTTTGACACTTTTTCAGAAGCCGAAAAACGATGTGAAGCCCACACACGATCATTTTAAATGACGTTTTTAAAAACGTCGTTTTTTTCAAGCCGAAAAATGATCGTGTGTACGCGGCATAAGAATTGTAGATTCAAGAGGAATCCATATATGCATTGAAATGAAAAGTAACTGTAGTTCATGCAGTCTCCGCTTCACAAAAATATCAGCGTGTCCCAACAGGCATTTATAGAACTGCATTGTATTGCCAAAAGTATTGGGGCACCTGCCTTTATACGCACATAAACTTTAATGGCCAGTTTTCGTCTCTAGGGTTCAATATTGAGTTAGCCCACTCTTTGCAGCTATAAAAGCTTAAACCATTCTGGGAAGGCTGTCCACAAGGTTTAGTGTATTTGTCAGGCTCCGATGTAGGATGAGAAGGCCTGGCTCACAGTCTCCACTCTAATTCATCCCAAAGTTGTTCTATCGGGTTGAGGTTAGGACTGTATGCATGCAAGTCATGTTCATCCAACCCTTAACTCAGTTATCCATGTCTTTATGGACCTTGCTTTGTGCACTGGTGAGCAGTCATGCTGGAACAGGAAGGGGCCCCAAACTGTTTGTCACAAAGTTGAGAGCATAAAGTTGTCCATAATGTCTTGGTATGCTGATGCTTTAAGAGTTTCCTTCACTGGAACTAAGGGGCAATTTAGTGTGGATGAGCGAGTTTGGGGTGGAGGAACTTGTCTGGCCTGCATCACAGTCCTGACCTCAAACCTGATAGAACACCTTTGGGATGAACTAGAGCAGAGACTGCGAGCAAGGCCTTCTCATCCAACATCAGTGCCTGACCTCACAAATGCGCTTCTGGAAGAATGGGCAAAGATTCCGATAAACACCACTCCTAAACTTTGTGGACAGCCTTCCCAAAAAGAGTTGAAGCTGTTACAGCTGCAAAGGGTGGGCCAACTCAATATTGAACCCTACGAACTAAGACTGGGATGCCATTAAAGTTCATGTGTGTGTAAAGGCAGGTGTTCCAATACTTTTGGTAATATAGTGTATGCATTTTACTGCTCAATCATTATAATAATAAAAAAAGCACACAAAATTCCCCAAGACACTGTACACACATAAGGGAAAACAAGTCAGAACATCAATCAAGACACAAAGACATTTTAATTTTTTTTAAATCTTTATTGAACACAAATATGAATGATATTGTATCCATTTTGCAATGCTAAATACATAATTATCTTATCTTTCCTGTAAAAGGTGTGTAACATAAATCGGAAAATAAATGTAAAAAAAAAAGGTCACTTCATGATGATACAAAATGGCAGCATTAAAGTGTTTGTTACCCTAAAAATAAAAATGGATCATGTTCCCTTAACCACTTAAGCCCCGGACCAAAATGCTGCCTAAAGACCCAAGGGGTTTTTACAGTTCGGGACTGCGTCGCTTTAACAGACAATTGCGCGGTCGTGCGACGTGGCTCCCAAACAAAATTGGCGTCTTTTTTTCCCCACAAATAGAGCTTTCTTTTGGTGGTATTTGATCACCTCTGCGGTTTTTATTTTTTGCGCTATAAACAAAAAAAGAGCGACAATTTTGAAAAAAATGCTATATTTTTTACTTTTTGCTATAATAAATATCCCCCAAAAACATATATAATTTTTTTTTCCCTCAGTTTAGGCCGATACGTATTCTTCTACCTATTTTTGGTAAAAAAAATCGCAATAATCGTTTATCGGTTGGTTTGCGCAACATTTATAGTGTTTACAAAATAGGGGATAGTTTTTTTGCATTTTTATTTATTTATTTATTTTTTACTACTAATGGCGGCGATCAGCGATTTTTTTCATGACTGCGACATTATGGCGGACACTTCGGACAATTTTGACACATTTTTGGGACAATTGTCATTTTCACAGCAAAAAATGCATTTAAATTGCATTCTTTATTGTGAAAATGACAGTTGCAGTTTGGGAGTTAACCACAGGGGGCGCTGTAAGAGTTAGGGTTTACTTTGTGTGTGTTTACTAGTGTAGGGGGGTGTGGCTGTAAGAATGACGTCATCGATCGTGTCTTCCCTATAAAGGGAATGACGCGATCGATGCGCCGACACAGTGAAGCACGGGGAAGCCGTGTTTACACACGGCTCTCCCCGTTCTTCAGCTCCGGGGAGCGATCGCGACGGAGCGGCTATAAACGAATAGCCGCGCCGTCGTCCCGGATCGCTCCTGAAGCCACGGGGACCGCCGCATGTACGGGGGGGGGGGCCCTATCGGACCCCCGACCCACGTCAAGCAGGGCACGTATATATACGTACATGTGCCTGCCTGTGCCATTCTGCTGACGTATATGTACATGAGGCGGTCCTTAAGTGGTTAAGCATGTTATACAGCACAGTGCTTGTGCTGTGTAATTTGGCCCCCTGTATCACCTGACATACCTGGCTGATCCTGCCAGGCTTTGCCCTCCCACCTGTAAACTGACCACAGTTTATCATGGCTGCTGAGCTCTGACAATGTGGTCAGTTTACATGCCGCTGTCATCCACAGCCCTGTGTCTCCTGTGTCCTCCTCCCCCCTCCCCTCCATGCCTGTCAGCTCTGTCCTCTACTGCTCTCATATCTCTACTATAAGCATGCCATCCCCTCTGTTATATAATGCTATGTGTCCCTATGCTTGTGCTGTATTAAAAAAAACTGATTACCATTATTCATGTGACTCCTCGGCTCTCTCTTCTCTCTCCTCCTCTCCACAGCCGTTCAGAGGAGAGAGCCGAGGAGTCACATAAGCGCTGGGAGAGGCTCTGAGATAACCTATTATCAGATTTGTTTTTTAATACAGCACAGGCTGTAGGTATGGAATTCTTCTACCACTTTAATAGCTGTATAATGAAGGGGAGCTTTCGGAGCGTCAGGAAATAAAGAAGACACAAAATTTTGCCAGACTTTATTTCACTTTTACTTTTTAATAGAATTTACAATGCCTGTCTCCAAGATTCTGTTTTCACTTCACTTCAAACCGATGACTCAACTTGAGTCTAAGTTTATTGGTGGTTGCTTTGAGGCAGTTAAGAACAAATTTTCGTCTGACTTAATAATTTTACCATTGAATAGAATTGAAAATATAAGTTGGAACCTACAGTAATGAAGAGGTTATGGGACTACACACAATGGCCCGGATTCACGAGGCACTTGCGCCGACGTATCTCCAGATACGCCGCGTAAGTGCAAATGTGCGCCGTCGTATCTATGCGCCGGGCCCACAAACTAAGATACGCCTAAAAACAGGCTTTATCCGACCGACGTAACTTGCCTATGCCGGTGTAGAGTGGGCGCAAATTTACGCTGGACGCATTTGGCGCTCCCATTGATTTTCTATTCACATATGCAAATGAGGGAGATACGGCGATTCACGAATGTATGTGCGCCCGACGCAGTGTGCGTAAAGTCATACGTCCGGCGTAAAGTTATGCCTCATAAAGGAGGTGTAACTCAGCAGCATCCATGCAAAGGGCGGCACCAGGGAACACAAGCCGACGTATTTTACGTAGTTTACGTAGGACGTGAATATGACTAGGCGTAGGTTACGTTCACGCCATAGGCAGTGATCCGGCGTATATCTTAGGGAGTAGTTCCGACGTGATTCTAAGCATGCGCACTGGGATGCCTCCACGGGACGGCGAATGCGCCGTTCGTTATATGTATCTGTCTGGCGCTCGGCCCATCATTTGCATGGGGTCACGCCTCATTTGCATGGCTCACGCCCACTTCCACCTACGCCGGCTTACGCCTAGGAAAGCCAGCGCAGTTTTGGCAGCACTGGCTTTGTGAATTCAGTGCTTGGCTCTTTGCGCTGCATCAGGGTAGCATACAGGAGATACGCTACGGCGGCATAAATGTGCGCCGCTATCTGTGAATCCGGGCCAATGTTTCTTGACCCGGATTTTTTTTTATTAAGCCCTAAAAGGCTGAATGCCTGACAAACAGCTACAGCATATAATCAGGGCCAGATTAAGAACATCATGGGCCTGGTGCTGAGGATTTTGGTGGGGCCTTTTAGGCTGCATTCACACCTCCGCGACAAGTAACGCCGCGTACGCGGCGTATTTTGCCCCAAATAGTGTAACTTTTTTTTTACAAATCCTTCCTATTGCTTTGTATGGCCGAACGCCAATGCCGCCTGAAAAAAAGGGTCCGGGACTTTTTTTCATGCCGCAGGTGTATGAGATGTGAACCATCTCATAGACAGCAATGGGAATTCTCCCCTCCAGCGGCACGAGCGGCCGGCATCGGGCGTTTTGTCGCGGAGGTGTGAATGGGGTGTAATAAATAATAAATAAATGCGTGGGAATGACATGAACGCAGCCCAGCCAAGGCAAGTGACCAAAGGCACAGAACCCAGAAGGAAGACCGGGTGAAGATGGAAGTGTCCAGGCCCCGCCTGATTCATCGCAGCACTGGAGGGCTCAGTCTGAAAATTGAAGTGTACACTAATGTGCTAATATGCTGTGCATACTTGTACGTTGTGGCATAACCTACCCCAGGGCCTCTAAAAAGTAGTAATGTCAGGAAAGTTTACTACCGCTTTATTATCACAGGATCCCAGGAGCCTCTCATGGGCCCCCTACTGACCCAGTGGACGGTGGCCCTTGGGCAGTGCCTAAGTGCACAGTTGCCAACATTTAAAAAATATTTTCAGGGCCACTTTTTTATATAAGTGCTATATTTAGAGTAGCTGAGATCCCCGATGTTCCTCTATACATCATAGTAGTAATCACAAAATTAAATGAGTACTAATAATGGGGCAGAACAAATATGAGAACTGAGATTTCCTTTAGTTGAACTAACAAAAGTGTGTCCATTCTAGAGCTGGTAACATTGAGGATATTCAGTATAATTTTAAAGAACTGTTTTTGTGGGTAAGCGACATAGGGGAGGAGTATGGACGGTATATAAGTGGGAAGTATGTGCAGGTGAGGGAGAGGAATGTGGAGGGTCTAACAGTGGGCACTATGTACAGGAGAGGAGTACAAAGGGAACGGAAAAAAGCACTATGTACAGGAGAGGAGTGTGAAGGGTATGACAATGGGCAGTATTTACAGGAAGAGTGAGGGGGTATGACAGAGGGTAGTACGTACCAGAGAGAAGTGTGGAGGGTATGATGGGGCAGTATGTACAGGAGAGGAGTGTGGAGGGTATGACAGTGGGCAGTATGTACAGGAGAGGAATGTAGACGGTATGATAGTGGGCTCTATGTATAGGAGAGGAGTGTGGAGGGTATGACAGTGAACACTATGTATAGGAGAGGAGTGTGGAGGGTATGACAGTGGGCACTATGTATAGGAGAGGAGTGTGGAGGGTATGACAGTGAGCAGTATGTACAGGAGAGGAGTGTGGAGGGTGCGACAGTGGGCACTAAGTACAGGAGAGAAGTGTATGACAGCAGGCACTATGTACAGGAGAGGAGTGTGAAGGGTATGACAGTGGGCGCTATGTATAGGAGAGGAGTGTGTAGGGTATGACAGTGGGTACTATGTATAGGAGAGAAGTGTGGAGAGTATGACAGTGGGCACTATGTACAGGAGAGGAGTGTGGAGAGTATGACAGTGAGCACTATGTACAGGAGTGGAAGGATATTTAGGGACTGAGTAGTGGTTAAGCGGGTCATACATGGATTGAAATTACGCCAAATATGCAGAGACCAGCAATAGTCAATCTATGTATGGGCTAGCTGGTTTTACACAAGTCAATCTATTAATCAACTTGAGTACAACCAGCCTGTTTTTTTTTTCTTAAAACAATCAGTGCTGCCAGCTAAAGTTAGCAACACTGATCATTGTACGCACTGGCAGAACACAATAACACTGCAGGAGTGATTCCCCCATCCACAGGCCAGCAGGTGAGAGGGTGTGTGGAGACAGGCTGGGGAGAGATACTAGTCAGTGGCTGGGTAGGCACTGGTAGTATCAGAGCCAGATACACACAGGTTACATACGCCACGATCGTTAGAGCGAGAACAATAATTCTAGTACTAGACCTCCTCTGTAACTCTAAACATGTAACCTAAAAAAATGTAAAGCATCGCTTAGGATACCAAAAAAAATTGTGCTAACTTAACTAACTAACTGTTTTTTTAATGAATGAAACATTTTTTTCCAAAAAAACATGTTTGAAAAATTGCTGCGCAAATACCGTGCTAGAGCTGCACAATTAATCGTTAAAAAAATCGTGATCTCGATTCAACCCCCCTGACGATCTTCAATGCAGAGTTTGCTGATTCTTTCATATAACAAGTGGAGAGACTTTCAGCTATCAAAAGAAAATATCTGGGCAGTCTGCCAAGTTTTAACAGGAAACATTGTAACTGACACTTCCTTCTTAGATCAAAGGGATACACTTCTGTGTGTAAAGAACAAATCTGGGCAGTCTGCGAAGTTTGTAAACAAAATGAAACATTGTAACTAACTAACATTGTAACTAAATTTAACCACTTAAAGTCCAACACTTGTTTCTTAAAGCGGTCCTCCACCCTAAAGTGGAGTCCCGCTGATCGGAACCCTCCCCCCTCCGGTGTCACATTTGACACCTTTCAGGGGGGAGGGGGGTGCAG
Organism: Rana temporaria; assembly: GCF_905171775.1. Classification (NCBI taxonomy): domain Eukaryota; kingdom Metazoa; phylum Chordata; class Amphibia; order Anura; family Ranidae; genus Rana; species Rana temporaria. The sequence goes on from NC_053491.1 coordinate 140,883,901, forward strand.
ACACCTGTCTAAAGACAGGTATTTGCACCCACTTCCGGCCACACGCTACGGGCGAAAGACGGGCATTCCGTCACATCCCGTCTGTCGCCCGTTGTGTGCTGGGAACACTCGGCTCCCAGCACACAGCGTGTGAGCCAATCGGCGGGCGCAGCGCGACTCGCGCATGCGCCGTAGGGAACCGGGCAGTGAAGCCGCAGCGCTTCACTTCCTGGTTCCCTCACCGTGGATGGAGGGGGGAGCAGCAGGGTGACGAGCGATCGGCTCATCCTCTGCTGCGATCACCGCTGGACTCCAGGACAGGTAAGTGTCCTTATATTAAAAGTCAGCAGCTGCAGTATTTGTAGCTGCTAGCTTTTAATATATTGTTTTAGTGGCACATCCGCTTTAAGTTAAAAAGCAATATTATTTGCTAGAAAATTACTTGGAACTGCCAAACATTATATATATTTTAGCAGAGACTCTAGGAAATACAATGGCTATTGCTGCAATATGTTATGTCACACTGCATTTTCCCACTTCCCACATGAATAATAAAAACCATAAAAACAAAACAGTGAAGTTAGCCCATTTTTTTTTGTTTTGTTTTAATGTGAAAGATGATGTTACGCCGCAAGAATCGTGAGAGAATCGTGATCTATCTTCTAAGCAAAAAAATTGCAATTCTCATTTTAGCCAGAATCGTGCAGCTCTGTACCGTGCAACATAAAAAGTGCAAAGACCACCATAGAGTCATTTTCTATCAAAAAACAAATGATGATTTTTACATGTAGTAGAGAAGTGTCAAAATTGGCCTGGGTGGCAAGGGGTTAATTACCATGAGTAATATACAAATAATTATTATAAGCCATGTGATCCTATCAGTCTGCTGTAGTGTGTCAGCTTGTATTTATATTGGCCGCTCTGAATGTAGCTTCTGACAGGCTGTGCAAGCAGGCCCGTATCTCCGGAACCATAAATGATAGCCGTCCCATATTTTAACCAGTTGTGGGGTAGCTCTTCCCATGCCTACCCCCAAATGTGGGGTTTCTGTGACCTCTGGTCATCGAGCTACAACCCCCCAAATTCGATCTTAAAAAAAAAAAAAAAATCTTAAAAAAAAAAAATATATATATATATTTTTTTTTTTTTTTTTTGGGCAAATGGGCCTATCTTGAGAAAGGGGCCTGGAGCTGCAGCTCCATCAGCCCCATTGTTAATCCGGCCCTGCATATAATAGAGTTGTTTTAAAGCGGTTGTATACCCGCAATAATATATTTTTATTTTTTTTACACCTGAAAGGCAAAAGGCATAATGAGCTAGTATGCACCGCATACTAGCACATTCTAGCACATTATGAAATACTTACCTTGGAACGAGGTGTAGAGAACTTACCTGGTCCACGCCGAGCGAGATGTCATTTTGCCTCGGCGTGTCTTCCGGGTATCGCCGCTCCAGCACTGTGATTGGCTGGAGTGTCGATGTCGCATGGTAGACTTCATTCCGGCAAGGTCCGGCGGCTGTCGGGCCTTTAGCCGAGGATCCCCGCTGCGCGTGCGCCGCTGCAATCAGCAGCACATTGCGAGGGGAATATCTCCTAAACCGTACAGGTTTAGGAGATATTCTTTATACCTACAGGTAAGCCTTATTATAGGCTTACCTGTAGGTAAAAGTGGTAGTAAAGACTTTACTACCACTTTAAGAGCCAAAAGATTTGTATTTATCTCCTTTAATTTATGAGATTTACACAGCTCCATCACAGCGCAACCAAGTGTATGACACCACTAATGCCCCGCACACACGATCGGAAATTCCGACAGCAAAAGTCCGATGAGAGCTTTTGAACAGAAATTCCGACCGTGTGTATGCTCCATCGGACTTTTGCTGTCGGAATTTCCACCAACAAAAGTTTGAGAGCTGGTTCTCAAACATTCCAACGGAAAAAATGCCGTCTGTAGCAACTCTGACGCGCAAAATTACGACGCATGCTCGGAAACAATTCGACGCATGCTCGGAAGCATTGAACTTAATTTTCTCGGCTCGCCGTAGTGTTGTACGTCACTGCGTTCTTGGCGGACGAAAGTTCAGAGGACCTTTGTGTGACCGTGTGTATGCAAGTCAAACTTGAGCGGAATTCTGTCGGAAAAACCATCCAAGGTTTTTCCGGCAGAAAGTCAGATCGTGTGTAAGCGGCATTACAGTTAAGGAATACAGACGTTTCCTTTCTCAATTCCTGGGCTTCTGAGTGGACAGTGAGGCCCCGTACACACGACAGAGGAACTCGACGTGCTTGGCACGTCGAGTTCCTCGTCGAGTTTTGGGATGAAGCCGCCGAGGAGCTCGGCGGGCCGGCTTCTCCCATAGAAGAACGAGGACAACGAGAAAATAGAGAACATGTTCTCTATTTTCTCGTCGAGTTCCTCGGCGGCTCCATCGAGCCAAAACTGTACAGACGACAGAGTTTCTCGGCAGAATCCGGGTTTTGACCGAGTTTCTCGGTGAATTCTGCCGAGAAACTCTGTCGTGTGTACGAGGCCTGAAAGAGCAACAGCAGACTGATGGAGTCATCCCTCTGCCCACCTGATTGGCTCCCAGTCCTGCCCCTCTCTGAGTGCTGCTCCATAGGAGCTTCTTCCAGCTCAAACTCACACACATACTTCAAGTTGCATTTAAAACTAACAATGACTAATTACTAAGTACAACGCTGCATTAAATATTTTTAAAGTGGGAGTAAACTCCTAAACATGAATTTTACATATAGGTACTGTAAATATCTCCTAAACATGCACCGTTTAGAAGATATTTACTGTACGCTCTGAAGGAATAGCCTCCAGTCCTGTGCCGTAAATGGCGGCTCCTGTGCGCATGTGTGGAAGTGACATCATCGCGGCTCCGACCACTGACACAGCCAGAGTCCGCGACCCCGGAAGGAAGATGGGTGAAGATAGAAGCCCTGTCAGTGGTGACAGCTCATCATTGGAAGGGCTTCGTTCTAAGGTAAGTTTCACATAATGTGCTGGTATGTGATACATACTAGCACATTATAACTTTGGCTTGCAGGTTAAAAATAAATAAATATTTGCCAGCGATTTACTACCGCTTTAAATGTGCCTTGAGTTTAATTTTAAAGAGAGCTTTTCAACATGGCAATACGAGTGCTGTCATTGCTTACCTGCTGTGAGAAAAACTTTTGACCTTGGACAAAGTAACATAGGACAGGAAAGTGTTAGGAAATCTGATCTGCAGGACCTAGTTGCTCTAGGTTCCAGTAACTCACTAAGACCCCATTCACATCTAGGCGTTTTTACGCCTGTAGCGCTACGCCTCTGCCGCCAGAGGGCTGGAAATACATGTCCCTCTATGGAGATGGTTCACATCTCCACGCCGAACGCCGGACGCCTGTCGCCTGCGGCGTGAAAAAAGGTCCCGGACCTTTTTTTCAGGCGTCTTCGAGCGTTCGGCTAGGAGATGGCAATCATCTCCATAGAGGGGGTCATCTTGGGACACATCTAGGCGGACAATACCCGCGTTTTGTCGCCGCAAATCGCGGTACAAAACGCCGCTATTTTTACCGCGATTTGCGGCGACAAAACGCCGCGATTTCGTCCGTCTAGATGTGAATGCAGCCTAAGTAAAGCAAGGGAAATATGACTGCCTTAGAGCCTGAACCTTTAAGTCAACAGCTTTAAAACATTAAAAAAAAAATATTTAATTCATATATTATTAACCGCTTCAGCCCTGGAAGATTTTACGTCCTTCCTGACCAGAACACTTTTTAAAATTTGGCACTGCGTCGCTTTAACTGACAATTGTGCGGTCGTTCGACACTGTACCAAAACTACATTTATGTCAATTTTTTTCCCACAAATAGAGCTTTCTTTTGGTGGTATTTGATCATCTCTGCGTTTTTTTTTTTTTGTGCTAGAAATAAAAAAGCAACAATTTAAAAAAAAAAATCATCGCGCATTGGGTCCCCCGCCGTGCAGCGGGTGCGCGCGCGCCCTCTGGTGGACAAAAACAGGTAGGACATACCCGCCGGGGATTTCGCTCAGGAGAGCCATTGTGCCGCAGTATATCTGCGTGACACAGTCGGCAAGTGGTTAAATGTGATTTAGAACTATCTGCAGCTCTACCAGACAGGGTCTTTTTGACTAAAAACAATACACACCACAGTCTCTAATGACTGGTAGCCAGGGACAATGTGATCTTAATAGCATAGGCCATGAGTTTGGAATCATCAATTCATCATATTCATAGTAAGCAGAAATCAATTATTTTACCGGGAACAATGGGCCAAATTCTCAAAAGAGATACGCAGACTTAACTGCTGTTCAGCCTGCGTATCCCTGTGCCTAACTTTGGAAACGATTCTCAAAAGGCTTTTTCCAAAGTTAGGCAGAAAATCTGACATGTGTAAGACACTTACACGGTCAGATTTTAGGATGCAGTACCGCATCCGCCACTGGGGGCATTTCTCATTGAAATCCAGCTTTGCGTATGCAAATGAGGACTTAAGCAGATTTTCAAAGCATTTCAGCACTTTGATTTCTGCCTAAGTTCCGAATTTGCCGGCGCAAAATTAGGGCTGGTTTTACAATGTGGAAAGTTAGCCAAACCTTGTAAAGGCCCATTCCAGCGACGGCATTTGGTATGCATTCCTGAGGGAGAACTCCACGGCAATTTTTAAATTCAAAACCGGCATGGGTTCCCCCCCAGGAGCATACCAGGCCCTTAGGTCTGGTATGGGTTGTAAGGAGACCCCCCCACGCCGAAAAATTGACGTAGGGGGTCCCCCTACAATCCATACCAGACCCGTATCCAAAGCACGCTACCCGGCCGGTCAGGAATGGGAGTGGGGACGAGCGAGCGCCCCCCCCCTCCTGAGCCGTGCCAGGCCGCATGCCCTCAACATGGGGGGGTTGGGTGCTCTGGGGCAGGGGGGCGCACTGCGGGCCCCCCCAACCCAGAGCACCCTGTCCCCATGTTGATGAGGACAGGACCTCTTCCCGACAACCATTGCCATTGGTTGTCGGGGTATGCGGGCGGAGGCTTATCGGAATCTGGGAGTCCCCTTTAATAAGGGGGCCCCCAGATACCGGCCCCCCACCCTAAGTGAATGGATATGGGGTACATCGTACCCCTATCCATTCACCTGGAGGCAAAAAGTAAAATGTAGTAAACACACAACACAAGGCTTTTTAAAATAATTTATTATTCTGCTCCGGATGCCCCCCCTGTCTTCGTTATTAGCTCAATTAGCAGGGGGGGCTTCTTCTTCCGCTCTCCGGGGGTCTTCCGCTCTCCGGGGGTCTTCTCCGCTCTCCGGGGGGGGCTTCTCCGGACTCCGGGGGGCTTCTTCCATCTTCTCCCCTCTTCCGCTGTTGACTCGGCGAACCCCGGTTCTTCTGCAGCTCTCCGGTGCCTTCTTCTTCAGCGCTGGCTGCCTGCTATGTTTGTGTGTTAGCTCGATTTCAAACAGGCAGCCAGCGCGGTCTTCTGTGGCGTCAGGGTCTTCTCTTCCTTTCTTCCGATGTTGCCTCGTCGCCTGTTGTCGCTGTAATGATGGAAGCGCGCCTTGCATCCCATTTATATAGGCATCACCGTCCCATCATGCTCCGGCAGGTACCCACGTGGTGGGTGCCTACCCACGTGCACCCACCACGTGGGTACCTACCGGAGTCAGTCAGTCAGTCAGTCAGTCAGTCAGTGTCAGAGGTGGAGTAGGGTGCTTCGGACCTTCCGCTTACGAGCCTGCTCCCACCCAGACCTGGCAGTCAGAAACTAGGCAGACTTCCATTACCTGTGCTGCACAAGAAACAGCTCCTAGGAACCAGGAATCCAGCTCTCTCCTCTCCTCGTGGACTCCTTCTTTCTCCGCAGGTAAGACCCTGTCTCTCAGGGCCTACCATCCTGGGGAACCACTGACGGCCGTCCTTCTCAGGGCAGCCGTCACACAGACCCCACACTGCGGCTCTCTATTTCCGTCTTTTGCTCGGCATCCTCACTCGCACGTCCACCCACGATTGTGGTGGCCCCCAGACACCCCCCCTGGGTGTATTTTCGGCGCTTTTTGGCGTTTTTACACGCCCGCGCCAGCCTGCTACTTTTCGCGGCCGCCGCGCCTCAGGAAAGTCCGCGGCTTTAGCCGCGGCCTACCGGCGCTCCGACCGTTTCTCCCTGCACCTACCACCAACAGTACAGTTCTCTTTGTTTATCGCCCCTGCACCCCTAGAGGTCCCCTCCACCCCCCTATTAGCAACCAGATCGGTGGAATCATTTTCTTACCTACCTGATTGCCCCCCCAGCCTGGGTCCTGTGTCTTTGCCTGGCGGCCATCTTGGTGCACCCCAGCAACAGTGACACCCAGCATCCCCCCCCCCTTTTCCCCCATTAAGTCATCAATCTTTGATCCAGGGCTTGAGCCGATCGCCTTTAGGGATCAGGAAGGAATTTTTTTCCCTGCCGCAGCACATTGGCCAGCTTGCCCAGGGTTTTTTTTGCCTTCCTCTGGACCAAGGATTGCTGAGAGCGAGGATTCTCCGAATCCTCTCTCACCAAACACCCGCACCCCCCCCTCACGGTGACTGGCAACAATGGTTAAATTGCGATACTCTGCGGAAACCATTTGGGGTCTGAGACAATTCGCAACAATATTACCTGCCGTCACCACAAAAGCCTTAAAATCAGATCAACTTTTGAGAATCGATCGACGATCGATCATCAAAAATTTCAACCATTCAACACAGCTCAAGCACATATCATGTGCGTTGCTTAACACTAGATCGGCAGTTAAACACCGTTCAGAAATCCATGATTTCTTACTACAAAACGATCTAGACTGCCTCTTTATTACAGAAAGTTGGCTGTCAGACGACTGCAACACCATTCTCGGAGAATTGGTGCCAGAAAATTATCGCATCCTAACGGAAAATAGAATAGGGCAAAGAGGAGGAGGCCTGGCGGTGATTCATAAGTCGCATATTGCAATCACTAAACCGGTCCTTCAAAATCCTCTACCTTTTATGGAAACCCTTACGCTTCAACTTCAAGCTCACTCTCAGGAGACCGTTCACATTCTCCTCTGCTACAGGCCCCCTGGGCCCAAATCGCAGTTGATTTCAGCATTAACGGAGTTCATTTCCACTTACTCCCTTAACAGCAATCATCTTTTGCTGCTCGGGGATTTCAATTTGTGGGCCAACTCCTCACAGGATCCCATCGCGGAGGCCTGCATCGACCACCTGGAAGGATTAGGACTTCAGCAACTTATATGTGGACCCACGCATGCCTCAGGTCACACACTCGACCTAATTTTCAGACAAAATCTGAAAATAAACATTTTGGGAAATGAACCTTTGCCATGGACAGACCACCATGCAATTAGCTTCATAATTCCCAGAACTCCACTAGTCATGAAAGTACCCAAGCCGGTGACAATACACTGGGCTAGATCTCAGAAGAAGCTCCACTCGGAACTCTTCAGATCTACCCTGGGAAACCGAATTGGGGCTATTCCTCCTCAGCTAGCAGCCTCAGATACTTTGGATGCCATAAATGCAGCTCTGCTACAGTCAGCCGACTTAGCAGCACCAAAGCGCAAACTCCGCAGCCGGGCAAAAAAGTCCAGCTGGTTCAATAACCAGCTGTCGCTATTGAAGCAAGAGCGCAGAAGGGCGGAAGCCGCCTGGAAAAGAAGTCCTTCAGAAGACCGCCTCAACTTCTACAAAGCAGTAACAACACGATATCACAAGGAAATTTTCAAAGCCAAAAAACTTCACTTTTCCATGGTGATTAACAGCGCAATGAATCGCCCACGCGAACTCTTCAGGATGGTCACCCAGACCATGAATCCGGGATGTCTTGAAGTCCCCACTTCAGACACCCAAGAGTTCTGCAATGAACTATCGGATTTCTTCATCAACAAAATTGAAAAAATTCGGGTAAGTATTCGGCAAAACAATACTCCACTCAGCCCCCTCTTCAATCAAAACACCGACGGAACGCCTCTACAATCAACTAAGTTCACTTTGGAACCCATCTCCATCGATACCACAAAAAAATTCATTGGTGCGCTGCGCAACAGTACAGCACCCAATGACATCATTCCCACCAAGCTACTGAAGGAACGTGCCGACATCCTGGCGCCTCCGATCACGCAGCTTATAAATCAGTCATTTAAGGAAGGCATAGTGCCTTCCCTGCTGAAAGAGGGCACAATCCTGCCGATCTTGAAAAAACCTAATTTGGATCCTATGGACCCAACTCACCGCCGTCCCATAACAGGTCTAAATGCTCTGTCCAAGATAATGGAGAAAGTGGTGGTAAATCAGCTGCAACAGCATCTGGACACCCACAACCTACTCGATCCATTTCAATCCGGGTTCCGTCCCGGACACGGTACAGAAACGGCCTTACTGAAAATATGGGACGATGCGCTCGAGGCCGCAGACGAAGGAGAATCGTGTCTCCTGGTTCTGCTGGACCTAAGCGCAGCTTTTGACACAGTAGACCATAAATTGCTACTGAGACGACTAACAGAAGTCGCCGGAGTCTCAGAAGATGCCTTACCATGGTTCTCCTCTTTTCTCGGAAACCGATCACAAACAGTGAAACTGGGATCCTTCACGTCAGAAAAACGCATGGTGCCATGTGGGGTCCCCCAAGGATCCCCCCTATCACCGGTGCTGTTTAATATCTATCTTCGTCCTCTCTTTGATATTATCAGTAGCCAAGAACTACTCTATCACTCCTATGCAGACGACACGCAGTTGTATTTTCGCATCTGCCATAAAAAGGATCATCATCTCAGATTAGAGAAATGTCTCTCTTCAATAGAAAACTGGATGACTAAGAGTTATCTCAAACTCAATAGCGCTAAAACAGAACTCTTTATCTTCGATGCCAGTCGGAAGAAACAACCGACAACAAACTGGACACCATCTCCCATCCTGGGACAAATCATCTCCCCTAGCTCCAAAGTCAAAAGTCTGGGAGTCACGTTTGACACCTTCATGACAATGGACGCACAAATAGGGTCAGTAGTCAGCGGGGCGCACCATTTGATGCGCCTACTACGCAGACTGATTCCATTTATCCCCAAAGAAGACGTAGCAGTCGTGGTGGGAACAATCGTGAATTCCAGACTGGACTATGCAAATGCCCTTTACCTCGGGCTACCCAAGTACCAAATCGCTCGCCTTCAAGTCGTACAGAATACGGCCGCTAGACTGGTGACTGGGAAAAAATCTTGGGAATCAATCTCACCTTCACTGAGATCCCTTCACTGGTTGCCAGTGAAAGACAGAATTGCATTTAAAGCACTCTGCCTGACACATAAGTGCATCCATGGGAAGGCTCCTAGATATCTATGCGACAAGATCAAACCGCACAATTGCAACCGCATTCTGCGATCCACCGACCAAAATCTGGTCAAGGTTCCTAAAACCAAATACAAGTCCAAAGGAGAAAGAAGGTTTGCTTTCCAGGGCCCCAGGCTTTGGAATGCTTTACCAACCAGCATTCGGTTGGAGCAAAACCACCTGTCCTTCAGAAGGCAGATCAAAACCCTGCTTTTCTGAAAGGCATGAGACACAAACAACAAGCGCCCAGAGGCGATTCAGTTCGCATGTGCCGCGCTATATAAATTTTTCATTCATTCATTCATTCAGGGGGGGCATCCGGAGCAGAATAATAAAATATTTTAAAAAGCCTTGTGTTGTGTGTTTACTAAATTTTACTTTTTGCCTCCAGGTGAATGGATAGGGGTACGATGTACCCCATATCCATTCACTTAGGGTGGGGGGGCCGGTATCTGGGGGCCCCCTTATTTGAGGGGACTCCCAGATTCCGATAAGCCTCCGCCCGCAGACCCCGACAACCAATGGCAAGGGTTGTCGGGAAGAGGTCCTGTCCTCATCGACATGGGGACAGGGTGCTCTGGGGTGGGGGGGCCCGCAGTGCGCCCCCCTGCCCCAGAGCACCCAACCCCCCCATGTTGAGGGCATGCGGCCTGGCACGGCTCAGGAGGGGGGGGACGCTCGCTCGTCCCCACTCCCATTCCTGGCCGGCCGGGTAGCGTGCTTTGGATACGGGTCTGGTATGGATTGTAGGGGGACCCCCTACGTCAATTTTTCGGCGTGGGGGGGTCTCCTTACAACCCATACCAGACCTAAGGGCCTGGTATGCTCCTGGGGGGGGGAACCCATGCCGTTTTTTTCTTTGAAAATTGGCATGGAGTTCTCCCTCTCAGGAATGCATACTGAGCGACGCTGACATTTTTTTTTATAATTATTTGTTTTCCCGGCGCGTCTTTTTTTTTCACCCGTCACAACTTTAGTGTCCCGTCGAAATTCTCAAAGCCGACCGGCGTTAATTACGTTCGCGCGCTGCACGTCGGGAAAATGACGTCACACGCATGCGCAGTACGGCCGGCGCGGGAGCGCGCCTCATTTAAATTTTAAACGCCCCCAGGAGAGGAGGACCGCCTTACGACGGCGGCACTTAAGTTACACAGCGTGTAATTTCTACCTAAGTGCTTTGACGATCAGGCACTTAGGTAGAAATTTTAAGTCAGTGTAACTTAACTGCTGAAATTTAAGTTACGCAGAGTTTTTGAGAATTTGGCCCAATAATATGATTAGATCACCTGAATGACATGTGCCTTACTTTTTTCATGAAAAGTTTTCATGTTAACCACTTCAGCCCCTCCCCATATTGCTGGTCAATGACCGGGCCACTTTTTGCGATTCGGCACTGCATCGCTTTAACTGACAATTGCGCGGCCGTGCGACGTGGCTCCCAAACAACATTGGCATCCTTTTTTTCCCACAAATAGAGCTTTCTTTTGGTGGTATTTGATCGCCTCTGCGCTTTTTATTTTTTGCGCTATAAACAAAAATAGAGTGACAATTTTGAAAAAAATTAATATTTTTTACTTTTTGCTATAATAAATATCCCCCAAAAATATATATAAAAAACATTTTTTGTCCTCCGTTTAGGCGATACGTATTCTTCTACATATTTTTCGTTAAAAAAAATCGCAATAAGCGTTTATTGTCTGCTTTGCGCAAAAGTTATAGCGTTTACAAAATAGGGGATAGTTTTATAGCATTTTTATAAATTATTTTTTTTTACTAGTAATGGCGGCGATCAGCGATTTTTATCGGTACTGCGACATTATGGCGGACACTTCGGACACTTTTGACACATTTTTGGGACCATTGGCATTTTTATAGAGATCAGTGCTATAAAAATGCATTAATTACTATAAAAATGCCACTGGCAGTAAAGGGGTTAACACTAGGGGGCGAGGAAGGGGTTAATCATGTTCACTGGGTGTGTTCTAACTGAAGAGGGGGTGGGACTGACATGGAGAAATGACAAATCGCTGTTCATACACTGTATGAACAAACGATAGGTAATTTCCCCCCCTGACAGGACTGGGAGCTGTGTGTGCCTAGTGCCCGCTTCGCGAGGTGACGTATAGCACGTGACCTCGCGCAGGGCAGCCGACCTGCCGCCGTATAACTGGCGGCTGGTCGGCAAGTAGTTAACGTTAGGTTCCTTGTAGACCAAGATTTCAAGAAGAGAAGAGTGTTACTAGGCCAATGCATGGACATTACCAAGCAGAATATTTATGTAGTACCTTCTAGTGTGTGCTAGAGGTAGTGTAGGATGTGTTAAGCCTCGTACACAGAGGAAAACTGCCAGGAGAGCAATTGGCCAGGAATCTCGGCCGTGTATATGCTCCCTAGCAGTTTTCCCATCAGGAAAACAGCCGAGAATCCCAATGGGAAAATAGAGAACCCTGCTCTCTATTTTCTCGTCGGGTTTTCCGGGAAGAGTGTTTCCTGCCGAGAAAACAGGTAGTCTGTATGCTAACCTGTCCGAAGGTAAACCCACGCATTCTGGATAAGCCTTTGATGCATTCGCGATAGCATACAAGGCATAGTGTAGGGTGTAGCAAGATGGTGCTGAGGGCATCAAATGTGATAAGCGCCGGCTCGTCATAGTCGATGACGTCACCGCATTCATGCCATTCAAAAGAATGGTGGTTCTTTTGAATGCCCGTCTGTATGCACGGCTTGGCAAGAAAAGCTTGCCAGGAATCCCGTCAGGAAAACCGATGTTTTTTTCCTGACGGGATTCCTGGCCGTGTGTACAGGGCCTTAGAGTTTAGAGTAGGTAAATTCTAGCTGACTCATCCTAGCAGCTCTGTGGAGCCCCCCCCCGTTTCTGGGACATTGGAGAATGTTCCAGTGCTAGTGGGTGGAGCTTTGAATATTTCTTAGGCCTCTGACAATTCCCAAGTCCTAGCTGGCAGAGCTTAACTCATAAATAGACATAAGCCATGCCAGCAGGGGCAGTCGGTAGAAGATGGAGATACAGTGTTGAGGAGGTTGTCGGTGGCCCTCAGGGGTGCCCCCTCATCTGGGGGGGAGTGTCCTGCCTTGGGCCAGGGTTCGGGTGATGGAAGGATCCTGCCATAACACATGGGAGAAAGCCCTTCTTGGAGGCACGGGAGCAAGAGAGGACAGAGTGAGTAGATCAGCACTGCTGGGGACTAACAAGGGGGGAGACTGCCATATGTAGCCAGTCTCCCTGAAAACAGCGGTGTCCTTAAGGCTTAAACTTTCCCTGGAAGATCTCATAAGAGTCAGCTGGGTGGGCTGGTGAAGAGTCAGTCGGGAGGACTGCTGTCGAGAGTTAGCCTGAAGGGCTAGTGACAGTAGCAGCTGCAGCAAAGTGGGTGGCAGTGCCTGAAGAGGTGGTGCTGGGATCAGTAGCCACAGAGGAGAAGTACAAGCTGTTCATTCAAATTTTAGCTACACAGCAAGGGGCTATGAGTTCCTTCCTGGAATGGGCTATTGCTAAAGTCTGACTGTGAGACTGTCAGATCACCTACAGTGAATCACACAAGTGTGTGCAGGAGGAAAGTAAAGGAGACTGTATATAGACTGTTTATAGGAAGATGTCCCTGAAGCTGTTGTTGAAGATTTGCGGAAGTCAAGTGGGTATCCCATAACTTCTCATTCCTATCCAAGTTATTAACCCCTAAAAAATAACAAAAACAAAGTCAGAGACTGTTCTCTGACTCTGGAGTGCTTGTGAAGATTTGGTGTGCCTGGCTGTGTAGGGGTAGATGATCCAGTTCATCAGCAGTCCCTATGGGGGTGTACTACATGTTTGTATGTGGAAGCAATAATCCCCCACAATTGAGAACTGGAGACACTAGAAAGTCCGCTGAAGTAGATGAAATCCTAACAAATGAGGACAGAGCTATGACTTTAAAATCTTTGTGATTTTATATAAAACAGGCAATTGCAAAAACATTGAAATCTGAAGAAAAAGGCAATCAGTTTCCAACACCGATTATAATCAGAGGTAATATTCTCATCATTAGGGTTTTCTTCACACGTAGGTACTTAGACATGTAAGTATTTGAAGGAAATGTTTTATTCGACTCCAATAATTGTGTTTTTAATGCACGTGGAGAGCATTTTATGTGCAACTCATGGCACTGATCCTTCTATTGGCACTGAACATCGCTGAGAGGAAGTAAAGCCTAGGAACATAGCTACCATTGCAGTCATTTATATGGGATAATGTGCTGGTGGTAGTTAATGAGATGTATGGCAACTTTTTAACCAAACATGGCATATCAGAGTTATTACAGCCTTTATTCTTCAATTTAACCACTTCAATACCGCACATAGACATATGACGTCCACAAAGGGGATCTCCCATCCCGGGTGGACGTCATATGACGTCCTGTACTTTGTGCGGTGATATCTGAATGATGCCTGCAGCTAGAGGCATCATTCAGATATCATTGTGTTCCGGCAGCGATCCTGCGCACCATAAGAATGATCATAGCGGCAGTTCCGCCACTTGATCATTCTTATAGGCGGTGGGTGGGGACATCCCTCCCGCCGCCATCCGGTGCTTCTCCGGGCTCTCCCGAGCCATCGATGGCCCAGAGAAAGAATCGCCCAGCGCCGGATAGGAAGCATAGAGATGACCAGATAGTCACCAGTCATCTCTATGACCGTCAGAGGCTTGGGTGCAATGTGATGACTTCACGCCCAGGTACCGGAATGTAAACAAAGTGGCAATTGTGGCTAGTAAGCATGAGATCGGTGAATTTTTTTTCACGATCTCATGCTTTCCAGCCTGGAGGAGAGATGTGGGGTCTTATTGACCCTGCATCTTTCCTTAAAGAGGACCTGTCACACACCGTTCCTATTACAAGGGATGTTTACATTCCTTGTAACAGTAATAAAAGTGATCAAAAAAAAAAAATGTAAAAAAAGTGTAAAAAATAAAGTAAAAACAAAAAAAAATAATAAAGAAAATTTTAAACGCCCCTGTCCCCAGTAGCTCGTGCTCAGAAGCGAACGCACACGTAAGTCCCGCCCACGTATGTAAACATCGTTCAAACCACATATGTGAGGTATCGCCGCGTGCGTTAGAGCGTGTGCAACAATTCTAGCACTAGACCGCCTCTGTAACTCTAAACTGGTAAACTGTAAATTTTTCAAAGCGTCGTCTATGGAGATTTTTAAGTAACGAAGTTTAGCGCCATTTCATGAGTGTGCGCAATTTTTAAGCATGACATGTTAGGCATCTATTTACTCGGCGTAACATCATCTTCCATATTTTACAAAAAAATTGGGCTAACTTTACTGTTTTGTTATTTTTTAATTAATGAAACCATTTTTTTCCCCCCAAAAAAAGCGTTTGAAAAATTATTGAGCAAATACCGTGCAAGATAAAAAGTTGCAATGATCGCCATTTTATTTCCTGTCTGCTAAAAAAATATATATATAATGTTTGGGGGTTCTGAGTAATTTTCTAGCAAAATAATGATTTGTACATGTAGGAGAGAAGTGCCAGAATAGGCCCGGTATGGAGGTGGGTATAAAAGCCCTGTATTGAAGGGGTTACGTAAGAAAATATATATTTTTTTTTAAAACAAAAATTCTAAAGTTTGTGGAGCCATATGATCTTTTGGTTAACAGACATCATGAATTATACAAATGTACTATTTGTGCAAGGATACAGCTGCTAAAGTTATTTCCAAAACACAAGTGAGGCCAATATCATTAAAGATTTCCACTGCCAAAGGTTTGCTTGGATTGTGTCCATCATCTTCAGCATCTTCAGTTAGACCTAAAAGCCTTTTTTTTGTGTGGTTATGGTTTATCTTATCACAATGGTTAGAAGATACATTCCTTTTCCTACATAAAACTGAAGTTTTTTTAGTTTTTTCTTGAGAAACAAGAACAGATGGACACAACACAAATTTGTTCCAATCAATTTTTGTGTGTTTTCCAACCTCTTAGCATGTATTGTGATTGTCAAACTCTGACTCATTTTTATACAATAAAAACATTGTTTCATGGTGATAGTCCCTACTTATCCAAAAATAATAGGATTACATTTGGAGCAGAATGTAAATATTTCTCCATTAAAAAGAAAGAGATAATTCTAAAGCCAATCCTTGCTTTGTCTGAAGAGCATTTAATGTCAAATAAACACTCGTTTGACACTGATATACAACTGGGGTAAATAACCACAAGATCTATGATGCAATGTTTAATGAATGTCAAAAGTTCAATTTGTGATATTACAGAAAATCAGTTTCACAAATCACTACAACTTGATGCCAGATTAGGGGAATAGTCACCCATAGAAAACTGAAATACAATATTAGTATTAGTGACTTGCAGAATTGCTGTTCTTAGTATGAATAATGAAAATGTATGTTATGAGAAAGTGTTCTAAATAAAGATATAAATATGGCTTGCCCTTTCAAAAACTAAATTAGCACTGTGGTCCCTATTTTGAAAGGTTGTCAAAATATCTGTTTTTATATTTATGAACATGGAAAAGATTGTCTCATGTGTAGAGGCATGAAGTTGCCATCATATCTTTATTAATGAAAAAAATGAATAACTCTGAGTAGGTGGGATTTACGGGGCAACAAAAATTGTAAATGACAACTAGGTCATAAAAAATTATTATTTATTACAAATGATTGACATACTAAATATCACAATATCAAAATACAGTATAAAAACATCATTCTAGAAAAGTACTGTAATTCACCACATGCCCCAGGACAAAGCTAGGGGCACAGATGATCCTTTTGACATTGTGATATTTAGTATGTCAATCATTTGTAATAAATAATAATTTTTTATGACCTAGTTGTCATTTACAATTTTTGTTGCCCCGAAAATCCCACCTACTCAGAGGTATTCAATTTTTTTTATATTTATGAACATATACCTATACTGTAGTTGGTTTTGATCAACTTAATTTTTTTTTTCTTTAGGATTACAAATATATATAAACATTTAAGTCTTTTTACTATTAGTAAAAAATCTTTATTTTACAATATTTTTTTCTACGGGGTGCATTCATAACAATATCCTTTTTTTATACAGAAAATAAGCCTGGCTTCACACTGGTTTACTGAAAGGCTTTCTGGTTTTGGTTACATAAACCAAACCTATTTGCAAAGGTTGTCCGAAATATTGGTTTTTAGTTTTACTAAAATTAACCTATAGTGTTTTTTTTTTTTTTTAGGGTCACAAACAAATACAGTGAATATAGAAAATAATCAAGTTTCATTGCTTTGCAGCCTGAAATGATAACAGGCGCACTTTTTCCTTTATCCAGCTGTATTTACAATTATAACATCCAAGTGAAAGATATAACACTAACATGTCAGAAAAAAAAAACAAAAAAAAAAAAATGAATTTTGGAGTTGGAAAAAGGACCCCCCTCATAAAATAAATTGTAAACTCAATCATATGTAGCTAATCACCTTCTCAATGAGTGAGTGAGTGAGTGAGTGAGTGAATTACTTATATAGCGCTACAAATGCGAACTGAATCGCCTCAAGGCGCTTGGCATCCATTTTCCTTCAGTTTGACCCTCAGAATATGGCCTTTGACAATGACATCCCCTAGCGTGGTAATATTTAATTGTTTTCACTTTGCAAAAGAGATGTCGGGGATCAGGTGGGTTAGAGAGTCAAGAAGCTTTTTATTTTGCTCCATTCAAATTGAAAACAATATAACATTTTCGTTTCGACCGATTCGAAAATATATATCGATTTGAACATTTTGAATTGCAAAAATCGGTAAATTTGAAGAAGACTCGAAGATTACGAATAGGAATTCCAAATACGGATTGAACAAATCAACCGAATTGAACTAAATTAAATAACTAGATTTACGAATCAAAAAGAAACAAAACACATTTTTTCGCCATGCACATGTCAAATGTCCATGTGCAACAGTCACTCTTTTTAAAGGCCAGAATCTGCGCAAATGGGCATGGCCATATTGGATATTGGAAATTGGCCACTGTGCCAGGCCTAAGGGAAACTCTCCTCCGGTAAGTCTCCTGACAATTTATGAATATCCATAGCCTGGTCACAGCTTTACTAATTATAGTTTGCAATGCTGATAATAGTTGGTTTGTGTGTTTTTGTTCTTCTGGTAAAATTGTAAGCTTGGCATGAACTGAGGTACTTGGACCAAATTATTTATTTATATGGGCCTGAAGAGTAAAATGGAAATAAACTAGACAAATAATGGATTTTATTGGCAGTTATAAATAAATAAATAACCAAAGCCTTTATCAAAATTATATTTCTAACAGATTCATTACATATACTCATTCAGAAAACCATTTCTATATTCTCTGAAATATTTTTCTCCAGTAAATCACGGTTATTCATTAGACCTGATGAATTGGTGTCATTTATAGCCCAAACTCATTTCCATAATAATGTGCTTTCATGTTGAAGTAAAAGTCATTATCTCACCAAGTACATACTGTCTTGCAATACACATCAGTCATGTTTCTACAAAACAAAAGTAAACTCCAACGCTGCAGAACAGCCTAAATAAATATAAAAAATGCTGAGACTGGTAACACTAGGGAGATGTTAATAAACAACACTTGATGTGATTACAAAACAGTGGTTGACATGGAAGCAGGAGCAGCGATCAATGCACAGTTACAATGCAGGGAAGAAAAGAGAATCTGTTACAAGTCAAACATAATGACATTTTTAAGCACTTGATTAGAAAAGCAATCACTTGTAAAACAACACATCCACAATGCTGCCTGTTGATCTGTTGCTAGCTGCGTGCGTATTCCTTAGAGCCTACTGAAGTAAACAAAGAGGTTAATAAGAAATGATTGCTTCTGGCTAACAGAGCATCTGATTTTACCCTTCAACACAGAATAATCATTTAAAATCTAGCCGGAAAAGAACAATAAAGAACTTTAAATTGTACAATTGATATTTCATTTCTGAATTACAATGGTTATTACAGAGAAATTGTGAATTTATATTTATGTTTTAATTCACGGAGTTAGCATAATACCAGTACAGTAGTGAAGAGAAAACAGGTCTTTTAAATTGTTTAGTTTCCTATTGCAAATGAAGCTTAAAGGGGTTGTAAACCTTCGTGTTATTTCACCTTAATGCATCCTATGCATTAAGGTGAAAAAACACCTTGGAGTCACCGGCTATGGCCACCAAGTGTTTTATACAGGAGCACGCCCGCAAGGTAACCCCCTTGGGAGAGAGCTTCCCAGAGGGGGTTAGCTCTAGCGGGGAGGAACTGCGAGAGCCGCCATGGGACCCCAGAAGGGGGCGATCAGGGCCACTCTGTGCAAAACTAACTGGACAGTGGAGGTAAGTATGACAGTTTTTTTTATATTTATTTATTTTTAAAACAAACCTTTAGTATCCCGTTAATGCATGAAAAGTTTTGTCACCTACTGACTTGGTACCCTCCACAGGCAGCTTAAATCTTTTATAAGACATAGAAGATGAATCCAATGTATTTTACTTCATAAACATGCAGTACAGATTATGTTTTTCCAGTCTTTCGAAGTGAAAGAAGACAATGACTTTCCTAAGCACTGTCTCTGCAAAAAAACTAAATAAATGATTGAACAAGGAAGAAATAGAGAGGGTTTAGCCTGGATTGAGCTAACACTAAACAGGAGGGGAGGACAGGGGGAAATACCAAATCACATATGTAAACAAGTTGTGGTGGCTCTAGACCAGCGGTTTCCAAACTTTGGCCCTTCAGGTGTTCAGGAACTACAATTCCCATCATGCCTGTGAATATCAGAATATTACAATGCCTCATGGGATCTGTAGTTCTGCAACAGCTGGAGGGCCATAGTTTGGAGACCCCTGCTCTGGACCATGACTAGAAGTCAGCATACTACAGAACACTAACAACCTGATACAGACAATACAACAACTGAAAAATGGGAATTTGACTTTTTTCTTTGATAAACTGTGTAGATACACCGAAGTGCCTACTGTTACGCAGTCTACTTTCAGAGCAACAAGCTATTATTTTATGATCTGGAAACGTATAATGAATTTCATCTGCACAGCAATATTTCTTGTAAATATTGGCAACTAATCCATGTCTTTATTGCCTTAATCCAAAAACATCAAAAAGCTTTTAACGACTCGACTACGCAAATTCCCTCTATTTAGGACTACCAAAATACCAGATTTCACGTCTACAAGTCGTCCAGAACACGGCAGCCAGACTGGTAAGAGGTAAAAAGCCGTGGGAATCAGTCTCCCCAGTCTTGAGGTCCCTCCACTGGCTGCCCGTACAGGACCGGGTGACATTCAAGACACTCTGCCTCACCCACAAATGTATACAGGGGAACGCTCCCCAATACTTAAGCGAGAAAATAAAACCCTACGTCACCAAACGCGTTCTCCGGTCAATCGACCAAAACCTTCTCCAAATTTCGAAGGGAGAACGTAGATTTTCGGTCCAAGGACCACGGCTCTGGAATGCTCTACCCTCTACAATCCGCTTGGAAGAAAACCATCAGGCCTTTAGGAAAAAACTAAAGACCCACCTCTTCTGAAGGACCAGAATGACTCTGGACGGGAAGCGCCTTGAGGCGATTTAGTTCGCATTTGTTGCGCTATACAAGTTACTCACTCACTCACTCACTCATTTGCAGCATTTCTCATGAGTTATGAGTCTCGGCTTTTCTTGCTAAAGGTGCCTTTCAAACTACTGGGACTTCAAAGTGGCACGATTTACCGCCTGTGTAAGTGGCATTAAAATCGGACCAAAGTAGTGCAGGGACTACTTTGAAGTCGGAACGACTTGAAGTCATACTAATATGAATGGTTTTCATTGGAAATCATGGGAAACGACTTTTCATGCTACTTTGCCATCACAAATCGTGGGACAAGTCGTATAAGTGTGAAAGGGACCTTAGACATTAAAGCCCAAGTATTACTTTTTTTATATCAAGCAACCACCTTACCATAAATAGGTGTACTGTAACAGTGTAATTGCAATTTCTTTTTATCACCATTCCTCATATACAGCCTCCCGCACATGCAGCGGGCTGTCTCGCTAAATCAGAGTTGGGGCATTTAACAAACAGCATACTGTTATTAGTGGCTGACACTTTTTAGATTTGTTGTATTTGGTATGGACACACACTGGGAGTCTTTGACTGCTTTGAGATAGTCTGAACTTCTTGTGCATTGCTGTACCTCTATGGCAAATGGATCAACCTCCAAGGTAAAGCTGGTCATAAATGTTAAGGTTTGTATTTCAGGACTGTGAGCCGGGCCACTCACCCTGCACGTGGGGGTACCTTTCTCCGTGAATGCTCTCACCAATGCCTGGAACCAGTTGTCATGTTGTCATGACCTGCAGTCATGTGAAAGTCTATCATTAAAGCGGGGGTTCACCCTATTGATAAAAAAAAATTAAAAAATTTCCCTCTAGCATAAAATTCGGCATAGTAGCGCAAGCTACAGTATGCCTGTCTTTATTTTTTTATCCCCGTACTCACTGTGCACTCGTAGATAAAAGATTACGACTCCCAGCGGGGAATGGGCGTTTCTATGGAGAGAGAAGGTGATTGACGGCCGACTCTGGCACGTCACGCTTCTCCGGAAATAGCCGAAATAGGACTTGGCGCTTCACGGCGCCTGCGCATAGTCTGTGCGCAGGCGCCGTATAGCGCCGTGAAGAGCCGAGACCTGTTCCGGCTGTCTTCGGGGAGCGTGACGTGCCAGAGCCGGCCGTCAATCACCTTCCCTCTCCATAGGAACGCCCATTCCCCGCGGGGAGTCGTAATCTTCTATCTACGAGTGCACAGTGAGTACGGGGATAAAAAAATAAAGACAGGCATACTGTAGCTCGCGCTACTATGCCGAATTTTATGCTAAAAAGATGTTAATAAGGGTGAACCACCGCTTTAAGGCAGTTCCCTAACTTAGAAAAGAGCTGTGTCACTGTGTGTTGTAATAAAAGTACACAGTTCCTCTGAAAAGTGCCAGTGCTCTCATCACCAGCCCAGTACCTCAATTTCCTCACTCCCAGTAACAGAATGGGGTCTCGCCATGCACAGGGTGGGGCAGATCCAAGTACATCGGCGCATTTTTGCGTCGGGCGTAGCGTATCTAAGACACACTACGCCGCCGTAACTTATTTTTTTTATGGAATCCTCGAAGAATTGCCGCTGTAAGTTACGGCAGCGTAGTGTATCTTTGGCGGCGTAAGGGCGCACAATTCAAATGGATGTGATGGGGGTGTGTTTTATGTAAATACGTCGTGACCCGACGTAAACAACGTTTTATTTGAACGGCGCATGCGCCGTCCGTGGGGGTATCCCAGTGCGCATGCTCGAAATTAAACCGGAACAAGCCAATGTTTACGACGGTGAGGTCATTCTACGCAAATCCCTATTCGCGAACGACTTACGCAAACGACGTAAAAAATTCAAAATTCGACGTGGGAACGACAGCCATACTTAACCATTGAGTACGCCTCATAATAGCAGGGGTAACTATACGTCGGAAAAAGCCGAACGCAAACGACGTAAAAAAATGCGCCGGCCGGACGTACGTTCGTGGATCGACGTAACTAGCTAATTTGCATACTCAACGCGGAATTCGACGGGAATGCCACCGAGCGGCCGGCGGAAAAATGCACCTAAGATCCGACGGCGTACTAAAACGTACGCCTGTCGGATCGATCCCAGATGCAGTCGTATCTTGTTTTGTAGATACAAAACAAAGAAACAACGCGGGAACTTTAAAATTACGCGCGTATCAATAGATACGCTGGCGTAATTCTTTTGTGGATCTGCCCCTGTGTGTCTGATGCATGCACTTACTTAATGTGGTTGTAAACACCACTTGTACCTACAGGTAAGCCTATAAAAAGACATACCTGTAGGTACTGTGAATATCTCCTAAACTAACCTAGTTTAGGAGATATTCAGAGTGCATGCAGCCGATGACATCATTGGCTTACAATGCTGGGCCTTCATAGCCCATGTTGAAAACGATGGCTCCCACGCATACGCAGGAGTTATGTCACCGTAGCTTCGACCACTCACATAAATAAAACTCCTGGGGAAGATGTCAGCCCTCTCAGCGATGTCAGCTTGCTGCTGGAAGGGCTTTGTTCTAAGGTAAGTATTACCTTAGAACGAACATAATGTGCCAGTAAGCAATGCATACTAGCACATTATGCCATTGTCTTTCAGGTTTCTTTTTTTTTCTTCAGTGGTTTACTACTGCTTTAACTCCTTCCTTCCCGTACCCTGTGACCAGGTCATGGATCTCCGTAACGTGGTTTCGGTTCTGGTTGCTACTGATAACCGACCACTGGGAAGGAGCCAGAACATCAACACCCTTGCTAACACAGCACCTATACCAGGTACTATTTTTCACAACTGCCTGCAATGTGTCTTGCACTAGGTTACCCATAGCAACTGGATCTCTCTTTGTGCTTGTCTTGCTGAGTAAACCTTTTGTAGTGGCTTTACTTCATACTCCATATGTGCTTTACTGACCCCAGTTCTTTTGATACGCCAGAACCAACATGCAACCCTTTGAATACAGTAACTTCAGACCAGGCTTAGAACGGTTGATGCAACTTTACTAACTTAAAAAATCTTTCAGTATAAAAGTCCATGAATAACATAACATTAAAAGATCGCTATTCATCCCTAGCTGGCTGCCCAGGCATACCTCAAAAGAGTAGTAGTCCATATTAGCATCCTGCAAGTGCTGGCTGATCTCCAGATCCCTGGTGCCTCAGACGGACGGCAAAGCACAGCAGTCCTCCTCCACAGAACTCACAGTATGCCCTGCTTAGTGTGGTCCGAGACTCCCCCCAAACATAGCCTTCGCTCATATCTTTATCACTTGTGGGTAGGCGGAATCCAAGAAGCCCAGGAACGGCAGCACACACACATTTACTCTTTTTTCCCCAGCCTAGGCCAGCCCCTAACTAAAGCCAACACTTCTTTAGGCAACCTTCCTACAGGCTCATTGGTTGAAAGAAAGAAATCTATTAATTCCCCCATCCACCCTAAAAAGTGTAGATGAACCAATCTTCCCTGCTGGCAGAATACACAAATAGTGGTTGCATGTGGTTGGATGCACTTACTATTTGGCCAACAGTTTTCCACCTTGCTCATTCGATTTTAGATCAATGTCAAGCAGGAGAGTGCTGGCAGTCAGCATAAGCTTGCTCTCAACTTAATTTTATTCATTGCTATGAATAGATGAATTAGGTGCCCTGTGCTGAATAGCTCAGGTAAAAAAATGTGCATTCATAATTTTTTGTAGTAGGAGCCTGTAAGGTTCAGGAGATCAAGAGATCGTTAATGTCATGCAGAACTCCTGCACTCTGTGACTGTATCTGCTTATCCATACATCCTGTACAGGTAAGCCAATACTCGCTGACAGGAAGACTCAATGAACTACCCCAGCTCTCCACAGTGCGCGGTAGTTCATTGAGCACTGCAAGCCGACATCCGCTAAGGCTGCCGGGACTTGTAGTTTATTCATACACAGAGCTGTGTGAATGAATGACGTGACTGTGTGGGCGGAGCACCACACGGCAGTACCTCATTTCATAAACTGGCAGTTAGTATAGGGAACTTCTCCCCGTACTGCTGCCATAGGGAGGAGGGGGCAGCGGGAGGTGGCTGCAGCACTGGGAGCATGTTACATATTCCACCCTAAAATCGGGTGGCACATTCCCAAAGATGAATTCATCCTTTACAGTGGTTCTAAAGTCTCAAGGATTTTTACGTTCTTGAATTCTATTCATGAAGGTAAAAAACCTTCTCTGTGCAGCAGTCCCCCAGCCAACCCCCCAATACTTATATGAGCCCGTTGCGATCCAGCGACATGCACAAGTGCCTCGGCTCTCCAGGGACTCTCATTAGCTAAGACAGTGGAAGCCATTGGCTGTCAATCACAGCCAGTGAGCCAATGAGGAGAGAGAGGGGCCGAGCGTGTCTTTGTTGTTAAATGGACATGCAGAGCCATGGCTCGGGAGCAAGCCTGCTCAGGTGCCCCCATTGCAAGTTGCTTACTCTGGGGGCACTCAGCAGAAGGGAGGGGCCAAGAGTGTTGGTGAGGGACCCGAGAAGAGGATGATATTTTTTAAAATAACAAACATGTTATACTAGCCTGCTCTGTGCAGCGGTTTTGCACAGAGCAGGTAAGTATAACATGTCTGTTATATTTAAAAATTAAATAAAAGCCTGTAATATAACTTTAACCACTTGACTACAGAGCACTTTAACCCCCTTTCTGCCCAGGCCAATTTTCAGCTTTAAGCGCTGTCGCACTTTGAATGACAATTGTGCAGTCATTCAACACTGAACCCATATTCATTTTTTATATTTTTTTCCCACAAAAAGAGCTTTCTTTGGTGGTAATTAATCACCGCTAGGTTTTTATTTTTTTGCTAAAAAAAAAGACAGAAAATTGTGAAAAATAAATGTTTTTCTTATTTTCTGTCAGAAAAGTTTGTAAAAAGTAATTTTATCCTTCGCTGATGTGCGCTGATAAGGCGGCACTGAAGGGCACTGATGAGGTAGCACTGATGAGGAGGCACCAATGTGCAGTACTGATGGGCACTTATAGGCGGCACTGATATACAGTACGGATGAGCACTGATAGACCGGTTGATGGGCACTGATTGGTGGCACTGATGGGCAATGATAGGCGGCACTTATGGGAAATTATAGGTGGCACGGATAGGCAGCATGAATGGGCAGCACTAATGGGCACTGATGGGCTGCACTGATGGGCACTGAGAGGCAACACTGACTTGCATCACTGATGGGCACAGATTGATGTGCCTGATGGGCTCAGATTGGTTTTACTGATGGGCACAGACTGAAATCACTGATGGGCATTGTTAGGGCTGCACTAATTATCAGTAAACTGATTATCTATACAGGTGTCTTCTTCTCCTTACACTCTGTCAGCGCGAGGCAAGGAGAGCCGATTACCGACACTTCTGTGTGTACATGTGATTGGCTGTGATTGGATGGGTAATGAGCCACGTCATCAGCTCTTTACTGTGAAACCTGGGTCAGGCCGTGTCCCAGGCCCTGGTCAAAGCACCCCTCAATGTGATGACAGAGGTACAAGGCTCAAAGAAGCAGTTACCGGTAGCTTCATAGCAGATGATTGCCATAGACAGAGATGTAGTCAAGGTGAGCCAGGGACATACATGTCAGCAGCCTGGTCAGGAAGAAGGCAAAGCAAGATCCAGTAGCAGGCCAAGGTCAGTACCAGGGAAGAAGGCAGAGCAATGTGCAGTAGCAGGCCGAGGTCAGTACCAGGAAAGCATTCAGAGCAAGGTAAAGTAGCAGGCTGAGGCCAGTACAAGGAAGCAGGCAGAGAATAGTCAGAGGCAAGCCAAGATCAGTATCCAGAATCCACAGAGCAAGGTCAGGAACAAGCTGGGCCATCAAAGGAGGATCGGTCAGCAAATACGGAAATACAGGAACATGGATCACAGGAAAGAACATTTAGCGATTAGCACACGCCAGGATCTCTTTTAAATAAGCATATTTAAGTGCTAAAGTATATCAACGTTAATCAGATTGATGCCTTATATATATGGAAAAACTTGTTTCCTTTCTTTATATTTTTAACACATCTTAACACACACAGGTGCACATCCATATAGTCCGCCAGTATATTCCCAAAAGGAGTTGATCAGATCCACACTTGATCATAATATATGTAGAGAATCCAGGTAAAATAAAAATAAACATAACCCTTTAAAACTTTTAAGAATCAAAATCAAAATAAATGATTTATCCCTACAATAATGTTCATGACTCTATTAGGATTAAGTCAAGGAATAATAAACAATATAACAATATATAACAATATATAATAACTAGAATCATTGTTGATCATTATTTCCAGACCTCCCTGTACCCAGAGGGGCTATTCAAACATAATATACCAAGGTGACATTGAGGGAATAAAACAGACATCTCTTTACAAAAGGTATATGTTTATATACATACATGTATGAGTATCAATATTTATGTTTTACTACCTGGCCACTTTGTGTGGGCCAGAGGGAAAATATGAATATACTGACATGTGTACATTTAAAATATTTGATCTAGGTTGTACCAATATATTTGGGTCATCCTGTGATTTCCTGCGTCCTCCGGGGTGGGTTGCTTCCCTGGTCCAGTTCTCTGGCCACCTACCTGGCACAGCATCCATGGTGAGACTTTCTTTAGTGGTGGGTTTATATCGGCAGATGGATGTACTTTTTTCTATATGCAAAATTGTAACAATATATTTCCACAATGTCTGAATATACTTATGTCTATTTCTTTATTTTTAGTTATGTGACAAATTCCATGTACACCTTCTAACAAAATATGTGCCTATGTTTTGGCTCCTGAGGAAGCGGATATTACCAAGTAAACCGCAAAACATGTAGAGTCTGTATACGCTGCACAACTATTGGTGATTTGATATATCATTGGTAACAGAATGTCAATGATGAGTTGATTCATGGTTGTCACAATCAATATTTTATTGTAAATGTTATGAATTTGTATTACTTTGTAATACATTATTTTGTATATTATAATCCTGACTGTCTATCAGTTGCATACAATGCCACTAAAGTCCATTTTAGCCTGCCCTTTTCTCTACAATACTCCTTTAAATAAGCAGCTTGACGTCAATGCGTGTGGACGCGTGGACACAAATGCACCTATGTGTCAGTGCATGCTGGATACTAGCCAGAGCTCATCTGTGTGCTGGTACATGTGCACAAGTATTACCTGCATGGGATTGAGCAGTTGCTGCATAGGAATGAGCATTAGCTGTGCGAAAATTAGCATTAGCGGCATGACAACAAGCATTAGCTGTTTTCGTTTCCTGACAGTACCCTTGTGTAACGGAACCCCAAATGGGACAGGGGTTAACGCTGTTTAAGATATTCCATTCCCGAACCCAAGACAGCTATGGATACACCACAGTCAGGCAAACGAACCCCAATTACGAGACACACAGCTCTGTTTGAGGTTCCACACGAATAGACCCTTTATTGAGAAAATCAGGCTCTTATATACAGTTAGGATACTGCAGCCAAAATGAAAAATGACCCAACTACACCCATAACATCATACAATGGTTCCTAACGAGCGCCCTCAATACACATCTTTTAGTCAGACATTCTGACTCCGGCTCTGACATAATTTACATGAGCTAATTAACTACAACTGATAATTCAGACACCTGACCTTCAGGCTGTCTGCTAACTCACAATACACATGTATCATCAATAGACCTTCACACAATACAGGGTCAATTAGCACAAGCCATCCTAGATTCATTTACATCACACCAGACAGACAGATGGCTTGAGTTGATGACATTAACACCTAACAGTATGTGTCCCCACATTATGAATGAGTCACTTTTTCAATTAACCTGTTGAGTTCAGAATCAACAACCAGTAACCAGTTCAAGATATCCTGGAATATATTGTGAATTACAGACCCATGTTAACGCAATCCAAGATATATTCTGAATGTCCATTATTTCCTGGCTCATACTTTGTAAGAGCTTCTGGGTTCCATGGGCCCACACCTTGTTCATGTTAAGGTCAACATGGGGTTGTTGCTGGGTTTAAAATTTATATAATATAATGAAAATGCTAAACCAGATTGAGTAATGCTTACTAATTACGTTACAAGGTCTTTCACTGCTTGAGTACTTCTTCTTAAATGATAATTGATATGAACTGTTAACATTTGTAAGGTGATAGATTTTAGAAATATCCACTGTCAACTGTTTGTGGCATTCCATTGTGTCATATGATTTGCACTTAGCTTGACTGTGAATTGTTTTAATGCTGAATAAAAAAACGGTGGTGATAAGTACACAGTGACCCTTTGAGGGTTTAATGTTTCTTTACATCTCTATTAAGAAAACCAGATAAACTAATTTGGAACCTTTTATACCAGTGTATGCCAATATTTCAGTCTAATAAATTCATATATTGGACTCCATAAGAAAATGGAAATTAGGCATCTTTCACACTGCTGCCTAAAAACTCAGAATTTTTAGGCATACATGCATATGCAACACATTGTTTTCAAAGTGCCTGTACACATAGTTGCGTAAACATGCGCTGCATATAGATAAACACAAAAATACAGATATCTGCATTGCGGACAGTATTTTACGAAATGTTAATTTGAAGAAAAAACTCACCCAAGATCTATCGCATGATTGTAGAATGATGAGCTGAAAAACGGTGCTCAGGCTCGTTGTGTGACATAAACATCAAAATTGCAAAAAATTCCGGCAACTCAATTGCTTCTTCTTCTTAAATCTTTATTAAGCACTAACAGCAGTGCGACATCTAAAGCATTAACATGTTTCGGCCGGTGCCTTCCTCATAACAATGAGGAAGGCTTTGACCGAAACATGTTAGAGCTTTAGATGTCGCACTGCTGTTAGTGCTCAATAAAGATTTCAGAAGAGGCAATCGAGTTGCCGGAATTTCTTGCTATTTTGATGTGAATTTTAAGAGGTTAGAAGAGCACTCTGGGCGCTAGAATTCATTTTACTCTTGTATGCATGTACACAAATATGCACAAAATAAATGCAAGAAATTTAGGCTGGAAATTTCAGTGCCGTGTGCAAGTACCCTAAAATGACACACATTTTGTAAAAATATTATATTTATTTAAAAGTATGCTCTTGTCTTGACCACAGGCTTTACAGATTATTTAAACGTGCATTGATGCATGTACATGTCTGTCAAAATGTACCTGGTGTCATAACATCCAAAGTGAAGACTGTGGCTTTGCAAAGATAAATAAATTGCCTTCTAAAACACCTCTAAACAATTCTCCCTGAATGTGTCTATTAAAAAGAATCATTGTATGAGAAAAATCAATTCATTTACAGTAACCGACAAATCCATTAACTTTTTTGGGAAAAGGATATCTGCTGTTTACTGGCACATATTTTAGTATAGAAAGCTGTTAAGATTTCCACTAATGTAAAATGAGTAACAAATACTGATATTAGTTGCAAAAGATTGTTTATACACGGTGTATATGGCAAATTAAACAAATTACATTAAAGCGGAGGTTCACCCTAAAAACTATGTTCTAACATTACATCCAGCTCACTCTCTACATTGACAGTATGCCGTTTGTTTTTGTTTTTTTTTGCTGTACATACCTCGTACCGCTATTTTCTTCCCCAGCTTCCGGGTAGGGCCTCCCGCGGGAGTGGGCGTTCCTATCCAGCAGGTGATTGACGTAATGACAAAAACGACCTCCCCCTTGCATAAGGAGCGTCACGAGTTGCCGAAAGAAGCCGAACGGCGAGTCAGCGCTATACGTTTGGCTTCTTTCGGCAACTCCTTAGGCGAAGGGGGGAGGTCGTTTTTGTCATCACGTCAATCACCTGCTGGATAGGAACGCCCACTCCCGCGGGAGGCCCTACCCGTAAGCCGGGGAAGAAAATAGCTGTACGAGGTATGTACAGCAAAAAAAAACCAGCATACTGTCAATGTAGAGAGTGAGCTGGATGTAAATGTTAGAAAATCGTTTTTAGGGTGAACCCCCGCTTTAACAAATATGAAAAAATCACGCATGTTTATACTATAGATTAATGTATAAACTTTAGAGAATAGTGGGTATTTGTGAACATTCACATCTGCATTTTATGAATTGTTATATTAGTGTAGCCTCACCTTTCAGTGACTAGTTTTTTATTTGTAAATTTTTTTTATTCTAGTCAGATCAAAAGTGTCAGGCTGAATTTCATTTTTGAATATTCACGTTTTATTTTTTGTTATATAGCCATAGAAAATACAATTACATGTTAAAAGACATCTTATTCCCTATTCCCCCTACCCCTACACAACCCTCCCCAACCCCCCCCTTCCCGTACCACCTCTCCCTCCTTCCCTCCCCAAATTCCCTACTTTCACAGATCCTCTAGATTCCTGACTCCCTGAACTCCTGCCATTTCCCCATATATTCCGGAATCTCTCCAATGAGTCTTCCTCTATGTGGATCGTTTCTTCCATAACTCTTATCATTTCAACCCTTGCAGCCCAATCCTTCATACTGGGGGATTCATGAGACCTCCAGAAACTCTGTATCAGGCTTTTGGCCGCATTTAAGAGAAATGGAGCTAAGGTGTTCTTATATTGGGGGGCCGTTTTCCTTGTATCATGAAATACGCAGTTCCAGGGGTTCTTCTATATCTGTTCTCCTGTAATTTGGTAGATTACTGCCAGAACTCCATACCAATAGGGTTGGATCTTTATGCATTCCCACCAGAGGTGCGCAAAGGTTCCTGGGGCATCACATCCCCTCCAACAAGCTGAGGGCCCCTCTGCCCAGATCCTGTACGCCCTCTGGGGGGGGGGGGTTGCATACCATCTTGCCAGGAGTTATAGCACATTTCCACTGTCTTTCTATCTCCTGAGGAATAGCACCCCATTCTCAGAATTTTCCTTCTGTGTTCCTCGTCTGTAAGCGGGCCTATCTCCTCTTCCCATTTCTCTAGGTATGGAGGGAATTCTGGTTCAATTTCTTTAATTAGTATCCTATCAATTTTGAATATAATTTGCTTTAAACTAAGGGGAAAGTGAAAAAGTTTCTCTATTGCCCTCATATATCCTTTTCCCTGTAACGGTTGTGGCAGTGCTTGTGTAAAATGCTGCAATTGAGTGTAACTCCATTTATCTAGTGGCATATTTCCCAATTTTTGTGTAATTTCCTCATACGTGCAAATCCTGTTTTCTTTTCATTACATCTTGTAATAAAATGTCTTATTTTTTTGCCCATCTGGTGAAATACATGTGTTCCTCTTTCCCTGGTACTGCCGTGGTATCCAGACCATCTTGCCTAGATCTACCTTACTTTGTGAGATCTCAATATTCACCCAGCTTCTCCCCTCTTTATTCTGAATCCACTCTAACA